>NC_090654.1:93343102-93649224 GCF_040937935.1 Hyperolius riggenbachi
TACAGCTGGTTTACAATCAGTAAAGGCACAGAGTAACGGCTTATAAATGTACATACTGGGGGTAGAAATGAACAGTACACTGAGTTTATTATCAGTATAGAGTAACCACTTATACTGTACTTGAGGTAGCAGAGATCAACACACACTGCAGCTAGGTTACCATCAGTACAGGCACAGAGTAACAGCTTATATATACTGGAGGTATTGGGCTAGCTTTAGCTGAACTTTTGAGCTGACAGCCAGTTTAGCTGAAAAAAATCACCAATACAGCTTTAAGTGCACCAGAGCTCACAAGTGCAGTCACAGCCAACACAACATTAGTACTGGGCCTGTTACCCATCTTACAATCAACAAGCGCCACCACAGCCTTAGTGTCCAGTATGGAAATACTGCACATGCACAGTATTTCCTTTTCTGCCCTGTGAACACACTCCTCCATCTTGCCTACTGCAGACTGAGGGCTGTTGAGCGCACAGGCCAGCAAGTAGGGGTGACTAGGAAAGATTGAGTAGCGCATTTACAGGGCAGAAGGAAATACTGAGCATGTGCAGTCTTTCCATACTAGACAGACTGATTGGGGGGGGGGGGTAGTTGAAACTGGGGAATGGAGCCATACAGATTGAAACAAAGTGAGCAGTAAGTGCACTATGACACCCGCACAATTTTTTTTTTTTTTTTTCCTATATATCATAGAACACTGGGCTATGCCTCTGGTATCCTTTAGAGCAGTGTCCGTCCCCCCCCCCCCCCAACCCTGTCCTCATGGCTCACCAACACTGCATGTTTTGTAGAAATCCAGAGGTAGTTAATCAGCTCTGCTGAGACACTAATTACCTCACCTGTGCATGTTTGTGGTTTTCTGCAAAACGTACTGTTGATGCGCCTTGAGGACAGGTTTGGGGAACTCCTGGTTTTAGAGGATATCTTGGCACTCATTTAAATTTCAAATTGATTCCATGTGTGGGGAGGTGCGCATACTTCCCAACTTTTTGAGATGAGAAAGAGGGACTTTTAAGCCACGCCCCTGATCACACCCCTAGTCACGCATACCATAAAGAAAAATGTTTTATAAATCAAACCACACTGGTCCTTTCTATCCTGGTTCATTTTCCTTCATATTAACATTTCAAAATTAGTAATATATCAATTTAAAGGATAGGAATACAGTTTAGAGTCATTTAAACACATTTTAGTAAATATATATTTAGAAAGAGGGACAGGTCTCCCAAAAAGGGACAGTTGGAAGCTATGCATATGCAGTATAGGCTTCCAGTGGAGTGTGCATGCAACCAGTATATTCTCACACACTGGCACACATACAGTATATTGGTCCCCGGCGTGGTCACAGGCAGCCCAATAGGAAATACTGCGCATGATTGTCAACCAGGATATAAATCATAATAAATGGCAGGCAAACCAAGGACAACACCAGGCCACAGGAGGTGCACAGTAAGCATACCTCACCACACACAGCATGACTTTTTGTAATTCAAAGGAGTACTAAGGCATCCAATAAAGCTGCTGCTGTACTAGTACCAATCTATTGGTGAATGAATGGTGATAGTAATACCTTAGGTGACACAGTTTGAGACAGGCTTAGCCAGTCCCAGGTGTTGTTTGGCTAGTAGCGGCGACTACTACTGGGCTGGCTTGCTGTGTGGGTAGCTGGCTCTGGCTGCACTCCCGCCCCCCCCCACTGATTGCAGTTGCTGGCTGCCACTTAATGTGAATGTTGATCTTTTGGCTGCAGGCTGCCTGGTGGTCTCTGGGAATCTGGCTGGCTGGTGGTGGTCTGTGGCTGTGTGGGCCCAAATCTGGCAGCAGCAGGCCAGGGAGAGGCTGTACTGTCTGGCACTGTGTGGGGGTGGTGGTGAGGCGGTCTGGCTGTGTGTGGAGTCTGGACCCCAATCTGGCGGCAGCAGGACAGTGACATTTGTGTACTGCAGCCAGTGGCACCTGTGGGTGGTGGGTGAGGCGTGGTCTGTAGCGGCTGTGGGGGTCACTGAGGATTGGATTTGGCGGGTGGAAGCCAGATGCCGCCATGTGCTGGGTCAGTCGCCGGCCAAATAACACCTGTGTGCAGGGGGCGGAGCTACTCTCGCTCCAGCCCCCTGCCATTTCAATGAAATTCTACACCCCCTGCCAGGTGCTCCGCCTCTGATTGGGAAGGGGGCAGATGCTGTCACTAAGGATGTGGGGAGCCAGAAAAGCGCTGCCCACATCATGGCAGCCGCCGTATCAAGTGAACGGCGGCCTTGCTTGCTGCTATGTTCAGGGCACCCCAGTAAAGGCATTGTGGCACGAGCCACGATTAAATAGCGCTAGCGACACCCTTGTCCATTGCCTAGCAGAAAACGTTGGCATTACCATTAGTTTCTGTTGAATACAGTGTGGAATTACTTTTTTTTTTCTGGCATAGGAAAACACAGTAGCCAAACTGAAAAATGTTTACTATTAAAGTGGACCTGAACTCCGGACTTTCATTCTGCCCTAAAAGATTTGCAACAGCATAATAACCTTTAAAGAAAAAACATTTCTTAGGGCTGGTGCACACCGAGCGGCTTTTTCAGCGTTTCTGCAGCTGCTTGCGGCTGCGAATACGCTTGGTCAATGTATCTCAATGGGGTGGTTCACACCATAGCGGGAGGCGTTTTGCTGAATCGCATACTCCCGGGGTGAGGCATTTTTTGGATTGTGGATGCGTTTCTGCCTCAATGTTAAGTATAGGAAAAACGCAAACCGCTCTGAAAAACGGCAGTTCAGAGCGGTTTGCCAGGCGTTTTTGTTACAGAAGCTGTTCAGTAACAGCTTTACTGTAACAATATCTGAAATCTACTACACCAAAAACGCTTCACAAAACCGAAGAAATGCTAGCTGAAACGCTACAGAAAAATAACAAAAAGCGTTTCAAAATCTGCTAGAATTTTGCGGATCTGCTAGCAGGTTTTGGTGTGCACCAGGCCAGAGAGCTGATAAAAATACTGCAATAAATCTGCAGTTTGTCTACTTCCTGCTTTTATGGAAGCAAACATATTGTTAACAACCTGTGTTTACCAATTAGCTCTCTGCTGTGGCAGTCAGCTGACACAAGTGCAAGATGATGATTAGTCACAGATGAGGGGGGATTAGATAGGCTAAACTCTAAATACATACAGGGTACAGAGAGCCGAACTGAAAGTCATTTTTTGTTTCTCAAAAAAATTGGACTTTGCTTTTAAGGTAAGCGGTAAGGAGGTCATGTGATTACCTGTGACATTTCTGGGGTGCAGCGCAAGTAGCATCTTTTCCACAGCCTGACCCATGGCCCCACGCAGACAGGAAGCAGAAGTTCCTCTGTGGGGTTCACAAGAGCGATGCTACTCCTTAACGGTTTATCTTCCTCCAGTAAGCTCTCTGTGGATTGGGCACGACGGCCCGATCGCTTGGACACTGTACTCTTCCTTGGAAAGTATGGAGACTGCAAGACTAGAGATCCCTTGGACATCAGGTAGACATTGCAGTTGTTAGAGGCAACAATCTTGGAAAGAAAGACCACAAACACAAATGTCAGCACATCATGTACTGTATAAACTACTGTATACATTTTCCATACAGAAAACTGCCTTCTATATGCCTTTTCACCTACCCCACCTGCTACTGAAATATGACACTGTTTTAGTTGCACATAAAACACAGACAGACCATCCACCATGATATGGATCAGCAGGGATGCTAAATGGTAAGTGTATTTGAATTTGCTGCTGGGAATTCTTGCTGGTCCAGAGTAATGGGCCAATGTGAAGACCTAGTGGGAATTTAAAATATGCCAATGTTGGGGTTTCATTTAATTTTGAAGAAGACAGGGGGCTATTCAGTCATTGATGACTTTGTGAAGGCCCTGATGCTTATTTTTCCTTGCTCCTCTATGAATGCCTACGGACTGCCTGCACTCACTGCTTCTGGCCATAGGTTTAAGAATTCAGTATAGGTTTTTTTAGCTACAGAATCCTCATTTCACACAAACTGGACTTCCTCTATGGCCAGAAAATGGCTCTTACTTAAGTCCTTCTCTGATCTCAGAGCTTACCTTGTCAGCGTTATGTGCAGTTCCATTGCCATTTAATACTTCATGTTTCTTGACATGATACATGGGGTTCCTGAACTGCTTCCTGCGCCAGTGATTGTAGAACAAACTCCATTCCCAGACTGTGGGTGGAGCCGCCTTCATGTCTTCCACCGACTTGTAGTCTCCATTTAGCAGGATCTTCTCTCGCACGATGTCTCGCCAACCATTCACTGGGGTGTACGTCTGGCTGGAGGAGTGTCGCTAGAGTCAGAAAGCAATGCAAATCATGAAATATATTTATTAGAGCCATGCCTGATTTTTGACTAACAAGCTTTGTAAAGCTACATCAAAACCATGGATTACTGTCATCCAAAATCATGCCTGATTATTTAAAGCAGACCAGAACTTAGAACGTCCTCTCTGCTCTAACAGATAAGCAACAGCATAATGACATTTACAGAAAAATATGTCCTTGTTACAGCTTATAGAGCTCCTAGAGAGATTATGCAGTCTAGTTACTTCCTGGTTTGCTGGGAGCACAGAAAGGGTTAAACTCCTGTGTTTACATATTACCTCTCAACTTGTTAGACTCGACAAATTACACTAGCACATTACTTGCTAAGAAGGGAGAATTAGACAAGCTGTTCTCTATAAATACATGCAGGGTGGACACATGGTGGATTTCTCTGTGTTCTCCTCTCCTGTGCAAGAGTTCAGGTCCGCTTTAATGTGACAGGTCAGGAGCAATCATTGTAAAGACACTCTGCTCAGCTCTCATCCATGCCACTTATTCCGTTCCATGAAGAGGGGACCAGGCAATAGAGCAAGATGAAAAACATTTTCCAGCTTGACAAGTTATTGAAGGGGAGGCCATTGAAATTGTGGTATAAATTCTAGATTTTCATTACAATTGTTTCCAGCAATAAAAGTACAGGTAGTCCTCGACTTACGAATGCCCGACTTACCAACGAGCGACCCGTCGATACAAATGGCATGGATTATGTGTTTCCATGGGAACAAGTCAAAACATTTTTTTTTTAAATTGGACTTGAGAAAATCGATTTTAAAAAATTCAAAGAAAAAATGGCTTTTAAACTTGTATAAGCAGGTACAGAGGGCAGAGGTGACACAGAGGGGGACACTGGAGGGCACACAGGAGGTACAGGGGACAGTGATGTCCACAGTGTTCTGACTTAAGAACAGATTCAGGTTAAGAACGAACCTACCTATCTCATTCATTAACCGGAGACTACCTGTATAAGCTATGTACAGATGAACAGAGCCGAGAAACTGAAATATTTACTTGTAACATTTTATATGTTTTTATCTGGAAATTATATTTAATACCAATATTCTACTATCAGTAATCATTGATAGTAGAATATTAGTAAAACTACTGATATTCTAGTTTCGGCAATACCTTGCGCCCTTTTCAACGGGCACCTTCATTCAGTATACGTGGTATGTCCACCTAGCATAACATGCTGCAATTGGCTCCATTTATGGTCATGTTTCAGACAATCTTTTCCTCTATCCGGCGGTCTCTGGAATGCCAGATCTATCCGCAACAAGCTTACAACCATTCATGACCTCTTTATCTCAAAAACCCTCACCTTTCTTGCCCTAAGGGCCCTTTTCCACTAGCAATCGCTAGCGTTCACGCTGAACGCTAGCGATTGCTGAATCGCAATTAGCGGCGATTCCCCGACGTTCGCGGCCGCGATTTTGCTATGCTATGCACTGCATAGCAAAATCGCGGCAAATATCGCTCCGCCGCTCGTTCGCGTTCCCGACAAAAACGAATCGCGGTAGTGGAAATGACCTACCGCGATTCCTATGTTAAAAAGCAAACCGTAGCGATTGTAAAATCGCTAGCGGTTTGCGTTTTTACGATTCAGCCAGCGCAAACGCGCTGGTGGAAAAGGGCCCTTACTGAGACCTGACTCACCCCCTCTGACCTGCCTGCGGCAGCAGCCCTATCCTACGGGAGTCTACACCTCAGCCATACCCCAAGACCAGATAACAGGCCTGGGGGAGGGGTGAGCCTATTCCTCTCCCCGTCCTGCACTTTCCGTGTCCTTACCCCTCCCCCTCCTCTTTACTTTACCTCCTTTGAGGCCCATGTTATCCGCCTCTACCTTCCCTTCCCAGCCATTATTGCAGTCCTGTATCGCCCCCCTCCAGTACAATATCGCACTTCCTAGAAAACCTTGCCTCCTGGCTCTCACACATCCTATCCTCCGACCTCCCAACCATCATCCTTTAACATTCCAATAGATGAGCCTACCACCTCTGTTGCCTCGCTTCTCTCCCTCACCAACTCCCTTGGCCTCACTCAGCATACTAACACCCCCATCCACAGCGCTGGTAATACTCTGGAGTCTAGACCTAATTTTCTCCAAAGCCATCACACTTACAAACCTGGACATTGCACAATTCCCCATCTCCGACCACAACCTCATCACTTTCACCCTCACTCCGTCCAGCACCCCCTGTCCCCCTCCCCAAACTGGACGCTGGCAGAGAGATCTGCGCAACCTTGACCCCAATGTACTAGCCACACTCCTCCACTCCCTCTCCTCCTCCCTCCCCAGCCTAACCTGCCCCAACAAAGCAGCAGCTCAATACAACAGTAACCTATCCGCAGCCTTAGATCATGCTCCCCTGACCTTTCGTACCAACTGTCGCCCCAACCCCCAACCTTGACACACTGCCCTCACAAAAAAACTACAAAATGAGACACAAGCTGCAGAACACAAATGGAGGAAATCCCGCCACAACCATGATTTCCTGGGATACAAGACCAAGTTGCAGACGTACCATACTGCCCTCGCTGATAGCAAACAGATATACTTTACTCGCTTGATCCGCTACCCAAGCCTCCAGCCCACGTCATCTTTTTGCCACCTTCAATGCCCTACTCAACCCCACACCTCCCCCCAAACCTCCACCCTCTCAGCCACTGACCTATCTAACTACTTTATCAACAAAATTACAACCATCCGGAGGGATATTTCTCTCCTCCACTCCATCGCCCCCGCCTCCTCACCCCATCCTACTCCTGCCTCTTTCTCCTCCCTTACCTCCTTCAATCCTGTCATGGTGGAGGAAGTCAACCAGCTGCTGGCAACTTCACCTTCCACTTCCTGCCCCCTAGATCTGGTCCCATCTGATTCTCTGCGCCCACATTTTTCTGATCTGGCCCCTGTCCTCACCCACCTGTTCAAACTCTCCTTCTCCACCGGCATCTTCCCCTCTGTATTCAAACAGGCCACTGTGCTTCCCCTGCTAAAGAAATCTTCACTTGACCCTTCTCCGCCATCCAACTACTGCTCAATCTCTCTCCTCCCTTTTGCCTCAAATTCTTGAACGCCTGGCCCACCAACGCCTGACCAACTTCTTCAATTCCAACGTCCTTCTCGATCCTCTGCAATCTGGTTTTCGCACAGCCCACTCTACAGAAACAGCCCTCACCAAAGTGGTCAATGACCTTGCCAAAGCCGAAGGTAAATACTTCATCCTGCTCCTCCTGAACCTCTCCTCGGCATTTGACACTGTCGACCACTCCCTCCTCCTCCACTCCCTGCAGTTAATAGGCATTCAGGACCTAGCCTTAGCCTGGATCTCCTCCTACCTCTCCAACCGCTCCTTCACAACATTTTTCAATGGCTCCTCATCCACTCCTACACCCCTCTCAGTTGGTGTTCCTCAAGGTTCCGTCCTAGGACCACTACTCTTCTCACGCCATACTGCTTCAATTGGCAAAATCATCTCCTCCATGGGTTTCAATTACCACCTGTATGCCGATGACACCCAGATATACCTCCACACCCCAGATCTCTCCTCCTCTACCATAGACAAAGTCTCCGCCTGCCTCACATCCATTTCCTCCTGGATGGCTGCCAGGTACCTGAAGCTTAATTTGGACAAGACTGAGCTAATATTCCCACCCCACACAGCTGCACCCCTCCCAGATCTGCACATCACTAAAATACTACCATCCGCCCTACCTCCCAAGCCCGCTGTCTAGGCGATACCCTGGACTCTGAACTTTCCTTTACACCCCACATCCAAGGTATTGCCAGATCCTGCAACTTCCACCCCCGCAACATCTCCAAGATCCGCTCCTACCTGTCCCCTGACACCACTAAACTCCTTATCCACACCCTTGTCATCTCCCTCCTAGACTACTGCAATTCTCTATTGTCTGGCCTCTCCTCTAACCGTACTGCCCCACTTTAATTGGTAATGAATGCGGCAGCCAGGCTGATACATTCTTCTCAGCGCAGCACCTCTACAACTCCGCTCTGTAAAGCCCTACACTGGCTCCCCATCGGCTTTAGGATCAGTTTCAAAATCATGTGCTTGGCCTACAAATCTGTGCACAAGACCTGCCCAACCTACATCTCTGATCTGGTCCACAGGCACATACCAGCCCGCCCCCTCCAATCCTCCAATGACCTGCGCCTAGTCGCACCACGCATATCTCAGTCACTTGCATGATTGCAGGACTTCACTAGGGTTGCCCCTACTCTCTGGAACTCGCTCCCACCAGCCATCAGACTTGCCCCCACCTTTAATACCTTCAAACAAGCTCTCAAGACTCACCTTTTCATGCTCGCACACCCGCTACACCAGCACCATAATATGTTCTGTTAGACACCCTCTCAAAAGATGCACCAATTGTCTCCATCCCCACCCTTTAGATTGTAAGCCTCTGGCAGGGCCCTCCTCCCTAGTGTTTCCAGCTTGATTATGCAATCTTACTGTCAGTCACGCCTCTTGTGGACTAGAACAGTCTCTATTTTGACCTATGACACTGTACTGTTATCAAATCATTTGCATGATCTTGTTTTGTTGTGAGTTTCCTGTATGTTCTACCTTGTATGTTAACCCATTTATCTATTGTGCAGCGCTGCGTAATATGTTGGCGCTTTATAAATAAAATAAATAATAATAATAATAATAATGTTTCGATTTCCACATAACACAAGTAGTTACCTGGCTTCCTCTGATGCGGTCCCAGTGGCAATTGTGTGTGAAGGTGCTACAGAACACATTGCAGGTGCTGTCATGTAGGGCCATCAAATAGGATTCAGTAAACTCAAAGGCTGATGGAAACTGCTGCACAAACTGCCAGACGCAGTCCAGGAATAGAAGGAAGACCGGGGACTGCAAAAGATGCAAAGAATTCATGACGAATGCTACAAAATCATTTTATAAATTAATCACATGCCTCACTGAAGCCCTAACTAATCTAGAATCTACTTATACTTCCTCCTAACACTCAAATCACTAGGCCTGCTAACATGATTCTTCCTTCCCCCTCCCTGGTCACCATTTTCCACTCCTACTTCCAGTAGCTCTCCCGTGCCACCCACTAGTGGCCATTCAGAATACACAACGCGTGTACAAGTGTGATTTCTCAATGCATGGCATGCGTGGCAGAATATGTTACAGCATGGACCTCGGCAATGGCAACACAATTCAACCTGATAGGAAATTGCATGTGCCATGCTATAAAATGGTCGCAAGTGCAAATTATCCGTAATCGGGTGCCCTGGTGGTAAGTTGGATGCCTGATGCGGATACTATATAGGGAATAGTAATTGCCACTGATTATCTATTTGTAGATGACCGACTACAAATAGTGGTGTTTTGGGTGCCGGGATCAGTGCTGGATATGACGAGGGGGGGTTAGTGATGGGCACTGGGGGTGGAGGAGTTGGTTTTAGGCACTAGGAGGGGGAGTTAGTATTAGGCACTAGGAGGGGGGTTAGTGTTAGGCACTAGGAGGGGGGGGTTAGCGTTAGGCACTAGGAGGCGGGGGTGTTAGTGTTAGGCACTAGGAGGGGGGAGTTATTGTTAAGCACTAGGAGGGGGGAGTTATTGTTAAGCACTAGGATGGGGGAGTTAGCGTTAGGCACTAGGAGGGTGGTTAGTGTTAGGCACTGGGAGGGGGGAGTTATTGTTAAGCACTAGGAGGGGGGAGTTAGCGTTAGGCACTAGGAGGGTGGTTAGTGTTAGGCACTAGGAGAGGAGAGGTAATGTTAGGCACTAGGAGGGGGGAGTTTGTGTTAGGCACTAGGAGGGGAGTGTTAGTGTTAGGCACTATATCAAAAATGTAAATTCCCAAATCCCAATATTTTTACAAGTCGCGCCACACCGTGCCCAACTCAAACAGTGGCAGCGCTACACGTTCTCCCTATTTACAACATATTTAAAAGTCATCAGGAATTTTTCAGGCTGGCAATCAAAATACCTATCTGGATTCCAGCAACTCTGACATGGTGGATCTGATTTCTTGCTTTCTTGACCGCTAGAGAGCACAGAGTTGTACATTTTCAATCACAGAGGGTTTGCAGCTAAAGTATTTGTCCTCATTAAACAACAAACTCACTTCTTCCTTGTCTGACCTCCTGAAGTGATTTATCCTCTGCATGAAAGGATGGCCTGCCGAAACCCACTCCTTCTGTACCAAACTCTGGAAGCCAGACAAGGTCCTTGTGTGAGGGTCCAGGATCAGCTGTGCGAGAGAGGCTAACAGACAGTTCAAATCCCGGTCCTCAGATTCTGGAACAAGACAGGTGGATTTACTTGATAACATAATTCTAGTCAGTTTAGTATCTAGTTTCTAGATAAAAGAATGCTACAAAATGGCTGCCAAGGTACACATTATCATTACCACATGTCTCGGTTGTCCCCTGACTACTCCCCTTCATTTTCTCACTTCCCTTTCCCGCATCACACAACTATTTCAGCTGGAAGAACATGAAAAGCACACACTATTTTCTAGAAACAGCAGACAAACCAGTTTCTGCTGCTGGTATGGATGCTCAGAAAACATTTAATTCCCAGAATTTGTGTTTTTTTTTTTTTTTAGTTATTGCAACAAGTAACTGTGAAAACATTCTCACATCTTCACAAGCACTGTTTACTTGTCTCTACAATAACATGTCAGCAAAAAGTGTCTGTTTACCTCAATATTTAGACTCTACTCTCAGTTGTGAGTTTGTTTTGCTGAGTATGTGTATCTAGTCTGCAGCATGCTGTTAAAGAGTACCAGTCAAATATTATTAATCAGTATTTGTATGGCGCTGAGATCTTCCACAGAGCTTTACAGAGTACATAGTCATGTCACTTTCTGTCCGTCAGAGGAGCTCAGTCTATTGTAAACTATGGGCAATTGTGGGGGAGCCAGTCAATGTATTTGTAAGTTTTTGTGATGTGGGAGAAAACAAACATAGGGGAACCCACCGACTCCATGAAGATAGTGTTGTGGGCCAGATTTGAACTGGAGGCCCTAGTACAGTAAGGTGAGAGTGCGAAAGAAAGACAGCAACCAGGACACAACAGCAGCATCAGAGTGCAAGGAGCACGGAGACCTGCTCCCCACGCAGACCCACAATTGGGACTATCTTAGTGGCTGTAACAGGCTTGCTTTCTTCCAGTCAACAATAAAGGTAAGGGTGACGGGTGTGAGCATTACATCCCCTCCCAGTAAGTGCTGCACCCACATGGCTGAGCGTCTCCGTGTTACTGCGCAGGCCCAGCTGTACTTGCACAGGGAGAGTGCGGCTGCACTGTGCATGAAGTGAAGCAGTACTGGATATTCTTTAGTCCTGGTTGTAACATGGAGCACACATATATTTTTCTATTGTGTTGCTCAATACAATAGATTCGTTATGAATGGTTATGGAAAAAAATGTACATGATGCAAAATGGCTGTCCAAAGGTATTTCAGCTGATTTAATGTATTTTACCTTGAAGGACCACAGATCGCCTCCGCTCACCCAGTAAGACAGCGACCTCGCTAGCTTTCTTCAAGCATTGCCTATAGGGATCAAAACATAAAATATGAAGCATTTTAAGCCGTGCTGAGAATCATTACTCATCCTGTTAAAATACCCATCTGTAAAAATAAGCATAATGCTTCTGCATAAAGGTGGCCACACACGATACAATAAAATGATCCGATTTTACAGTAATTCGATAAAAACGATCGTATCTCTCGAAAAAATCGAAAGCTTTTTTTCATTCGACTAAAAATTCTTTCGGATTTCCAGTTTTTTTCTATTTAAATCGATCCGGAATGCCAGATATTTCTCTTCAATTTCTACTAAGGATTGTATGGTATGTGTTGGATTGTTTATTTATTAATATACACACCCTAGCAATGTTCTCTGAGTTTCCAATCATTTTTATCATAATTGAGGAAAAAATTGAACATACGTGTGTGATACATTGGTCATATTTTTTAAATGTTACAATCAGTCAGAAAAATTGATTGCAATTCTTAAATTGAACAGATATTTAAAAAAATTGTATGGTGTGTGGCCACCTTAAGCCATATAAATGTTTACTCCAGAGACATGAAAGAGAAAGTATGATTGGTGACCCTGGGCACAACAGACCTGGTTCTCCCCCTCCCCTCAGTGCTGTACCTTTTTGAGACACATTTAAAGTGGATCTAAACTCAGAACTTCTTCTAGGCTTATATAAGCCACAACAGGAATAGCCACAGCATGATAACATTATTTTGGGCAAAAAAATCTTCATTACAATTTTTTAATATTCTATAAAAACCTGAAATTTGACCTCCGTTTTCTGCAAGGAACACTGAAAGGGTTAGACCTAGGGACGTATCAAGAGGGGAGCAGCCCCTGCGATCACAGCGGGTCTAGAGCTGTGGGGCCCCCCGACTACTAAAACCTTCCCTTCCTCCGATACAGGGGACTGTACTTCAGATCAGGTGTTTTTGTGGCTAATCTTGTTATGGGCGTGAAGATCATGATGGCCACACTTGTTTTATGACTCTTGTGAGACGGGCCACAATGACCTGAAGGGCACCGAGGGCCGCAAGGGAAGGGATGTGAACATTAGGGGGGGGGCCTCATCAAAGTTTTGCTGGGGGGCTCCATGAATTGTAGTTTCACCTTTGCTTAAGCCTCAGTCTTCGACACACCATACAATCTTGGTTGTTCAATCTTACCACTTTCATGTAGTATAACAGCTTATCCAATCAATCATTCAAGGTATGTTCAATCCGTTGGCCCTTATACTACATAGATTTAGTGTGTGTAGAGCCGGTCAATCTTGGTTGTACAGATTTACAAAATCTATGTAGTATAAGGACCAACAGAGTGAAAATACCTTGAATGATTGATTGGATAAGCTCTTATTATACTATATGAAAGTGGTAAGATTCAACAACCAAGATTGTATGGTGTGTGTTGAGCCTTAACTGCATGCTAGAGCTGCATCAGCAGAGCTCTCCTGCAGTTCATTCACAGCTTCTGATAAGAACTAGTTAGGACACCTTAATCTGCCTAAACAAACACAGAACACAGAGACTAAATTTCTTCAGCCACTATACAGTATGTGGGATAAAGACTCTTCATTGTGTGCTGTGCAAGAGTTTGGGTGTGCTGTTTGAAATAGGAGGGAGAGGTTAGTGGCTGTAACAGGCTGGCTTTCTTCCAATCAACAACAAAGGTAAGTGTGATTGGCATGAGTGCTACATCCCCTCCCAGTAAGGACAGTGGGAGCCCCAGCCGCTGTAATGACACTTCCCTCTTCCAAATGATGATGAAGACCTTCACATAAGCTCAGTGTGATGTAATTGCAGGGACTTCAAGGGCCCATGTGAGTATAAAGGCAAGGTAGGGGAAAGGTGTTGGTTGGGAATGGTGAGAGGGATGGAAGGGAACAAACACATGGTAATCTGGTTCAGAGCATTTTTTATAGGTTGAGAATGCAGAGCAAATGTACATACATTTATTTAGAGGAGCTAAAGTTAGTGGCTCATATTATACATATAAAAATGTTGGCAAGACAAGATGGCTGATCAATTATTGACCCATGTATTCATCACAATGACTTTTTCTAATGGATAGTGCAGATGTTACCTAACATAGTCGAGCCATCTGGTTCCCTCCAGCATAGAAAGCCACTTTTCATCCGGCACTGGTGTTGATGTATCTAAACGAAACAAATACAATTATTTTCAATACATGACTTAAAGGATACCCCAACTGAAATGTGACATAATGAGATAGACCTGCGTATGCACAGTGCCTAGCACACAAATATCTATGCTGTGTTCCTTTTTTTCTTTCTCTGCCTGAAAGAGTTAAATAGAAGGTATGCAAGTGGCTGACTCAGTCCTGACCCAGACAGGAAGTGACTACAGTGTGACCCTCACTGATGAGAAATTCCAACTATAAAACACTTTGCTAGCAGAAAATGGCTTCTGAGAGCAGGAAAGAGGTAAAAAAGGGGAATTTCTTATCAGTGAGGGTCACACTGTAGTCACTTCCTGTCTGAGTCAGGACTGAGTCAGCCACTTACATACCTGGTATTTAACGCTTTCAAGCAGAGAAAGAAAAAAGGGAACACAGCATAATTATTTGTGTGCTAGGCACTGTACATACACATGTCTATCTCATTATGTCACATTTCAGTTTGGGTATCCTTTAACCAGACAAGATATGGATATAGTCTTTCATATTAATTTGAATATACTAGTAATGTCTTTCTGGTACTGCATAGCTAGGAGCCACCTTCTGGTTGGACATTAGTCATTTAGACAAAATCATCAGGCTGCTTACCATAGGACCATGTAAATCAATACATTGCAATGGCAGGGGTGAAATAGCATACAGTTGCCGGCATTCTAAATTATAGCTTTCAGAATTGTGTGGCTGGGTGGTGTATTAGTTGAGGGGACCAACTTTAAGGTAGAAGACCAGCATCTGCAACTCGGCTTCAACCAGGATCTAACCAGTAAGGATTATTTTGGCAAGACCCACCATATCTTGAGATGAATACCAGGGTAGCTTCCTATTCAACCGCACCGCCGACTGGCCCACGGTTGACATGACGTTTAAAGTAAACCTGTAAAGAAAAAAATGAGCCCCTGGGGGGTACTTACCTCGGTAGGGGGAAGCCTCTGTCAGCCCGACTCAGCACTGGCCGAAAAAAAAAAAAAAAAAAAACATTCCAGTTCGCCGCTGTGTGCACACACACTAGTGGATTCCCGCTCTGGCTCTATATAGCCGAGCCCGATCGGGTCCACTCTACAGCCTTAATCAGGCTTGACTATTTCCACCAGAGCCCGAGCAGGAAGCCCCTAGTGCAAAAGCGCGCATGCCAACAAACGGCCAACAAGAACATCTTCGGGGGTTCCAGCTCTGCATCCCCTCTAGTGAGAAGGATGGGGAAGCCTCGTTAGGAACCAGAGGCTTCCCCATCCCGAGGTAGGAGCAATTTTTTTCACTATAGGTTTAATTTAAGATCATGCTTGACATTGGCTAAAAAGCCATTCCCAACAATGTAATGTTGCCTAATTTTGCCCAATTAGACGTAGATTGTAAGCCTATTTGGCAGGGCCCTCCTTCCCGTGTGCTCTTCTCTGCCACTATATGGGCTTAGTGACTCGTCTGCTATATTCATCCCTACACTGTTACCTCACTATTTTGTGCACCATTGTTGAATGCTATAATGTTCCTGTGTAGCATTAATGTTTTATTGTCTCTTCTATCTATTATACAGCGGTGCACAATATTTTAGCGCTTTATAAAAAGGTTTAATGACAATAATAATTGGGAAAAATATTTTATAGTGTATGAGCAGCTTAAAGAAAACCAGAGCTGAATAAAAGAAAAAAGTTGTATACATACCTGGGGCTTCCTCCAGCCTCATCCACACTGATCGCTCCCATGCCGCCATCCTCCGCTGTCTGCAGCTCCGGTCCCTGCACTTCTGTCAGTCACAGCCAGTCTGACGTAAGAAAAGTGCGCTCTTCGCGTATCTCTCCAGCAGCCGCTGGAGAGATACGTAGAGGTCGTACTTCTCCTGCGTAGACTGGCCCCAACTGGCTGAAGTGACGGGACCCGGTACCGGAGCTGCAGACAGCGGAGGATGGTGGCATGGGAGCGATCAGTGTGGATGAGGCTGGAGGAAGCCCCAGGTATGTATAAAACATTTTATTTTTTTTCAGCTCTGGTACACTTTAAGTATGTTGTAAGAAGCTGCAGCTCCCCATGTGCTGAGTCCTGCAGGAGAAAAGTCCTTTGTAAATGTTAGCGTGTCATCAATTTCAGACTATTGTGGTTTCTTTCTTTGTGGAGGGGTTCCAATGAGTGCATGCCTGCATGTAATAAAGCACTATAAGACACTTGAAAGCTGTAGCCACTCACCTACTAGTGCCTCTATTATATCAACATCAGGTGGTTAAACCCGCAGACAAATTATTGATTCCACATTTGACCTGAAGATTGTTTAATGGAGGCATAAAGCATTTTATCTGCCCTTGTGAATTGCAGCTCTAATATGAAACACTTTGTTTTCCTCTGGACTTCCTCCGGATCCATTGCAAATTGCTCAGAGATTCAGATACGGAAACTGAGGGCAAGAAAATCAAAGCGCTATTCAATTCAAGGCTAATCACTGGTACTTGGATTCCCAGAAGAGGAGTGTTTAATGCTGAGCACCAGGGCTGCAGATCAATAAAACATGCTATAGATCAGGCCTTGGTGCCTTGCAATCTGTATCCATAATGTTAAAAATCTCACTTAAGGTTGCCATATGTTACAATTTTTCTGTTCCATTTTATACAGAACAATTGAAAGGTTGTTTTAATTTTTAATTCAACAAAGAAATCGAATTGAATTTCCAATTCGGATTTTTGCGATTGGACATGCTGGAAAATTCAAGAATTGTATTTACTGTTTGTATAAACAACAAAAAAGATAGAAATAGTATGGTATGTAATGTGAAAATTATATATATATATATATATATATATATATATATATATATATATATATATATATATATATATATATATATATATATATATATATATTTTAAACAACCAGTTACCTGGCTGCCCTGCTGATCTTTAATGCATTAGTAGTGTTTGCATCACACACCTAAAACAAGCATGCAGCTAATCCAGTGTCAGGCTTCAGTCAGAAACAATTGATCTGCATGCTTATTTATGACTTAATGTCAGTGGCAGCTCCAGGATTTTTTTTTTATGTGCTATGTAGGTGCTGGACCAACTTCTGGGGTAGCCGATGACTCGCGTGTCGCAGCAAAAAATGGGTGTGGCTACAACCTGCGGCGCGCCATGGCAAAAATGGGTGTGGCCATGATCGGATGAAGGCGGAGCTAACTGTAATTTAAAAGTGCAACGCAAAGACAGTGGGCCCAAGTTTTGGTGTCCCTTTCCCAAGAAAATTCACATAATTGTGCAGGTTTTCTCAAGAAAATACATGTAATGTGAGCAGATTTGCCCAGAAAATATGTTTAAACATGTGGCAGATTTGACCAGAAAACACGTTCAATCATGTGGCAGATTTGACCAAAAAATACGTTCAACCATGTCGGCAGATTTGACAAGAAAATACGTTCAATCATGTCGGCAGATTTGACCGGAAAATTCATTCAATCATGTGGCAGATTTGACCAGAAAACACGTTCAATCATGTGGCAGATTTGCCCAGAAAACATGTTCAATCATGTCAGCAGATTTGCCCAGAGAACACGTTCAATCATGCTGGCAGATTTGCCCAGAGAACACGTTCAATCATGTCGGCAGATTTGCCCAGAAAACACGTTCAATCATGTGGCGGATTTGACCAGAAAATACGTTCAACCACGTTAGCAGATTTGCCCTAGAAAACACGTTCAATCATGTCGGCAGATTTGACCAGAAAATACTTCCATCATGTAGGCAGATGTGACCAGAAAATGCTTCAATCGTGTGGCAGATTTGACCAGAAAACGCTTCAATCGCGTGGCAGATTTGACCAGAAAACACTTCAATCGTGTGGCAGATTTGACCAGAAACTACACCTGTTAAATAAAAAAATAAAAATTTACTCACCTGCAGAAGACCTCCTGTCCTGGCCTCCGTCTGGCGCGCAGCTCCTACGATCCTCTGCAGCCACCAGCCAGCAACGTCCCCGGCTTCCTGAACTAAAACTCCCGCACTGAGAGCAGGGCTATGGGAAAATGGCGCCCGAAGCCCTGCAGAGCACTCTCGAATTCTCCAGAGCAGGGCTTCTGACACCATTTTACCGTAGCCCTGCTCTGCCGGAGCTGCGGGCTGCTGCTGCCAGTGAACTGACGCGGCGTCTCTTGCTTAATGTATTAGAGGCAGCGGATCAGCAATGTTTAAAGGACAACTGTAGTGAGAAGAACATGAAGGCTACCATATTTATTTCCTTTTAAACAATACCACATACCTAACAGCCCTGCTAATCTTTTTGACTGCAGTAGTGTGAGAATAACACTAGAGCACGCATGCAGCAAATCTTGTCAGATCTGACAATAATTTCAGAAACATTGATCTGCTGAATGCTTGTTCAGGGTCTATGACTAAAAGTAATAGAGACAGAGGATCAGCAAAATTGCCAGACAACTGGTTTTGTTTAAAGTGGACCTAAACTCAAAACTCCTCTTTGCTCTAAAAGATACACAACAGCATAATAACCTTTAAACAAAAACATTTCTTTGTTACAGCTGATACAAATCCTAAAATAAATCTGCACAGTTTCTGCTTCCTGATTCATGGAAGCAGACATATTGTTTACAGCCTGTATTTTCAAATGGGCTTATCTGCATAGGTAGTCATGTGACACAGGGGAGAGATCAAATTACAACTAGTGACTAGACACAAATGAAGGTGAATTACACAGGCTAAACTCTTTAAATACATACAGGGTGCATTTCTGTTATGTTTTCCTTCTGTCCAGTACAAGAGTTCCGGTCCACTTTAAGAGAAAATAAATATAGCAGCCTCCATAATTTTCTCGCTAAACACATTAATGCTGCACTTAGGGGTGCCTGGGGAGGCATTATCTTTATATACAGCCCTGACTCAATATCATTACATTTTCCTATCACTGTTGTGTAGTGGTTATTTTGTATGAGTGAGGTGTTACAGCAAAGAGTAATGAGGCTCAGCTATTCAAAGCTGGCAAAAGAGATCCAATCTTGTGTTAGGGCTGGAACCCACAGGAGCGCTTTTGGCAGCGTTTTGGCAGCACTGCGATACGCTAGCAGTTTGCCAAAACGCTGGGCTAATGTTAATGGATGGGGCAACTTCCACAGGAGCGTTTGCGTTTCTCAGAAACGCAAACGCAGGACGTGCAGCATTTTGGGAGCGTTAGCGCTTCAATGTAAAGTATTGAACCGCTAGCGGAAACGCTCAGCAAAACCTAAACTGAGCGGTTTTGCTAGCGTTTTGCGGTTCAGCACACTGTAACAAAATGAAAAATAATTCACAGGACCAATCAGGATAAAAACGCAAAACGCAAAACGCTAGGCACCCGCTGGGGAAAAAAATACAATGTTGCAAAACACGACCAAAAACGCGCATGAATCCGCTTGCAAACCGCTCAGACAAAACGCTAGCGGTTGCGTTTTGCGTTTGCGGTTTTCAGTGGGTTCCAGGCCTTAGTCATTGCCATTTACCTTGCTGAATATAATAAAGGCAAAACAAGAAATGCAGCAATGAAGGGCAATGCGGATGATCTTACCGCTTGCACACAAGTTGCGCAGCTTCAGGCAGGAGATCTGGATGTCGGAGACAGAAGGGAGATCTTCAGTGGTGTCGATAACCACACACTGGGAATGGGTGGCGAACAGCAGCAACCGCATCGACCTAGAAAATAAAATCAGAAATGGATAAGACTACTGCATAATGGATTAAGTGCAAGATAAAATACATAAAATAAATAAATAAAAAGGAATTTTGAATAAACTGTAAATATCAGATTATTTTGACCTGTACTTACACCACACTTTGAGGCTGAATTAGGGCCAGGGCACACCAAAAAGCGCTAGCGTAATCGCAAACACTCAGCGCTTTTAGAAGTGATTTTTCAGAGCGATTCTTGGCATGTGCCTAGCGATTTTTTAATCATGCCTTGTGATTTTTGGAGGGTTTTTGTGTAGCATTTTTTTTTCTTACAGTAGAGCTGTAACTAGACAGCTTCTATAACAAAAATGGTTGGAAAAATCGCTCTGATCTAGCACTTTTCAGAGCGATTTTCCACTTTCCTATCCTTAACATTGAGGCTGAATCACCTCAGAAATCCGCAGAAATGCTCTGGTGTGATCCATACCATTCAAATACACTAGCCAAGCGCTTTTCAAAGCACCAGCATTTTTAAAAGTGTTCAGAAATGCTCTTGGTGTGCACCAGCCCTTACTAAGATGGCATAGCAGAGGATATTGCAGACTGGTTAGTGAATTAAGGTAGCCATACACTGATCGATTTGCCATCAGATTCGACCAACAGATAGATCCCTCTCCGATCGAATCTGATCAGAGAGGGATCGTATGGCTGCCTTTACTGCAAACAGATTGTGAATCGATTTCAGCCTGAAACCGTTCACAAACTACTGACCTGCCGCTGTCGCCCCCTGGGCCCCCGCATACATTACCTGAAGCCTGGTCCCGGGCATCTTCTCCGCATCGGCTCCCAGTGGGCATCTTCTCCGCATCAGCTTCCGCATCCTGGCATCCGGCATAACTTTGTCACTCCAGTGACAGCGGAAGTTCAAATAGAGCGCCCTCTATTTGTACTTCCGCTGTCACTGCAATGACACAAGAAGTTATGCTGGATGCCGAGATAAGGAAGCTGATGCGGAGAAGATGCCAGCCGGGAGCCGGGAGGTGATGCGGAGAAGATGCCGGGAGCCAGTTTCAGGTAATGTACACCTGCGTCAGTCGTACGCCGCTAGCGATGCGCTCCTTACCCGCGGCGATCGGCGGTAGTTTTCAGCACGGCGCGATCGACGGGACCGATCGAAAATTAGCGTGTTGCGTGAACGATCCCAGTGATCGAATCTGCTGTCGATTGGCGGGAAATCGGGCCAGTGTATGGCCAGCTTTAGAGTCTGTACAATTGCACTCAAGGGTAAAGATGCTGAGTAAAGCCCTCCACCAGGTCACTTCGCCTGGTCCGCCGGTGCTCAATCCCTCCGTGGGTCACCACTCCACACCAGTCATATACGAGTAGAATAATGAAGGAGGCACTCCAATGGCGAATCAACTTGCGTTTATAGATCAAGTAGCAAAACACGACATGTTTCGGGGCAGACCCCTTTCTCAAGTGTACATGCAACCACGTGAAGACACAACATACTTATGCACAACAGTGCACCACACCCTTCATGGAAGACTCGCCCCCTTTGGTCAGCTGACCAAATGACATCAATAGTCCAGATTAGCCCTTTCAGGGTAAGTCAATAGTCCAATCTTGATGGGCACTACACCTCAAGTGTCTACCCAAAGAACCACTTGAGATACATAAGTGTAAGCAAACATTCAGTATCAATACATATAGAAGACATTAAGCCAACTTTGCATAGACTCACTACCCCAGGGATGCGAATGTTCCCTCTCTCCACCACCCACCAAAGCGATGACAAGTCATCACGACCTGTAAGAGAAAACACAACAGGGCATTAATTACAAAAAGCATTTCATACTGAACGTTTCGTTCAAACCTCTCGGCGCGATGGAATCCAATTTTCTCATCCATCGCGCCTCTTTCTGCAACAGCAACCTGTCCCTGTCTCCTCCCCTTCTAGGTGGTGGCACATGATCCAAGACCATCCATTTAAGCTGTGACACTCCATGTCCTCGGTCAAAAAAATGTTTGCCTACCGGAGTGTGACTGCTCAGTACGGCTCGCTTAAACCCACGGATCGAGCCCCTATGTTCCTGCACTCTTGTTTTAACATCTCTGGTAGTTTTGCCAATGTATAGGAGCCCACAGGGACACTTCAGTGCATAAATCACAAAAGTGCTGTCACAAGTGTACATGGATTTTATCCCAATTTTTTTACCAGTATGCGGATGGCACACGTATTCCCCCTTAATAATTGCGTTGCAACAATTGCAGTTTATGCACGGGAACGTCCCTCTTTTCCTAGTAAGTTTACTCATCTCAACACATCTTTGTGATTTGTCCACCTTACTGACCAAATTCCTGACAGTTCTGCCCTTTTTAAATGAAAAAAAAACGGAGGTTCTTTAAAAATCTCCCCATACACTGGGTCTTGTTGCAAGACTGGCCAATACCGATTCACCACCTGTCTTACCAAACCCAACTGTTTACAGTAGGTCTGTACAAATGGGATACGGCCAGCCACCCGATCCTGTCTAGGTCTATTCTCCAGCAAGGACTCTCTTGTAACTCCTCCCACCTCACTCTTCACCTTATCAAGCATTTTGCGATCATACCCTTTGGAAGTAAATTTACTAACGAGTCTTTCTGCTGCAGACTGGTATCCTTCCTCAGTGGATGCAATCCTCCTGGCTCTTAAGAATTGACCTTTAGGGATTGCTTTGATTACATTCCTATTATGGAAGCTATCTACTTCCTATAGCTTCCATAACAGATAGCTTCCATAATAGATAGCTTCCATAATAGGAATCTAATCAAAGCAATCCCTAAAGGTCAATTCTTCAGAAAGAGGCGCGATGGAAGAGAAGATTGGATTGCATCGCGCCTAGAGGTTTGAACGAAATGTTCAGTATGAAATACTTTTTGTAATTAATGCCCTGTTGTGTTTTCTCTTCCAGGTCGTGATGACTTGTCATCGTTTTGGTGGGTGGTGGAGAGAGGGAACATTCTCATCCCTGGGGTAGTGAGTCTATGCAAAGATGGCTTAATGTCTGCTATATGTATTGATGCTGAATGTTTGCTTACACTTATGTATCTCAAGTGGTTCTTTGGGTAGACACTTGAGGTGTAGTGCCCATCAAGATTGGACTATGGACTTACCCTGAAAGGGTTAATCTGGACTATTGATGTCATTTGGTCAGCTGACCAAAGGGGGCGAGTCTTCCATGAAGGGTGTGGTGCACTGTTGTGCATAAGTATGTTGTGTCGTGTTTTGCTACTTGATTTATAAACGCAAGTTTATTCGCCATTGGAGTGCCTCCTTCATTATTCTACTTCTGTACAATTGCAGCCATACACACAGTAGTAACAACACACCTTTGATAAACCCAGCTCTAGCTGCACTAGTCCATGCAGATGACTACAGTCATACAACCACTAATTTATGTTAGTAGATCATGTCCTGATATGACTGCGGTGAGAGATTAAACTACAACAAAACATTTGTAAAGCGATTTCCTCCCGTAGGACCCAAAGTGCAACTACTAGTCAACATCGATTTTAATTATCAAGACTAGGATTGCAGGATAGCTTACATTCTCTAGTGTTCTCTAGAGTGAACCAAAGCTTTTGTCTTAAACAGTACTCTCAGTGAAAAAGACAGAGCCTGTCATGTAAGGCTCTAAATGGTGCCAGAAACAGTGGGTCTCAGTGTTAGTAATACTCACCCCCTAGGCCATAATGTGCCATGCTGCTTTTTTTTCATAAAAAAATGTGCCACACCCACCTGCACTGCCACAACCAGCACCACCAATTAGTGGCTGCGAGTTAGAGACAGGCCACAGTATTGCAGGTCAGAGCTTTGGAAAACTTTGGGAAAAAAATGTCTATAAGCGGAACTTAACCTGCCTATGACTGGAAAGTGTACTGGTTAAGGGCTCTGCCTCTGACATAGGAGACCTGGGTTCAAACCTCAACTCTTCCTGTTCAGTAAGCCATCACCTATTCAGTGAGGAGACCTTGGGCAAGACTCCCTAACACTGCTACTGCCTATAGAATGTGTCCTAATGGTTGCAGCTCTGGTGCTTTGAGTCTGCCAGGAGAAAAGCATATGTTATTTATTTTGTCTTGTTGTCTGAATGAATTAGGTGCTGAATGTGATTGTCAGCTGTGTTGTCACATGACCAAATAGATGGATTGCTCAGGCTCTTCGACGCAGCACCTTTTCCTGCCCAACACTGCCATTTAAAACTGTGAATGGGAAACATGGGTATCCATGTTATTATCATCATGGGTGGGGATATTGTGTGATCACATATTGAAAGCTGAACAAACATACTAAATATAGAAAAAGTTATGAAACCGCTAAATGGCAACTTTAATAAAAAAAATTGTCCACAATAATGTACTCGGACAATGGATGACAGACAAAGTGAAGTGTTGGTCCTGGGAATGACAGGGGCCAAACAATTAGGCAGGCCACACATGGGCCTGTGACAATCACCATTAGTATATGTGTGAGGTAAGCTGTAGTTAGGCCTGTCAGGAATTCCTCAACATCCAGTTCAATTTCCCTCTCTGAGGTGAGCTGGATGTTGATTGGCTGGGAGAGTACTGCAGTGCAGGGGAGCCTTTGGTAGGTTCTGATTGGTCGGCAGGGCAGGTAGATATGCTTAGACAGGTGTTGCTAGGCCTGAAGGAAGATTAGGCCGACCAATCAGGGAGTTTTTAGGTGTATATAAAGGAGGTCCGTTCCCCATTAGCTGCCTGTCACCCCTGTGGCATAGGTGAGCTCCCCACCCACCCTTTCCCCTTTTAAAATAAAAAAAAAAAAAAATGGATTCGTCGTGGTCAAGTTTATTTGGAAGTTTGGAGTCGTCAAGTATTGGGGTCGTATTTTCTTGGTGATGTTAATAGCATATCTAAACTGTGGTAGTTAGATATGAATGAATAGTGGTTATGCAAGGTTTTATTAAAGTTGGTTCATCGACCTCAATTTATTTATTTCACTTAATTTATTACATTTATATTTACCAAATAAAATTGGCCACGGCATTTGAAATGCCAGCTCTGAAGTCTTATTTTGTCTGTCATTCATGTTTAGGTTAAGTTAAATGGGGTTGGGAGGGGTATTGTCTACAGGTCCATGTATCGACTATTGACGGACACAATGTTGTAACAGAATACGCAGTTTCAAAGAAATCATAGGAGCGAGGTCGTGACATGTAACTGAACAGAGAGCATGGGTGTCGGCTTACATCTGCTCCATTCAGTGAAGCTACGGGATACTATACCACCCACAGTCAAAGGATACTCTTGCAGAGTTTCATGACCAGAGAAACTTGTTTTCAATTCCAGCCAGCGCCTGCATTGGCTGTCCTATAGCACATGCTCTGCCTCTCATCATATACATAAGCAACCATACAACGGTGTGTAATTAGGGAAGTGTGGCATAAGTTGAAGACTTTGTGTAAACCAGAAATATGTATTTAGAAGGAGGGGTAACATTCTGTATGCTGAAGCACTATATGTGATAATAACCGCACTGTTCTTTGATGATTTGTGAAGGCAAATTCTTTAAGATTAAAGTAAAAGTTCAGGGTGTGTTGCATATGTTACCGCAGTACCTATTTTTTCTTGTCTATAATCTACTTTAACCCTTTCCTGACCGCCTAACGCCGATCAGCGTCGGTAAGGTGGTTCCCCGGGACCACATAACGCCTATCAGTGTCAAGTCCTGGGGGCAGAGGTTAGCGGAATTGTGCGCACTGATGCATGCGCTCTGCTCCGTAAACAACCTGCCAGCTGCGAATTAATTAAAAAAAAAAAAAACATTGTGGCAGCAATCAGATGCCACCAACAGAAAGCTCTATTGGTGGCAAGAAAAAGCGGGCAAGATTCATTTGGGTAGTAGGTTGTATGGCCGTGCAGCACACTGTTAAATCAGCAGTGTGCTGAGTTGTAAAAAATGGCCTGGTCACTAGGAGGGTGTAAGCCTGTGGTCCTAAAATGGCTAAAAGACTGCTTAACCATTTCAGCCCGCGGGGATTTTTCACCTTATGCATCAGAGCAATTTTCACCTCCCATTCATTCGCTAATAACTTTATTACTACTTATCACAATTTATTGATCTATATCTTGTTTTTTCCACCACTAATTAGGCTTTCTTTGGGTGGTACATTTTGCTAAGAATTATTTATTTATAAATGCATTTTTAACAGGATTAATAAGAAAAAAATGGAAAAAATTCATTATTTCCTTAGTTTTCGGCCATTATAGCTTTAAAATAATCCAGGCTACCATAATTAAAACCTATGTATTTTATTTGCCTCGATTATACCATTTAAATTTTGGCCCTATCACAATGTATGGCGCCAATATTTTATTTGGAAATAAAGGTGCATTGTTTCCTTCTTGCGTCCATCACTATTTACAAGCTTATAATTAAAAAAAAAAATTGTAGTATACCCCCTTCAAATGCATATTTAAAAAGTTCAGACCCTTAGGTAACTATTTATGTTTTTTTTTTTTTTTTTTTTTATTGTATTTTTTTTTTCATTAAAAAATTTATTTTGGTAATATTTTGGTGTGGGACATAAACAGGTCATTTTTAATGTTACTGAATGTGTAAATTGTAATGTAAAAAATGTGTAGATGTAGTTTTACTATTTGGCCTTCGTTTTCCCTCCTTGTACTTCTCGCTAAGCGGAAGTACAAGGGGGATGCGGAATTTTTTCGGGCAGAAGTACTGAATCCTCATGCGTGAGCGCTTCGGTTTTTCTGCAGTGACAGGGATTGGTGATCGGGAACCATGTTCCCTTTCACTGATGCCCAGGGCTAGCGGCGGACACCACGGGGACACGGGGGCGCGCCGAAGCGCATGTAAGCAGCGCGTCCGGATGCGAGCTTCACGTCTGGGCGGCTGAAATTGTTAACGTGACACTGAAACGAAAAAAAAACTTATGATGAATTGTATGTGTAGTACAGATAATAGATCATTAGTAGCAAAGGAAAGCGTCACATATTTTTAATTTCAGTTATACAGCTTTATTTATAACATTGCATTATACTCTAAAGGAGCCCATACACTTACCGATTTTCCCACCGATATACAGCCGATTCGATCACTGTGATCAAATCGGCTGTGAAATTGGTGCGCAAACGCTGACCAAACGATCGATTTCCATCCGAAATCGATTGTTTCCGTCGATTCCCGTCGTTCCTGTACGTGCGGAAGATTTCAGAGGTTTTCTCTTTGGAGATACATTTTCTCTTTACAATATATTTTTAGCACCCGGAAATTGAAAAAGTACCATAAAGTAGAATGAAAGTACTGTCTAAATTATTCATGCTTGCCAGTGGCTTCAAAAGCATTTTATTGATAAAGTGCGAAAATAGCTCCTAGGAGAAAACTTAGAAAAGTTGAATAGAATAGGGGCCAATGTCTTCCCTCATAATATACAAACTGCTGTTCCTGTCCTGCTTACCTCAGGTCCTCTTTATCAGGATCTGTGTTGGTCTGAAATCCTGCAGATCTCAGCAGGTCACTTCCGCAGGGGTGATGCCAGCACCATCTCTGTACATTGGACACAAAATGTAGTTGTAATAGGGGTTTAAATATTCACTAAAATACAAGTGCAAGGACATACCTCCCAACTTTTTGAGTCAAGAAAGAGGGACACTTTAAAGAGGAACTGTAACGCCAAAACGGCCCCTGGGGGGTACTCACCTCGGGTGGGGGAAGCCTCAGGATCCTAATGAGGCTTCCCACGCCGTCCTGCGTCCCTCGGGGGTCTCGCTGTAGCCCTCCGTGCAGTCCGGGCAGCGGTGACGTCATTATTTACCTTCCTGGCTCCTGCGCAGGCGCTCTGATGCCTCTCGGCGCCGAAGTAGGCGGAAATACCTGATCGCCGTCGGGTCTGCTCTACTGCGCAGGCGCAAGTTTCCGGCGCCTGCGCAGTAGAGCGGACCCGACGGAGATCGGGTATTTCCGTCTATTTCCGTGCCGAAAGTCGCCACAGCGCCCCCGCTGGAGCCAGCAAAGGTAAATATTGAACTGACAGTCGGCACAGTCGCCGGCTGTTCGGAGGGCTGCGGCGAGACCCCCGTGGGACAGAGGACGGCGTGGGAAGCCTCATTAGGATCCGGAGGCTTCCCCCACCCGAGGTGAGTACCCCCCAGGGGACGTTTTTGTTGTTACAGAGTCTCTTTAAGACACGCTCATGCCACACCTCTAGCCACACCCAGCCACAACCCTAGTTACGCATATCACAAAGAATTCAAAAGGAGAAAATGTTGTTTTGTCATTTAAACCACACTGGTCAATTCTATCATCATTAGTTTTGTTTTTTCACAATAACATTTAAAAATAAGAAATATGGGGCTAAATGTGCTGGAGCGCGTTATGCACGCCTTACTTAGCATCACTTGCTGCCATGTAAGGAGCTTGCCTTCCCTTAGTTATATGAGCTGGTTCTATAGCAACGCACGTAACTTTACATGCAGACGGTCCTGTGAAGTATCGCTACAGCAGTTCTTCGCTAGCAGCCGCTACTATGACAATTAACTTAAGGACCAGCTAACGCCCATAGGCGCCAGCAGGTCTTAAGTGGGTTACCATGGAAACGGCCGCTCGATCAAGCGGCCTTTCCATGTCAGTTCACGGCGGGTGTCTCCGTGAACAGCCGGAGAGCCGCCGATCGCGGCTCGCCGGCAAAATGTAAACACGCGGGGAAGAAATCCCCGCTGTTTACATCATACGGCGCTGCTGCGCAGCAGCGTCATGACGTAGATCGGCGATCCCCGGCCTCTGATTGGCCGGGGATCGCTGGCATATGATAGGCTGAAGCCTATCCTTCAATGCGCAGGACGGATATCCGTCCTGCGCAGCTCACAGGAAGAGGGAGAAGGAAGGAGAGGGACGGAGCGCCGAAAACGCTGCGGAGGGGGTCTTTGAAGAGCCCCCCACAAAGCGCAGCAAGCCGGCGGCGATCAGACCCCCCCAGGAGGCCATCCCCCTAGTGGGGAAAAAAGGGGGTAAGTCTGATCGCCCTGGCTATTTCCTGATCGGTGCTGCGGGCTGGAGAGCCCACGCAGCACTGATCAGAAGAAAATCCCCTGGTCTTTAAGTGGTTTTAAATGACTTAGTAGAGACCGCTAGTGAAGTATCGCGGTATCGATTCTTCACAGGACCACCCGCATTTAAAGTTACGCATGTTGCTATGGAAGCAGCTCACGTAACTAAGGGAAGGCACACTCCTTACTAGGCAGAGAGCGATGCAGCTACTTTATGTGCAGCTTAATGAATCAAGCCCATAGTAATTTCACCACTTCACCTCCAATGGTTATACCCTTAAAAAACCAGAGCATTTTTCACCTGTCAGCACTCCTTTCATTCAATCGCCTATAACTTTATTAATACTTATCACAATGAAACAATCTATATCTTGTTTTTTCACCACCAATTAGGCATTCTTGGGGGGGGGGGGTACTTTTTGCTAATAATTATTTTATTCTTTGTTTTAACAGGAAAAAAATGGGAAAAAAATCATTATTTCTCAGTTTTCGACCAGTATAGTTTTAAAATAGTAAATGCTACCATAATTAAAACCCACACATTTTATTTGATCATTTGTCCCGGTTATTGCAACGTTTACAAATTTCCCTAGTATAAGGTATGGCGCCAATATTTTATTTGGAAATAAAGGTGCATTCTTTCAGTTTAGCGTCCATCACTAATTACAAGCTCATAATTTATAAAGTAATAGTATATACAGTGATATACTGTCTTGACATACATATTAAAAAAGTTCAGTCCCTAAGGTAACTATTTATGTATTTTGTTTAACATTCTAAATATTTTTTTTTGTTTTTACAAACATTTTTTGGGGTAACTATTAAGAAGTGTGGGAGGTAAGGGAGTAATTTTAAATGTAAAAAAAAGTCTGTTAATGGAAAAAAATGTTTGTAGATGTCATTTTACTATTTGTCCACAAGATGTCCTCGCGCACAACTTTCCTGTGCGTAGTATTACTATGCAAACATGAAGTAATGCGTGGACGTGTAAGTATCGGTTCTTGAGAATGATGGTGCCCTCTCATTGATGGCTGCAGTCATTCACACGGGGACTATATAATTAATCTCCCATCTAACGGTCGGCGGCGTTAACAAGCGTGTGGGGGGGTAGGGGGGAAGGGTGGTGGGGGGGGAGCTAGCGGGAGTACGCCACAGGAAGGAACGTAGTAACTTTGTCCCTGCAAGGAGAAGAGGGATTTTGCAAGGACTCAGTTACCTGTCCAGGGGGAGGAGAAGTGGTTAAAGGATGACAATAAAATTTAGAGTCAATTTAAAACATTTTTTCAGGAGAAAAATACATATATTTACATAGATCTGTGCATCAGTTCTGAAAGAGGGACAAATAAGGAAGACAGTGGAACAGAGGGACTTTGTTTCCAAAGAGGGAGTGTCCCGCCAGAAAAAGGGGCATTTGGGAGCTATGACAACTACAAATCAGCTCAGTACTCACAGCTATGCGTCTCTGATGAAAGTGTGCAAACGTCTTTTTCAAGTCATTGTCCAGGATCTTGCAGGGCACCACAAAGAACTTGGAGAGGCTGAAATTCAAACAGAATTGTCAGAACTGACCCACCACACAAAAAACCCGCTGGTTTAGTCAGCTCAGGAAGTAGAATCAAAAATTGAAGGCGCTAGTAAACTTGGTTGGGTTTGTGATGGGGATGCATCTCATGCTGAGCTACCAGTGTAAACTGAACCTATAACATCTTCCACATTTTGCATTCCCAAACTGCAGTTTTCAGTTTTAGTTACATAGTTATCTGGGTTGGAAAAAGACAAACGTCCATCGTCGAATTCAATCAGAGAACAAAGTACAACACCAGCCTGCTCCCTCACATATACCTGTTGATCCAGAGGAAGGCGAAAAACCCTTACAAGGCATGGTCCAATTAGCCCCAAAAGGGAAAAAAATTCCTTCCCAACTCCAGATGGCAATCAGATAAAATCCCTGGATCAACATCACTGGGCATTACCTAGTAATTGTAGCCATGGATGTCTTTCAACGCAAGGAAAGCATCTAAGCCCCCTTTAAATGCAGGTATAGAATTTGCCATAACTACTTCCTGTGGCAATGCATTCCACATCTTAAAGGAGTGATCCGGGCTCAATAAAGAAAATAAACGCTACTTACCAGGGGCTTCCTCCAGCCCCAAGCTCCCAGGACCTCCCTCGCCGCACCTCTGCGCACAGCCATTCGCCGGAGCTCCGTCCCGGTCCCCGGCGATGACGTCAGAGCGACCTCCAGGTCACTCTGTACTGCGCCTGCGCGAGCGGCGCTGTCAATCACCGCCACGTTGGCGGGAGCGGACTGCGCAGCCCGGATAACTCCTTTGATCACTCTTACTGTAAAGAACCCTTTCCTAAATAAATGACTAAAACGTTTTTCCTCCATGCTCAGATCATGTCCTCTAGTCCTTTGAGAAGGCCTAGGGACAAAAAGCTCATCCGCCAAGCTATTATATTGCCCTCTGATGTATTTATACATCTTAATTAGATCCCCTCTAAGGCGTCTTTTCTCTAGACTAAATAAACCCAGTTTTAATATTACATTTTTCTATGCACTACTCCTGTAATGGTGTATTATTTGTTTTTAAATATTTTTATTGTGGCTCAAAGAAATATATGCATACATCGTATACTTGACAAAAGTTCAGTAACAAAAGGCCATATTTTGTTTTAAAGTGGAGAGCAAAGAGAAAGACAAGATTACATAATCAAACAAACTGCCTGCTTTTTTCTTAAAGTTCTGTTAGCGTTTGAACTGACCAAAGAGTTTATCAAATTTCTAAGTAATGGTGTATTATACCACTAACAGCACACATAATAACATCAGTTAAAGCGGATCTGGCTTGTGAGGGATATGACAGTTTCCATATTTATTTCTTTTTCAGCAATACCAGTTACCTGGCAATCTTGCTAATCGTGTGCCTCTAATACTTTTAGCCATAGACTCTGTACAAGCATGCAGCAGATCAGGTCAATACCAGTGGCCTGGCATCCAGATGATCTTTGATGCATCAGCAATGCACATTGCCTGGCTGTCCTGATCTTGTGTCTCTATTACTTTTAGCAATAGACTCTGAACAAGCATGCAGATCAGGTGCCCTGACTCAAGTCTAACAAGATTGCTTGTTTATGGCAGCCTTCATAACACTCTCACCTCAGGTTCCCTTTAAAGTTGGACAGCAGGCAATATATTAAACAAATTAAAAAAATGCCCGTAGAGTGAAAATATAATGCGCACCCCTAGCTCAACCTCCTGAGCATTATGCCGCTCAGGAGGTTTTGCAGCTTTAGAGTCCCAGGACTAATTTAACTGTTTTCCTGGCTGTAAAAGCTTTAGCTAGCACTAGGCTAGCTAGTATATGTAACCGGCACCCCCCGATCACCTGATCCAGCCAGTTAATACATTACCCAGCCTGGCTCCAGCGATCGGCCCAGCCTCCCCACACAGCTCTGCTCTTCTCTATGGGGAGGATCGTACATGACGTCACCGACATCATGCGCAGACCCGATCCTCCCCATAGAGAGACCCGAGCTGTCCAGGGAGGCTGTGCTGATCGCTGGAGGCAGGCTGGGTAATGTATTAACTGGCTGGATCAGGTGATCGGGGGGTGCCGGTTACATATACTAGCTAGCCTACTGCTAGCTAAAGCTTTTACAACCAGGCAAACCGTTAAATTAGTACTGGGGGACCCCTGAGGAGAGAGAGCGGTATGCCCGACACTGTGTCAGGCATACCGCTAAGGAGGTTAAAGGTTCTGAAAGAATATTTTCCTCAGATGCGATCATTTGATTAGATGTGCTGGATGATAAGTACCGTAATCAGAAGGTAATTATCAATTGTTCCCAGAAACAGGTCACAGATTTGGGCACTTTCTATCTTTAGATCCAACATACTGATTGAAAAAATTCTCTATTCCAATTGACTACAGAAACACTTCATGTCAGTTTTTTCCACATACTGCATGGTTTTCTGTACAATTTCTGCTCATATTCTACTCACTCCCTCCGGTACAGGGGACCATCCTCCAGATCAGGTGTTTTGGGGGCTACACTTGTTATGAGTATTAAGATTAGGGATGGTCAATGAGATGCAAAACATTTTGAGTTGATGCAGGGTTATGCAAATTTTCTATACAAATTTATTCAGCTTGAATGTGGACCAATTACATTTCACCTCAGCGGAATTTGATTTGATTCATTTTCAAGCTACATAAATTTGCATGCAAAATTTCCATAATTCTGCATCAACTCAAATTTATTTGCATCTCATTGACCATCCCTAATTAAGATCATGATTATGATGTAAGATGGGTCGCCAGGATGTGAGGGTCACCAAGGGAAGGGGTATGAACATTTAGAGTTGAGCTGAAATTTTCGTAATTTCGCATTACTATAATTACGCATGCGAAATTTGCGATTACGATGCGAAATTAGCGTAGCGAAATTGCCATTAAAATCGTAATTGAAAATACCGTAAGCGTAATTTTCAACGCGAAATTTCGCGTTTCGTTCATGCCGTAATTTCGCATTAAACGCTACCGTAATTTCGCGTTAAACCGTAACGCTCCGTATAATATAAAAAAGCCGCCGACTTTAAGGGTTAATAGCAAAGCCCCCTTAAATGCTAAGAGCCTCAAATTTGGAGAATATATTAAGGAGATCAGGAGGAATAAGAGGAAAATTTTTTTTTTCAAAAAGACCTTATAGTTTTTGAGAAAATCGATGTTAAAGTTTCAAAGTAAAAATGTATACATTTAAAAACCCGCCGACTTTAACGGTTAATAGCAAAGCCTGCTTAAAGTTTAGGAACACCAAATTCCTAGGGTATATTAAGGGGATCAGTGGGAATAAGAGGAAAAAAAATTTTCAAAAACACCTTATAGTTTTTGAGAAAATCGATTTTTAAGTTTCAAGGGCAAAAATGTCTTTTAAATGCGGAAAATGTCAGTTTTTTTTGCACAGGTAACAATAGTGTATTATTTTCATAGATTCCCCCAAGTGGGAAGAGTTTTACTTACTTCGTTCTGAGTGTGGGAAATATAAAAAAAAAACGACGTGGGGTCCCCCCTCCCAGACCTCTTTAACCCCTTGTCCCCCATGCAGGCTGGGATAGCCAGAATGCGGAGCACCGGCCGCGTGGGGCTCCGCACCCTGACTATACCAGCCCGCATGGTCCATGGATTGGGGGGTCTCGGAAGGGGAGGGGCAGCCAAGTTTTCCCCTCCCCCTCCGAGCCCTTGTCCAATCCAAGGACAAGGGGCTCTTCTCCACCTCCGATGGGCGGTGGAGGTGGAGGCCGCGATTTCCTGGGTGGGGGGTTCATGGTGGAATCTGGGAGTCCCCTTTAAAAAGGGGTCCCCCAGATGCCCACCCCCCTCCCAGGAGAAATGAGTATAGAGGTACTTGTAGTACCCCTTACCCATTTCCTTTAAGAGTTAAAAGTAAATAAACACACAAACACATAGAAAAAGTATTTTAATTGAACAAAAAACATAACCACGAAAAAAGTCCTTTAATATTCTTAATTAACCATTAATACTTACCTGTCCCTTTAAATAAATGATCCCACGCAATATCCTCGGAAATGTTCTATCAGTTACAATGTAACAAAGTTATTACAATATAACAACTTTGTTACATAGTAACTACGCCGCACCCGACGTCACTCACCGCCGCCGCCGCCGCCGCGTCTGCGCTGCAGGACCCGACAGAGCTCTGAGCTGTAGCTCAGAGCTCTCGAAAACTTTGTATTTGGGCTCCAAGGAGCCCCATTGGTCCTTAGCAGACCAATGGGGTTCCTTCTGATTTGAAGGAACCCCATTGGTCTGCTAAGGACCAATGGGGCTCCTTGGAGCCCAAATACAAAGATGCTTCTCAGAGCTCTGAGCTATATAGCTCAGAGCTCTGTCGGGTCCAGGACGCTAAGTCCCTGCCGGCTCCGCTGCCCTCCCCGCCTCTCCCACATGTCACCCACATGTCACCCACATGTGGGTGACATGTGGGTGACAGATGTGGGCGGGGTGGACAGCGGGAGCTGCGGGGACTTAGCGTCCTGCACGGACGCGTATGCGGCGGCTGAGCGGCGAGTGGCGTCGGGTGCGGCGTAGTTACAATGTAACAAAGTTGTTACATTGTAATAACTTTGTTACATTGTAACTGATAGAACATTCCCGAGGATATTGCGAGGGATCATTTATTTAAAGGGACAGGTAAGTATTAATGGTTAATTAAGAATATTAAAGGACTTTTTTCGTGGTTATGTTTTTTGTTCAGTTAAAATACTTTTTCTAAGTGTCTGTGTGTTTATTTACTTTAACTCTTAAAGGAAATGGGTATGGGGTACAAGTACCTCTATACTCATTTCTCCTGGGAGGGGGGGTGGGCATCTGGGGGACCCCTTTTTAAAGGGGACTCCCAGATTCCACCATGAACCTCCCCCCCAGGAAATCGCGGCCTCCACCTCCACCGCCCATCGGAGGTGGAGAAGAGCCCCTTGTCCTTGGATTGGACAAGGGCTCGGAGGGGGAGGGGAAAGCTTGGCTGCCCCTCCCCTTCCGAGACCCCCCAATCCATGGACCATGCGGGCTGGTATAGTCAGGGTGCGGAGCCCCACGCGGCCGGTGCTCCGCATTCTGGCTATCCCAGCCTGCATGGGGGACAAGGGGTTAAAGAGGTCTGGGAGGGGGGACCCCACGTCGTTTTTTTTTTATATTTCCCACACTCAGAACGAAGTAAGTAAAACTCTTCCCACTTGGGGGAATCTATGAAAATAATACACTATTGTTACCTGTGCAAAAAAAACTGACATTTTCCGCATTTAAAAGACATTTTCGCCCTTGAAACTTAAAAATCGATTTTCTCAAAAACTATAAGGTCTTTTTGAAAAAAAATTTTTTCCTCTTATTCCCACTGATCCCCTTAATATACCCTGGGAATTTGGTGTTCCTAAACTTTAAGCAGGCTTTGCTATTAACCGTTAAAGTCGGCGGGTTTTTAAATGTTTACATTTTTCCTTTGAAACTTTAACATCGATTTTCTCAAAAACTATAAGGTCTTTTTGAAAAAAAAATTTTTCCTCTTATTCCTCCTGATCTCCTTAATATATTCTCCAAATTTGAGGCTCTTAGCATTTAAGGGGGCTTTGCTATTAACCCTTAAAGTCGGCGGCCTTTTTATAGTATACGGAGCGTTACGGTTTAACGCGAAATTACGGTAGCGTTTAATGCGAAATTACGGTATGATACGACTGTAATGCGAAAATTACGCGAAAATTACGCTTACGCGAAATTTCGCGAAATCCTTCTTCATTACGATTATGTACTTACGGCCATAATCGTAATTACACTAATTACGCGAAATTTCGCAAAATCGTAATTAGGTCATTACGCTCGGAGGGGCCCCGTCACAGTTTTGCTAGAAGTTTTGAATCAGGATGATACCATTTATTGGCTAACTTAGAGATGGATAAACAGTGAGCTTTCGACTTATAAAAAGCCTTCGTCGGACTGGTTCCTGACCAGAACTGAAAAACACAGCTAAGCCCCATACTTTGTAGTTACGCCCCTGCATACAGTACATTTCTGCTCATCAGCACTCCTTTGCATGCCTGGTAGTCTGCCAACTTCCCTTGATCTCCATGCATCCACAGCTCTCAGTGTTGTCTATGGCTGTATGTAACAGCCTTTCTTATATGACATACATGCCAGTGATCTGTTATCTGTATGTCAGGTCTGGGGATCAGTGATCTGGACACACACGGGATAGGAATGGATCACAGATAACACACATTAGACTTGATGTGTAGATAGCATATTACATATATGCATCAGGCAGGCCCACAGCAGTGTCAGTGTTCACCATATCCCCCCATGTTACCTGGTACAAGTGTCACAGCGCTCATTCAGGGGTGTTACTCTCCAGGCACTCGCTCCCAGCCTCTCTATTTCATTCTCCCAGTCTGCCGCAGACTCGAAGAGCCGAGTAGGGTATTCCATCTGAGCTTCACCTTCCGGCCTATCTGTCAACAGCGAACAGGCCGCAGATGTAAAACATCAAGTCACTTAGTAATGCTATATGTATTACAAAAGTTTGTCACTACTGGTGTAAACTGGGATAAGAGAAGTGTGCATAAACACGTGCTGTGATAATACCACAAGTGACAGGTATATGGAAACTTCTTTCAGAAAAATGATCCTCTGCTTTAACTATATTCTGTGCCAGTGAGCAAGAACAGATCAAGTTATACCTCCACTGGCTGTTCCTTGTTCCATGTACAGCTACGTACAACGCACGTTGGATTAAACTTGGCTGGAAAAGTGATTACCTTGGATGGGTATCTATTGTGTATACAGTTATATTTAACTCTATGTGTAGTATGGATGATAAATAGAACATTACTAACATGGAAATGAATCTTTTATTTTTATTTTTATTTTCATTTTAAATGGCTTAACTTTTAAGATTGCATCAGACTGTCACAGTAGCTGCTTAAAATCCACTCTCTGCCTTGCTAAGCTGGAAGAGAAAGAGAGGTAATGACCCTTTGAGCTTAACTCAACTGCAGTCAAACATCATTAGAAGTCTTATATCACGGTCTCTCAGCTGTTATAGTCTCTATTTTCTTTTCTGGAAACAGACTGGATTAGGCAAGCTGTCAACCTCTTTTACAAAGATAACAACTAAAAGTATTGGAAAACAGAAAGGGACTTCAGAGATTTTCAATAGTAGGGTTAGTATTATATGTACCTATATTTATCTCATCAGGTCACATGTCCCTTCAGATACTCAAGTACTCATACACAAGTACTCATGAACTGTAGTTAATAACCTGCTAAAAAAAAAAAAATTAACAACTCACCAACTCTGGGTCCGCTTCGCTGTCTTTTTTGTCCTGTCCGCTCTCCCGTTCCACCACAGTGTCCTTTCGTAAATGCTGATATTTTCACAGCAATGTCGGTGACCCAAAAGTACTTCCGGGTCAGCGCCATTGCTGTGGAAATGCTGGAATTTACGAATGAACACTACAGTGGAATGGAAGAGCTGACAGGACAGAAAAGACAGCGAGGGAAACCCAGAGTTGGTGAGTTATGCTGTGAGTTTATTTTTTCACAAGTTATTAACAACTACGGGATAAAGTGGGTATGGGGTTGGGAACTCAACCAACTAGTGGGCATTATCGGGCATAAAAGGGGCTTTCCTATGGAAAACAGCGAAGGGGAACTGCCACTTTCTTCCTGTTCATATTCAAAATTCGTCCTAGTAAAATATTTTGACAGTGTAGTGCAGGGACCTCTGGGGGCAATGGACTGTAAGAATGGTGCTGTAAAATATGTCAAAGCACCGCAAACAAAACATTATTAATGAGTGTTAAAACCCGCTCTCAGTTCAGGGGTACTTCAAGACTCAGAAGCTACTGAAATGAAAAGATCCTTAGTGTGAAAGCCAGGCAAAAGGCCTTTTTCCAGAGAAAACAGGATAAGATGTCTGATTTATCACACAGATCTTCTTTCCAACAACTATGCACCTGCTTATACCTTCTTCACTTAAGGTGGCCACTAACTGTCCAATTTCTAGCGAAAAATCATTCGAGTGATCAGAAATTCTGATCGGACGAAAAATCGTTCACTACACCATCAACTAACCAATCTTTGCTTCCTATCTATCACGACCACCAAGAAAATCCAATGGAGATTATTTACAACCAATCCGATCAGAATTTCTGATCGCTCTAACGATTTTTCGCTAGGAATTGGACCGTTAGTGGCCAGCTTAAGTCTTTCCATTCCGTTAAGTGGTTAATGACTATACTGCAGAGTGAGAAGCCTCATGATTCTTAACATCTTTTTGTTGTTTCGTTTTTATGTTTTCTTGTTCATTGTTTTCATATGCAGTTTATAGTTTGGCTTCTGCTTGAAAACAATGGCTGTATATTAATAGTAATTTTACAAGTGAATCCCGCCAGTAACCCCTCACTGAACTTGTGTCTGGTACTCTGTCTGCACATACAGTCCTACATGCTTTCACCATTGTGAGGAAAAAACAACGAGACCACCAATAATCGTACACTTGCAGTAATAGAAAGTGAATGTTCATATTTTGCTTGCATACAGTATATCACAGAGTATCTGTATAAGAGTAATAAGAATGTGTGCATGTAAATCTCACTTTTTGTCATCTCTGAAGAAATGCAAAAGGGGTCATCGCCATTTCTATTGTTATGGAAGTTATCAGGCTGACAGGAGGCAACATGGCTGCCACTGTCAAGATTATTATGGGAGTTATCAGTCTGACAGGAGGCAACATGGCTGCCATCTCCAATGTTGTTAAGGACAGACCCGGATTTACCATAAGGCACTGTAGGCACGTGCCTACAGGCGCCTGATGATGGAAAGGTGGCTCACTCCCTTCCCCAAATGCCTTGCCCTCTCCTTCCACATGCAGAGTCCTGATGAGAGTGTAAATGAGAGGTTACTTGCTCGACATTTCACTGACAAGATCTCCCTTCAGTCAGGGGCAGCTCTAGCTACTTAATACCGAGGTTCTTCTAGCTACCTTATACTTTGGGGCACCACTAGTTACCTTTAGCCAACTGTAGCTACCTATGGCGAGCAAGGAAAGTAAGGGAGATGGAACAGCGAGCAAATTTGTGATGCAGTTCGGTGGGGGTTTTTAGGTTCATGGAGGGCGAAGTCTAAAATGCCAGGACATCTGTGCCTATAGGCTCTTGTGAGGTAAATCCGGGCCTTGTTATAGGAGTTATCAGTTTGACAGGAGGCAACATGGCTACCATTGCCAATATTGTAATGGGCGTTATCAGTCTGACAGGAGGCAACATGGCTGCCATCAGCAATATTGTCACAGGAGTGATCAATCTAACAGGAGGCAACATGGTTGCCATCGCCATTATTATTACAAGAGTTCTCAGTCTGACAGGAGGCAACATGGCTGCCATGGTCATTGCAGCCATATAGTGGGAGATCTCCTGCTTCATACATTGGGGCACTAGTGTTCAGAGCTGAATAAAGACCATACAGCACCCCAAGCAGAGCAATGAACTTGGGCCCCCGTTCCAGCCTCCCAGCTTATCAGACAAGTTGGAAGACTTGCAATTCATTCTACAGTCGCAGAGGCAGCCTGGCTTATTACTGCAGGTTACACAATCTGTGTGGCCCCTGGATACCAGAGTTAACCAACTGGCTTTCTAAGATACCAAAATGGAATAGCCACTATGCCACCCAGAAAAAGAAAATTAAGTAGCTATGCTCCCCCCCCCCCCCCCCCAGATACAAGAACTAAGTTGCTATGTCCCTCCAGAAGAATTAAGTAGCCAAGTAGCCATGTGCCTCCACCATCAAGTGTGTTAGAGGCTTTAGAGAGAGAGGTGAGGGAGTATCAACCCAGTGTGACTCATTCGGCAATGTGATGCTAACTGACACCGTAGCAACATACTGTTGTCATGGATTTTGAAAAAAGGCGAAGGGGCCCCTATTAAATTCACTTTCTCCTAGGCGATAATTTTAGATCTTCTATTTAAAATCGTTTTTCAAAAAAAGTAGATTAAAAAGAGCTGTCAAAATTACTGTATTTTCTTGCTTGCTGATGGCTTAAAGTAAATCTGAAGCGATTTTAAAAGCAAAGATACTTACATAAGGAGAGGAAAGGCCCTGAGTACTATAGAGCCTTCCCGTTCTCCTCACAGTCCCCTCGTTCCCCCGCAGGCTTCTCTGTTCAAATCTCTTACCACGGGAGACTTCAAAAGTATTTGGGAAATAAAGTGCTCCCGAAGACAGGTGGCACTGTAATGCGCACGCGCGAGTGCATGAGAGAGGGCACTCGCGCGTGCGCTGTACGGAGCAGCCCGTCTCTTGGAGCCTGAGCAAAAGCGTGAGAGAGCAGTCTACGACCGGTTGGTTGGAGACTGCTAACGGGGGAGCCTGCAGAGGAATGCAGGGACTTTGAGGAGAATGGAAAGGCTCTATAGGACCCGTAGCCATCCCTCTCCTTAGGTAAGTATCTGTTTTTTAGGGAAAAATTTGAATTGAATAAGGGTCCTGAGGAGAATCAAGGTTAATCTGTCAGATAAAAATGTATTGTTTTACCCCATATCAGCAACAATCCGGATGATACCGTTTATTGGCCAACAAAAAAAAAACAAGAGTAAGCTTTCAGCTATTCCGCCTTCATCAGATCCGAATCCTGTATGCTGAAAAGTTGTACTCTACTGCTACTTTATCCCATATCATGTCTCACCTAGACTTCGCAGCATGGCTTCTTCCTTTTGTGTGGATGAGTTTATAAGTTGCTGGTTTTTCACCATGGTGTTTGTCATCTACAACAAAAACAAAGCATCAGCATGTCGGCATATTTTTGCTCATGGCATTATATATAATGTTATTGTCAATTCTATCACTTTGCAGTTTTCAACAGTGAAATGTGGAGGCTGTTGTTGTTGACCTCCTTCTACAGTGTCCTGGATGTCATGCTGATATCTGGCTTGCACATTGGGGGCTTGACTCACTAATGCTGGACATACACGGCTCGTTTTTGCTGCTCGATTCTCCCGTTCAATCGTTTCGCCGCTTGATTCCGCAGTCAATTCTCTTATCTTCCTCTCGTTTTTCTTATCTTTTTCCATTCACTGCTATCTGGAATCGAGCAGCGAAACGATCGAGCGGAAGATCGTAACTTGTCGGAAATGATCTATCGAGCCATCTTAATGGCTCAAAAACAAGCCGTGTATGCCCAGCATAAGACAAATAGAATACCTTGTCCCAGTTAAAACACCTTATCAGAGATAACACGCCTTATCCGAGTTAACGCTCTTTATCAGAGATAACTTGCCTTATCAAAGTTAACACACCTTATTAAAGTGAACAAGCCTTATCACAATAGCATAGCAAGCGCTATGAACTTGCCTGCTAATTGGAACGCTACTCGTCTTGCCCTGAGCCCCTGCACATAGCGCTCGCTATGCTACTCTGATAAGGTGTGTTAACTCTGATAAGGCATGTTATCTCTGATAAGGAGTGGTAACTCGGATAAGGCGCATTACCTCTGATAAGGCGTGGTAACTCGGATAAGGCATGCTATTTGCCTTAGTGAATCAAGCCCTTTGTGTAGTTGCTCACTTGGAACAAGTGTGCAGATCAAGTGTTATGATTTTCTTTTTCTGATCTGCACACTGGTTCAGATCAAATGTTGGCAACAGCTAGGACAACACTAAACGGTCTCATTCAGATATCATACAATGACAAATGTGTGCAAGAAGAATACAGCAACAGCTCGCTGATTTGAGCAATGAACTGTCAGCTACATAGCTTGATAAAGGGCTTATTGGCTGAAACAGCAACCTATCCCTCTATTAAATTTAATTTTGGTACTTTATGCAAGGCCAGATTTATACTTTTTGTGCCCCTAGGCCAAGTATGTTGGGGCTCTCCTTCCACGTGCAGGAGCGCCCCTCCCATTCCACATGTAGCCCCCTTTTCCATGTGTAACATACATGTGATGCAGCCACTTTCTATCATGTACAGCTCCCTTAGCTTCCTTTTTTTCATGTGTTGCTCCCCATTTGGAGACTTTTCATATGTAGCAATCCCTATTTCACTTTCAGGTGCCCCTTAGGCTGCAGCCCCCCAAAGGCCTGGGCCTTTCCAGAAATTCATGATATTTGAATAAAAAGTAGATCTTTACTGATCTATGTAGTGCAAAGCAGTAATTTTTGTATTCTATTGGCTACAGGTACTGGAGGCCATGGTTTGTAGTACATCCCTACCCTCTTTCCCTGAAAATAAGACCTACCCTGAAAATAAGCCCTAGCTGGAATTTTGAGCATGCTTGAAATATAAGCCCTACCCCGAAAATAAGCCCTAGCGGAAGTTAAAGAGGAGGAAGAGGCAGCCAGTAAGTGGGGACACAGCGGTGCAGTGTCAATCGGGCATCCCTTATACAGTATGTATGAGTGCTGCTCCATAGACTGAGAATCAGCATACCTGTCAAGGGAATTAGCCATTTTAGATGCCAGCCTGAAATTAATTCTGTAAGTTTTGTGTCATTGTGTCAGAGACACTGAAGCGAAAAAAAATTATGATATAATGATTTGTATGTGTAGTACAGCTAAGAAATATAACATTGGGAGCAGAGATACAAGTCTAATATGGTTTCCAGGACAGGAAGAGTTAAGGTGGCCATACACTCATTGGATTAGCAGCAGATAGATCATCAGATAGATTTCTGATCTATCTGATGTGTTTAGGAACATTTTTTACTAGGTACACTCCAGCAAAAAAACACTTTAGCAAAAAACCCTGGAGTGTACCAATACATTTAACTTGTCTTGAATACACAGTTTTTGTGTCTGCTTCCAGGAGGTAATTCCACCACTGCCTCCTAAGCAATTTTAAACTTTTTAATAGCTGTTTTTATCCTTTTGGCGCCTCTGTTCGACATTACGGGGAATACCCCTTTCTTTCTTCTATCTACAGAGAGTGACTTCTTAATCCTGAGTGGGAACAGGTTAATCTCCCCACCTGCTTATACAGTGGTTGCCTGGAGGTAGCCTTGGTTTGTGAGTATAAATTTGTACTTGTTTCACCATACCCAATTGTCAATAATTACTACACTATATTGGGCTCTCGGTTCTCCTTTTTCATATAAAACAGAATTTTTTTTCGGGTGCCACCATAGGCTCCCATTGAAATTGTGGCATTCAGCGATAATATGGGTACCCACTGGACTCAACGCCTGATATTTATCGTGCACTTTGGGCGCCACTGATTGCAGGCCCTCAAATTTCTTTCTTCCATCCCCGCCCTCCCCGTCACACTCCCCCCAAACCCCCTTCCCCCACCGTGCAAGCCACAGTCCCTCCCAGTACCCTAGTGATCTCTATGCCTGGCTTTTGCAATAAGACTTTGGCTGTGTTCCCACTTGATCTGAGAATGGACATTTTTTGTCCGTTTTCCAGTTACTGCACAATTGACAGTGAACAGATCCTATACATAGGGGACCCCACTGTCACACTGTGCAGTCTGCGGTAATCTCCAGGAGGCAGATACGTTCCCCCATATAGCATATGGAGGCAAAGCATCTGCCCCGGGCTCCAGCCGGACCACCGCACACCATCAGAGCAGACACTACACTGTCCGCTCCCTCGGGCCGCAAGTGATCCGGCGCAAATGGTAACTGAGCGTAAGGCCAGGCAGCTGTCAGGTGGGGAGGATGGAAAAAGTCGGTAGAGGAGTTCATAGATTCTAAGTGTGTCAAAATACGACACTGAACTTGTTAACTAGGATGTGTCTATACAGAGATCTAAGACAAAACTAAAAAATTCTGCACTTTCCAAACTGGTTCAATACATTTGAACCAGTTTGTACAAGTGTGGAATCTTGTTGTTTTAGCTTCGGTCTTCCAGTTGGAATCCATTCCCAGGTTCCTGCCCTGTCCTTCACCGGGAGTGGAGCGGTATTTTACCTTTATCTTGTTATACAGAGATCTACGCACTGTGGCCAAGTCCCCCTGAAATACTACACTCTCAGATCTATGAAACAAAATACATCCTAGCATTTTCTATTTAGATCAGCTGTTGGGAGGAGGCGTCCAGAAAATAAAATACATTAAAATCGAGAGGTTGGCTGCCCTCTCTACAAGAATGGGCCATCCGTACAACGGCTACTGGAACGAGCACTGGCACACACACAGTAAGATGCAATGTAAGGCTAAGTTTCCACTGCTGGGATTCCTGTCCAATTCCTCACATGGATGTCTATAGGCTGTGTCCAAATTCGTGTGCAGAAAAAAAATGGATGGCATGCAGCAAATCTTGTCATGCATCCGAATCCCATAGCTGTGCATGGCATGGCAAGAGGGATTCTGATGCAATCTCACATCACTAGTGTCTCGCAGATGCCTGCCAGCCCAGTGCCTAAGGCAGGGTTCACACTTATCAATGTAAATAACTGAACGATTTTTCACATGCAAGTTTTCACGTTACAGTTCAAAATTGTACACTCATTTTCTTGTGCGTTTTTTTAATCGAAAGTCAATGGGAATTTTCATGTGACGTGTGAATTTAATTTTGGGAGAATTACGATTTTCCGCTGACTTTCATTACATGGGCGGTGCAAGCATTTGCGCACAATTTCAATTCACATGCGAATTTTAAAAAGTGTGAACTCTAGCTTAGTGTCCAGAATTTATTACCAACCGGAATTTACTGACATTCCAGTGACAGCCTAGTGATGTAATTTGCTCCAAAGGTGCAGTTGTCCTTTAAAAAATATTTTTATTACCAGTGGCGTAGCTAGACATCATGGGACCCCATAGCAAAACTTTTATGGGGCCCTCAGATATAGGCACTCTTAAGCAATGCCACCTGCCCCTACCCTATGGATATGAGTTAATTGGGCAATTTACATTATCATGCATTCAATACTGTACATAGCTCATGGGCAGTAAGACAGTCAGCAGGTAGAGAAACACCAGAGAGTTCATGGAGAATACATTAAAGCGGATCCGAGATGAAAAACTAACTATAACAAGTAACTTGTCTATACTGTATATCTTATCTAAAGTTTAGATAGCTTACACAGCAAATCTAGCTGCAAACAGCTTCAACAGTTTATGATTATTTATTCCTGTGATACAATGAGGGCAGCCATGTTCTGTTTGTCACATTACACACAGGCAAGCTGATAGTATCTCCAGTCCTCAGCCTGTGAAAACTTCACTCTCCTCTCCTCCTCCCCTCTGCCTCTGAAATCTCTGGCTAGTAACCTCCTCCTCCTCCTCCTCCTGCCCAGACTGAGCTCCCATAAGCCCTTGCTACAGTGCCAAGGCACTCTGGAGAAGCTGTGGGCGAGGCTCGTTTAGTTTATAGTGAATTAGAGTATTTAAACAAAAAAAAGTATTTGGCTTGAGGAATGCCCTATAAACTACTAGATGAAAGGAACACAATTATGCAATGAGTAAAAGTTTAACTCGGATCTACTTGAAAGTGAATGTTTACCGTTTAAAAAAAAAAAAGTCAGATACTTACCTAAGGAGATGGAAGGCTTGGTCCTTATGAGCCTTCCCTCTCCTCTCCCGGTGCCCGGTCCCGCGCAGGATCCCCCGTGGCAGTATTCGACCAGTTCGGTCAAATACTGCCACTTCCGCAGCCGAAGGGATGTTTCGGAAGCCTTCGGGAGCACTCGGGCTCCCGAGGACGAGGCTGCTCCATACTACGCATGCGCGAGCGTCATCTATGACGCACTTGCGCGTACGTAGTATGGAGCGGCCCATATTCGGAAGCCCGAGTGCTCCCGAAGACCTCCGAAGTCCCTGCGGCGGTGGACGCGAACGGGGGAGCCAGCGCAGCACCGAGGGCACCGGGAGAGGAGAGGGAAGGCTCATTAGGACCGAGCCTTCCCTCTCCTTAGGTGAGTATCTGACTTTTTTATTTTTCTAGCGGTACCCATTGGCTTTAAGTACCATCTGGGCCCCTTATGATGCTCCAGGGCAACTGCTATGGCTATTGCTACGCCCCTGTTTAGTACTAAACCTAATAAATACATTAAAAAAATGGAAAGTAATAAACACTAGGTACAACTAGGTACAACTATGCAATGCAGTTTCTTCCATAATGATGCTTGGAAATGTTCCTAAAAGCAGAAGGCAGAATGTGACTGTTTAAGACAATGAAGCTCTTTCTACCCCAGCATACAGGTGTCATGTAACTGTATTGTTTGGTCCTTACTGTATACGCCTCGGTCTTCAGCCCATTATCACTGAAGCGGAAGTGCATGATGCGGAATCCTCTGTAATAGATCAGCAGTTCCTCTGGGACGAATTTTAGACTCAGCGAAGGTGTCACAACTTTTACTTTGCTCTGTCCGGCCACTATATTGCAAAAGAATGAGAATGCCATAAGAACTGGTTAACAGTTTGCAATCCATAACAGTAAATAAAGTTTTTATGCTAACTTAAAGAGGAACTCCAGTGAAAATAATGTAATAAAAAAGTGCTTCATTCTTACAATAATTACTGTATGTAGAAATGATTTAGTCAGTGTTTGCCCATTGTAAAATCTTTCCTCTCCCAGATTTACATTCTGATATTTATCCCATGGTGACAACTTTTACTGCTGGCAGGTGATGTCACTGGAAGGAGATGCTGCTTGCTTTTTTGGCAGTTGGAAACAGCTGTAAATAGCTGTTATTTCCCACAATGCAACAAGGCTCCCACAGTATGATGTCAGAACCATGGTCCTGACATCACACAGTGGGAGGGGTCTCACCACAATATCAGCCATACACAGCCCCCTGATGATCTGTTTGTGAAAAGTAATAGATGTCTCATGGGAAAGGGGGTATCAGCCACTGATTGGGATGAAGTTTGGTTTTTGGTTACGGTTTCTCCAGACAAATACTTCATTTCAGCTCTACTCTCTATTCGCTTAGAAGTAGAGATGCTTAAGTGTAGTATAACCAATTGAGAACCATGTGATCAGTTTGATAAGGCGATTGATTTGTATAGGTGGCCATACATTGTCAGATAGCGACCATTTTTGACTGAAATCAAATCTGATAGATCCAACTCTGATCGAGTTTGATCAGAAAGGGATTTATTATGTGCCACACGCTGCAAACAGATTTCCAATAGCATTCTGCATGAAACTGGAAATCTGAGGAGCCGCCTCTGTCTGCCAAATCCCCCAGGCATGGCCGGATTTAGGCCAAGGCCACCTAGGGCAAGGTGGGGGGGGGGGGGGGGAGGAAGGATTAACCACTTTAGCGGTATGGACGAGCTCAGCTCGTCCATTACTGCCGTGGTGGATATCTCAGCCCCTGGTGGGTCTTTTTTTACAATTTTTTTTTAAAACACGCTAGCTGCTACGCGCCACGAAAGAGGCCCCCCCTCCCAGACCCTCAGCACATCCTGACCAATCACCGCCAGGAAATAAATATGGCAGCCTCGATATCCCTCGCAGTTTAGGTACCCTTCAAGGCTCTGATTTGCTGTCCTTTCTGACCTGTATGAATGTCTGGAATGCCTAGAGGGAAAATGAGGTCAGTTCCGTAGCCCTTTCTAATGGTATCAGAATTACCCGATTGCCTGGACAGCATTATAAACTTACACCCAAGATATTTCACATATTATGACTAGGACATTAAATGGTGCACTAAAAGCATTCACATGGGCACCGGGTACTGAAGAACAATCAGTGCTTATGGTAGTGAAAGTGGTAGGTTTCAGTGCATGCTCCTACCAAGAGTGGCAAGAGGGCAAAGTGCTGGTAAGAGGCTCTCTAAAGGCGGAACAGGAAAAAAGGTGCAGGAGCCCTTGCGGAAGAACAGGTGCTGCTATACAGTAGGTGCCCATTATAAAAGCCAACATTTTCTGCAGAGAAGAAATATTTGGGCTCATGGTGGCGCTTGATAAAATCACAGGCGCCGAGGCTTGCCGTTATGCAAATTGCGGCATTACATAGTGGGCGCAAATTTATCGGGTGCCCAAATTTTCCTTTTTTTTGTCCCAAATCACTGTTTTGCGGAATAGGGATGTGAGTTAAGTTTGGGGGGGGGGGTTAGTGTTTAAGTGTTAGGTGCCACCTGGCGGGGGGGGGTTTAACGGTCAGGCAAAGGTAGAGGGGGGTCTTAGGGTTAAGCATCGGTAGAGGGAGGTTTAAGGGTTAGGCATTGGTAAAGGGGGGGGGGGGTTAAGGGTAAGGCATTGGTAGAGGGAGGTGTTAGGGCTGGGCGTTGGTAGAGGGAGGTGTTAGGGTTAGGCATTGGTAGAGGAAGGTCTTAGGGTTAGGCATTGGTAGAGGGAGGTCTTAGGGTTAGGCATTCGTAGAGGGAGGCCTTAGGGTTAGGCATTGGTAGAGGGAAGTCTTAGGGTTAGGCATTGGTAGAGGGAGGTGTTAGAACTAGGCATTGGTAGAGCGAGGTCTTAGGGTTAAGCATCAGTAGAGGGAGGTCTTAAGGGTAGGCACTGGTAAAGGGGGGATCTTAGAATTAGGCATTGGTAGAGGGAGGTCTTAGGGTTAGGCATCGGTAGAGGGAGTTCTTAGGTTTAGGCATCGGTAGAGGGAGGTCATAGGGTTGTTTCAGGTGTGTGATTGGTAGAGGGAGGTCTTAGGGTTAGGCATTGGTAGAGGGAGGTCTTAGGGTTAGGCATTCGTAGAGAGAGGTCTTAGGGTTAGGGACCGGTAGAGGGAGTTCTTAGGGTTAGGCATAGGTAGGTTTTAGGATTAGGCATCGGTAGAGGGAGGTGTTAGGATTAGGCATCAGTAAAGGGAGGTCTTAGGGTTAGGCATTGGTAAAGGGAGGGTTCTTTGTGAGAGTAGGGTTAGGTTAAGATATAGAAAAAGATCGTTAAAGAGTACCGATATTTTACTATTGGAATTAAGTAGTAGAATATTGGTAATGTTACCGATATTCTACTAGTGGCAGTACCCTGTGCCCTTTTTTCCAGATGCCTTTTTTACATGAATGCCTTTAAAGGCTCTGCTGTATGGCAGTGGTACAAGTCTATACAATTTTAATTGAAACTCTAGGTGTCAGTCTAAACAGGTTGTCTAAATTTATTGAGACACATTAGTAAAACGTTTTTTTATTCCTGTAGTTCTGTTGAGCAGGTTCACCATTGTGCACTGAATAAACTTTGCTTTGGGCCACCCATGGCCACTAAGGGCACCCTCAATAGGCCACCCTGCAGTGTTAGGGAGTCTTGTCCAAGGACTCCCTACTGAATAGGTACTGGCTTCAGCCAGGATTTAAACCCTGGTCCCTTATGTCAGAGGCAGCACTCCTTAGTACATTATCCAGCCACATTTGTAGTGGTGGTAGAGCTTTCTGCACTAGCCAAGGCACCATGGGGATATTCAAGAAAGTAAATGAAATGTGTGCTCACTGGGAGGCTTTCACACAGTATCTCTACAGTGGGGATCTCTATAAAGCATCGCACAATGTGCAGACCCTGAAACGCATCATAACTGCTTCCTTGAGATTCAAAAAAAATATGTCCATATAGTTATCTATACAGACATGTACAGAAGCAATCATTTGTGGTTTATGGTTATTTTTATAAGTGTGACCTGACAGTTCTTACCTGCCAGTATCCTGTCAGCACAGGGCAAGGCAATGTCATTGTCATTGTCAAACAGCACCTCGCTGGAGGAATCCTGCCACAGAAACAAAACATACTTCATTAACTCATACATGTCCAGAAAGTTTCAGACACCGTTATATCAATTGGAGAAAATTGCACAATTATTATTTGTTTAAAGGACATCTAACCAGAGAGGGATATGGAGGTTCAAAAAACAAAAAAAGATTTATGCATATCTGGGGCTTCCTCCAGCCCCATCTGCTTGGATCACTCCCACTCCGCTGCCCGCAGCTACGGGAACCAGGTACTGTCACTTGCGTCAGTCGGCTCCAGTCTACGCAGCAGAAGTGCGCCCTCCATGTATCTCTCGAGCAGCTGACGCAAGTAACAGGACCCGATTCCCGTAGCTGCAGGCAGCGGAGAAGAGCAGCGTGGAAGTGATCCGAGCGGATGGGGCTGGAGGAAGCCACAGTATGTATACATCTTTTTTGTTTTTTGAGCTCTGAGTCCCTTTAAACAACACACATTTCCTGGCTGTCCTGCTGATCCAGTGGCATGGCATACCTATGGTATTTGACACCCGGTGATGATTATTTACAGATACACACAGCTCCCACGAACGAGCAATTTTTGTATTTTGGGGGGGGGTGTTTGAGGGGGTGGCGCGCTAAGCATGTTGTGGCAAATTTTGGGGGAAAAGGAAGTGTGTGCCGTGCTAAGTGCCCCGCGGAAATAAAGCTGGGACTTGCAGCAGTGGATAGAAATTTGGGCACATTGAGGCACCAGATAAAGACTTCCTGCTATGCAAATTGCAGCAAAGTCACTCTTCGCTGCACACCCACTATGTAATGCCGTAATGTGCAGAGTGGAAGGCCTTGGCTCCCGCAATTTTATCGGGCACTTCTGTGCACCCAAATTTCCGTTCATCGCTTTAATAATATTGGCCCTTCTTTCCAATGCGGCGACTGCACCCATTTTTCTGGCTTCGCAGCTGACCATTTCCAGAGAGGCCAGAGGTCTCATTCTCTGACCAATGTCTGCTAAATACAACAAGAAGGGAGGAGGTGTCCATAGGAGTAATGAGGATAGAAGGCTGTCTTACTTTATCATTCTTTACAGCCTGTTTCGCAGGTGCAGCTGTTTTCTTCAGGTGAAAACATTTGAGTCTGTCATTTGAGTGTCATTCATGAGAAGGTAAGCTTTCTATACCCATCAGTTCTTCTCTTGTGTTTCTCTACCCCACTTTCTGGAAGCCCAGCCAACCCCATGTAGCGCCTCCACTCCCTCCACACAAGAATCATAACCCCTAAGACTGCATAGGCCCAAGAGACTGACTGAACGGAGTTGTACCATGCGCTAGTGGGGGTGGTAAATAAAAACTCGAAAAATCGAATGCTGGTTGCCTACTTTACTTTTATGTTTTTAACACCCAAGGAAAGTACATCATACTCCCTGGATTTTTTTACTGTTGTCTCCTAATGCTTTCTAAAATGGGGTCTTGGGTCCAATCCGAATATTGTTTGGCCAGGAATGGTTAGATGACAGGTGCATCGGCGATAGTTCCTGCAGCAGATAGCCTGTTACAGTGCACAGTATTGATTATTTCAGGATACCCAAGTATCATGTTTATGGGAATTTTCAGCTACACAGGCAATGTAAACTGACCCTAATGTATTAAAGTGAACCTCCAGACTAAAAATCTACTCAGCAGCACTGAAAAACCTTCGTGTTTCTTTAACAGTTTCATAGCATCAGAACTTTGTTTTTCTTATTCAAGCCTAATTTTTAGCTGCACAGAAGAAAACTACCTGGGCATTTTTCCCCTGATGCTGTGCAAAGCATGATGGGATTTCTGATGTTGTTCTCGTTCTGCTGTTTTGGTGCAATTTTTTTTTTTATTTGAGATTTAGCGTGCGCAGCTGGGAGGGGTGATCAGGACACAGGACAGATGGAACTGTGTCTCATGCTCCCTGTCACCTCCTTTCAACCAAAAAGATGGCTGCCCCCATGAAAAAGATGGCTGCCCCCATGAAATTACAAGCATTTGCCTGTTCTTTTAAAACAAGGTGGGTAAGAGATTATATTACCTATCTATGTTAATTAACATAACTAATGTAACTTAATGACAGTATGTTAGTTTACGCTGAAGTTCCCCTTTATGCTGGGAATACACGGCTCGATTCTGAGCCATTTAGATGGCTCGATAAATAATTTCCGACATGTCCGATCTCCGGACCGATCGTTTCAACGCTCGATTCTGCATGGAGGACAATGGGAAAAGATAAGAAAAACGAGTGGAAGATAAGAGAATCGCCTGCAGAATCGAGCGTGGAAAACGATCGGGCGCGGAAATCGAGTGGCAAAATCGAGCCGCGCATGCCCAGCATTAAGGTGAAACACGTAAGGTAATGAAAGCTGCTCATATATCATTTGTTTTACTGTTCTGTATCAACATGAAGTCTACTGTAGTGATGTACCGTATGTACTTACCATATATATATTATAGTACAGTATGTACAGAACATAAACAGGACTTTAGACCTTGTTAAGTTTCCATATATGGAAAATAATTTCACTCTTAACAAACAATTCCCAGTTCCATATGGTGAAAGGTCCTGCAGTATTGTTCATGTGCATATTGCAAACAGCTGAGCAACAGCCTTTCCGAGTTAGTTCTGTCCTATTTTCAGTTCTGTTTGAGTGGTTAAAGCTCATTTAAGTAGTTATGTTTCACTGTCTGGAAGAAAGTCTGTGGTAGGGCACCAGACAGCAGTCTCCTTCAGTAAAAAGGGAAGATGAAATGGCTCAATGGTCTCTGAAAAGGCTTAAGCCTTACATACATGATTAAGCCCTGTATATATGAAAGACTGCCCTTGGCCAAGGGATCAAGTGTATTAAGCTTCATTAAGTGAACCTGTATCTATCTTCCTACTCCTAAAATTATGTTTTTAGATATTACAGTTTTATTTCATATTTAAAAATGAAAAAGTAGGTTTAATGTTTTATCGTCGCCACTCAATGACAGTCTTCCAGAGCTAAAATACATGAACTAATTACCTTTTTTTTAATCTATCTCCTGCACTCAGAAATTGTTCTCTGCCAGGAAATACTTTTATGGCTGTAATTCCTCATCAGTGAGGATCACTCTGTAATCTGACTATGTCCTGGCTGGAGAGAAACTGTCACTTGCATACCTGAATGTTAACTCTTTCAGGCAGAAAGAGAAAAAAGGAACACAGCTTAGTTATTTGTATGCTTTGTATGCATGTCATCTCATCATGTTTCATGTCATCTCGGATACACTTTAAGTTTTGAGCCATGTGAGTAGCAGTATTTCTTTATTGGAATGATTTACATCAGAAGCGCTTGATACAGTCCTGGACAGCACTATCTATATACTCCTGTCTGACTACCTGATGAAGCGGGGTCACACCCGTGAAACGCGTTGCAAAAATTGTGGAGTGTATGAATAAATATTTTTGTTATACGTTAACACATGCCTGTTGTTGTGTCCTTTGGAGTGGGTAAGAGTCCACCTCCACCTCTATACTCATCCAAGATGATCTGTCACTCCAGGTTTCTAGGCAACACATCAGGAGACTCAGGGCCGCTGTATACAAGCTAATTTTTCAGCATAGGCGTCTGTTTGGGGCTGCCTGTGCCGAGAACTGTCTGGCATGTGTATAAGGTTTAAGCAAGTAAGTTTACTTTATAACTCATAGAGGGGCATTGCATCACTTTTCAGTAGTGACTGCTCTGTTGGTTGCTATAGACACCATGTGCAAACTCCACTACTCAGATCCTTCCACTATAACTTTAAATGTCAAAGCAAGGATAGTCCCATTTACCATAAATTGATAGAATGCTATAGTAAACAATGAGTCATGCTTAAATATTAACAGTGTTTATAAATTCACAGGTCAGAAAGATATACACTGACCATGAGAAAAGACAATGCTACACACACCAAAGATGAAATTAAAAGGGCAAGGCCTATTTACTTCCTGATATGAGCCAACAAGCACCCAATAGGCTCCAATATCATAGGGTGTTTATATAAAATTAACATATTTGTGTCGGATGCTTCAGATCTGCTATTGTTGTTTGCTTTGTTTTAATCTGTGTCATTTTGAACCTTTAGGCCCCTTTTATACTTGCATTGATAATCTGCATTACGTTACCCTGTTTTATCGCATTGCATCAGAAGTGCGCGGAAGTAATGTAAGTCAGTGGGTGACGCCGGAATTTTGTTGGCGGTGGAGGAATGACGGGAATACGAAGTGGATAATTGGGAATCCCAGTGGCGTACTTCATCCAGCAGGAAGTATGTCACTGGGCAAGGGGCGGCACTATGCATATGACCCTGTCGGCACACTCTGCCGCAGTATCATATGACTGACATTTCGTGCAATACGAATGGGGCGGGGCATTACACCACAAATGCACAGGCCAGGTGTAAAACTTGAAGTGAAAGGAATATGGAAGCTGCCATTTTTACTCCTTACCTGATAAATGTTCCCTTCTTGACTGGGTGCTGATCAATGCCTCTGACACCTTTAGAATTACTGACCCAGAACTAGTATGTGATTGGGTGTTCTACTGCTTGCTCAAGCTTGCCTCAACCTTCTAAAGAAAAAACGCAGACTCACCTGGGAAGGCTGCAGGTAGTCTGGCCTGAAAGCAATCCTGTAACTGGTGCAGTACAAAGTGCCATAAATATCTCGGTGTCCATCTTTGAAATGGATGCGTTTCCTAACCTTCAGTGATTCTTCGTGGACATGTTCTCCTGGAGAAATTAAAATATTACGGGTAAATTAAAACACAAAACTGGCACTTACTTCTAAAGCCCAATATAGTTAAGATTTTGATGATTGTATTCAACTGTTATTACATACATTTATGTAGGGGTAGCAGAGTGTCAATATTCTTGCTATGTATACTTTAGTGATGCAATGCACTCCAGCCAATAATGACCAACAGCTTTTACAGCAGTAACATTGATCTTTCTCTAGATCATACATGTCAAACTCCGGCCTGCAGAGCCATCAAATTTGGCTCTCAAGTGGTTTCTTCCCTTTGCATTATGTTTGATCCACTTTAGGCGTAGCTATGAATCGGCCCGGGAGATTTGGGCGCAGGATAAAGCCGATAAACAGCTAACCCTGCTCCTGCACAAGACCTACTCCAGGTCACTGTGGATAGTGGGAGAAAGATGTAACTCTGCTTCCAGCTATTGCTGGTGGCTCAATTACAGTGTTTTTGTAGTAATATTTGCTCCGTCTTTTGACAGCGTCCAAATTACTCACTGAGCGCCGCTATAGCCGTAATTCCTGCGCCCAAGTCCCCTGCACTGTTTTTACAGCACTCACACGTTAGGCCACCAGGGAAGGTATACTGGAGGTGAAGCCCTACATCACAAGGGAAGCCATATCGGGAGGGAGGGGGGAAAGCACTAGACATCAGAGAACTGTATAGGGCAGGCAGGGGACCCCAGGAAAGTATACTTTGTACAGCACCACGGAATATGTTGGCACTTTATAAATCAATAATAATAATAACTGTATAGGGCAGCCTTTCTCAACCTTTTTACCTTGGAGGAACCCTGTAAATAACTTTTGGATCTCAAGGAACCCCTGCAAACAATTTTTTGGTCTCGAGGAACCCCTACATTTATTTTTCAGGAGGCATGGTCTTTAAATAGGTTAGGCTGCTAATTTCACTACCCCCTATTACACTGCCACTCATTATACTGTCTCCTGAGCCCCAATTTGGTGCTTCTTGTTACAATACCACCTATTATAGTGTGCTTTATTATACTTCCCTTACGATGGGGTAAAATGCCAAGGAACCCCTGCAGAGTCCTCAAGGAACCCTGGGGTTCCAGGGAATCCTGGTTGAGAAAGCCTGGTATAGGGGATGGAGGACCACTAGACACCAGGGAACTGTAAAGAGGCGGGAGGGAAGACCACTAGACACCAAGGAACTGTATAGGGGAGGGAATTGGGCCACTAGACATCAGGGAACTTTATATAATGAAGGGAGGTGGCCACTAGACATTGATATTGGCCTGCGACTTGGTCCCAGTGTTCAATTGCAGCCTACTTTGTAATTGAGTTTGACACACCTGCTCTACATTGTAAACTTGAAAGGGCAGGGAACTCTGCATAGTGTTTCTTATTCTGGTGTAATTTATCATATGAACGTGTATCAATATTGGTGGTGTCTCAAACCACTCATCAACTGTGCATGTATTTGTAATTGTATTGCTGGATGTCCTGATTGCACAACACTTTGAACTACCTCCTCATGTATCTATGCTCCCCACTATTTGTTTTGCACTGCATACAGTACTATGGAAGATGTTGGCATTATATAAATAAACAATAATAATACATGGAACAAGAGACTCAGAAGCATGAATCACAAACTACAGCTACTATAAGCTACTAATAATAAGCCACCAAGTTACATTTTTTCTAAACACAGATCAGTATAAGAATGGCTCGGGACGAGTCCTATTAGCATTGAACTTACTGAAAATGATCACCATTTCACATAATGACTGCCACCCAACCCCATCACCTAACACCTACCCATATATATTATCAGCAATGCACTTTGCCTTTGCAAAACTTAAAAAGTGTACCCAAGTTGAAAATTAAAAAGATTTAATACATACCTGGGGCTTCCACCAGCCCCATCCGCCTGGATCGCTCCCACGCCGGTGTCCTCCGCTGCCAGCAGCTACGAGACCCGGGTACCTGCATTTCTGTCAGACGGAGCCAGTCTAGCGTAAGAGAAGTGCGCTGTTTGCATATCTTTCCAGCAGCCGCTGGAGAAATACGTAGAGGGGGAACTTCTCCTGCGTAGGCTGGCTCCAATGACGTCAGTGACGGGACCCGGTACCGGAGCTGCGGGCAGCAGAGGATGGCGGTGTGGGAGCGATCCAGGCGGATGGGGCTGGAGGAAGCCCCAGATATGTATAAAATCTTTTTATTTTCCCAGCTCTGAGTCCCTTTAAGAAGAACTGTAGTGAAAATAACGTAATGAACAAAATTACTTATATTTTACAATATTCACTTATAAATTATTTAGTCAGTGTTTGGCCATTGTCAAATCTTTCCTTTCCCCCATTTACATTCTGAAATGTATCACTGGTGGCAACATGTTTAGTCCTGTCAGTTATCTTTGCAGGATGTCCGTTTACTGAGCATTCTATGCACAGAGGGAGATACTGATTGCTTGGCAGTTGGAAACAGCTGTTATTTCCCACAATGCAATGAGTTCCACAAACCGCAAATTGTCAGGGCCATAGCCGCTACCCCACTAGCAGTGAGATAAGCAAAAAATGCCATTTTTTCGCATTCAATTTCACAAAAATTGTTAAATTCAATCTTCAAGTGAAAAAGTAATTGAAAATGTTGTTTTTCACAAATTTTCGCTGTAAAAATATAGATTGTTTTGCGGCTTTGTGGGAAAAAAATTGGCAGTAAAAATATTGTTTTTCTGCTTTTTTCTGCTTTTCACAGGTTTTCACAAACTGCAAAAATGCGAAAATACGAAAGTTTTTTGCAAAAATGTTATCGAAATCGAGTCATCTGTGGGAAACAGTTGAGTACTGTACTGTTAGCCATCAGTAAAAGCAAAAAGTTTTGAATCAGGATGATATCTTCTACTCTTTCTTTTAAGTTAGCCAATATATGGTATCATCCTGATTCAAAACTTCTTGCTGTGGGAAAGAGGCCTTATATGAAAGTACTATTTACTGGCATATGTATACAAATTGTGCTCACAGAGTTTCAGCTTTTTTTTTCTTATGGTGCTAAATGACAGTAAAACCTGTTTCTGTTTCTTAGAATGCATCAGGATAATGGTTGCTATAAAACAACAGATAAGAACATTATAGTCATAGTGTATAGTTTCCTGTTCATGCCTGAGACTCAAGTGTTTTCACGTGTCATGCCTAAGCAACCCCTTTAGTTTAAAGAATTCCTTATTAACCTTTGCACAGCAATATGGCTGAAGATATTGTTGTTAACAGTCACTTATGCACTGCTTTTAACAAGTACTGTACAGAATGGTTTTATATGCTGTTTGCAACATGCTAGATTTAACAGGGCGTGCTGCATTAACAGGCATATGAATCAATATTTTTGCATTGCGGTGCAATGTGAGGGGGCGGAGCATAACACCCCAACGCTCACCACAAATATAAAACCGGCCTCAATGTTAAAGGACAACTGAAGTGAGAAGGATATGGAGGCTCTCATATTTATTCCCTTTTAAGGGAATAGTTGCCAGGGTATCCTGCTGATCCTCTGCCTCTAATACTTTCAGCCATAGACCCCAAACATGCATGCAGCTGATCAGAAATTTCTGACATTCTTGTCAGATCTGACAAGATTTTCTGCCTGCTTGTTCCTGGTGTGATTCAGACACTACTGCAGCCAAATAGACCAGCAGGGCTGCCAGGCAACTGGTATTGTTTAAAAGAAAATAAATATGGCAGCTTCCATATAATTCTCGCTTCAGGTTCCCATTAAGGAACTATAGCCATAAAACTCTTTCTGGAAAAGAACAGCTTCTGATTGCAGGGGATAGATAAAAATAGGTAAATAGTTCATATATTTTAGCTCTGGGATACTGAAAGACCATGTCATTTGGCTGAGACAATTAAAACCTGTAAACGTTATTTTAACATTTTAACAGTGAATAAGGCTGGGGATTCTAAAAAAACACACACAAAAAAAACAACACATTTTTAGGTGCAGGAGGATAGATACAGTTGTTCATCTCATCAGTTTATTTTCTCCTCAGGTTTCATTTAAGTGTACCCATACTCATTCCTCTTACTTGCCTTTTATCACTGCAATGTTGCTGTCAGAATATATTGGCTCCAGGAAATTCTCATTGGCCTCAGTGCAGTTGTTGACACATAACTAAAATTCAGAGACACAGGCCAAGGTTGTCGGCTGACAGCTGGTTATAATTTCAGGATATAATTAAAACAATTTCTAATAACAGTAGGCCATTGGATTTCGGCCTGGCCACATGGAAAGGCATACGGATGAAATTAGTAAGAGACGGATAGATTGCGGTGCGGACAGCTGTTTCTGAAAATGTAAAGCTCAAGTTCAGGATCGACTTTTATATCTGCGTTTTGTAAAAATACAAGAATTGTGCACTAAAAACTATGTTACAATATACTCCAATATTTGCAATATAAATACTGTATTTTTTGGACTATGAGACTCACTTTTTCTCCCCAAAAAGTGGGGAAAAAAAGTCACTGCATCTTATAGTCCAAATGCAGGGAGTTCCTGACTTCTGAATGCCTGCCAATTCGAACCTCCAACCGGCCGCAATGTACTGTGCCCATGCAGAGGAGGACACAGGGGGACACAAAGAGGCATAGAAGAGGACACAAGAAGGGCAAAAGCAGATTTTTTCAATTCACTTCCGAGCAATTTGTTTTTCGGTCATGAGAACAGAGCGCTAGCTTGACTTTCAGCCAGAAGGGGGATTACTGTGTATTAACGCGGAAACCCTTGGGGGCTATTTTTTTAGCGTTGCGGTGCCATCAACCCAAATTTCCCGGCGCCTCAAGGGAACTGTGTGCTGGTGATAATCATTGTCAGTGAGCGCATCACAAGATTATATGGTTATAATGTAGGGAAACAAAAGAGGCATTGTAAAAGTCTCTATTCAAACTTGCATTTGTTACAGAGTGTGACAATTGCAAGAAGAGAGTCTGGAAAAGTGATCGATGATGTTTATATTTGTGCCAGATTTCTCTCATCTGCACTGCTATTTTCATGAACTTATTTTTTTTTTCCCTGAAGCAGATGCTCAGGTGAGGAAATGAGATAACACACCAGAATTTGTTGCTCTCCCTGAAAGGTGCGATCGTGTAGGAAATAAAAGGCTGAGTAGCTCAGCCTGGAATCAGTCTGATCTGAGAGAGCATAGGCTCTGTGCTGAACTAACAAGGTAATTTTTTGAAGTTTGTGCAGGTAAGGATTGCTGTTATTCTTGTTTTGTTTGGGACAAGCATTAGGCTTGTACCTAGTAGAGAGGATTCTCAACTTTAATTAGTTAGTAGCCCATCCAGTAGAAAGGATTTGTTTACATCTTGTTCCTTGCTTTCCTGTAAATAGTCTGTGTGTAGCCTGTACCACTGCAGCCATTCCTCCCTAGTAACTGGAAAGATCCGTGGCACGGATCTTCCAGAAGGTCCCGACCTGCGGAGGTAGGCGCGAGGAGCACACGGGAAGCCTCTGGAGGCAGGGCCGGGCCGAGGCATAGGCTGGAGAGGCTCCAGCCTCAGGGCGCAATGTAGGAGGGGGCGCAGAATTCATTCAGCTGTCATTCCTAATTGTGTTTGATGCAGAAAGAAATAAGAAAAGGGGATACGTGGCAGTGATTGCAAGCCAGATAACTAGATATTAAGGTGTTGGGGAGGTTGTGGGCCCTGTGGCGCCTCTTAGTCTAATAGCAATCAGTGTTTGATGGCTCGGGTGGCAGGGATGGAGGGGCGCACTTTGGTGTCTCAGCCTTGGGTGCTGGAGGACCTTGTCCCGGCTCTGTCTGGAGGATCAAGATGCTTTCATCTTCTTAGATAATTATGTGATTTTTGAGCTGAGGTTCCTCTCGGCTTCACTTTAATGCATTTTAGTGCATAAACCCGTATGTGCCGTTATACACTCAGAAGCTGAGAAGTACTGTGCATAGTTAAATAACTCTGCAATGACCCAGTCCCTTAGGTACAAAAGATTCTGTTTCTGAACTTCCTACAACCTTCCTAATATCATCTGGCTTTTAATCAAGCCTTTTACAGAAAAGCGGAGATTACAGAAAGTAAATCAGCCATTTCTAAGCGTGTGCTGGGACAGGAAGTTGATATTTAGGCAGCGTGGCAGTGTGGTCTGTGTTGCCATGGAAACCAGAAGATTATGTGCTCTTTTGCTGCGTGCTTCAGTTTCCTGTCTGCACTCACCCGGCAGGCACTTGAGGGTGACACTCTGCGCTGTGCGGTCACCCATTGTTGGAGACTTCGAGCTTCTGACCTGCAAAATAAACAGAGCGATGGTCACTGAGACTTATATAGTTACAAGCAGTATGCTTTCTAAATACAAGAGCTATGACAGCTACAACAATAACATGTATATAGTATACATGGCAATGTAATGTATTACAAGAGAAACTACAATAAAAAATAAAAAATATTTAAAGACTGCTGTCTTCTTCTTTAACCATTTAAGTACCAGCAGTCTCTGCCCCCTTAAAGAGAACCTGAACTGAAAATAAAAAGTCAAAATAACCATACACAGGTCATACTTACCTCCTGTGTAGTCTACCACTCAATCTCCTTCTCCTCTCCTGCATCCCATTTGTCCACTGTGATCAATGGATTTCTCCGTCCTCCATTTTAAAAATGGATATTGCCTCATAACAGCTTCCTGGTCAGCACACTGTTAAACTGTAATATCACCCACTTGAGCCATAGGGAAACATGGACATTACCTTGCACATTCAGTTGTAACTAACAGCTGCTGATATATAACTGACCGCTACTGGTGTATTTCAGTTCTGACAAAATATTGTCAGAACTGGAAGGGATCACTGTAAGAAGAAATGGTGAGCCTCTGAGAGGAACTGACGGTGAGGTTAGTATGTAATATTCATTTGCAGCTACGTCATGTGTTTACTTTAAATAATTTTCCTCGCTTCAGGTTTCATTTAAGAACCAGAGACCCCTGGTACCAGAAATGGCAGAATACCGACAAATCGCCGTACATACCCACTGCAACAGCCATTTACACTGTACGCTGGGAACCTCAGGCCACTCACTTTGCCGTCTCTATGACAGAAGAGTTCTGTGAGTTGGTCAGAGCCACTTTCATTGGAACCTGACCGTGTCTATCAATGTAAGCCAATGGGAGTTGCCTACATTGATAGGTAGGGTAAGGAGTCAATGAAATCCTGCCCCACTTACAGGGCTCTGCTGTCATACCCACAGCAGGGTAAATGAGCTGTGGCGGGGAGATAGCAACATCATCAGTGGGAGCGATTTCAACTAGCGTCATCCTTAAATGGTTAACAGTTTAGCTTTTCATGCAGCCAATCTGTAATGTTGCCCCATGCAACTGGCCCACATTAGCCCAAAGACTGATCCTATTCGAGTCAAGCAAAACCGGCAGTGGAAATGTGGGTGCTGCCATAGGCCGTAATATGAATGACAGCTATAGCAGCGCTCGATCAGTCATTTGGGCACCGTCAAAAGACGGAACCCAAATTACCATAAAAATAGCATCATTTGGGTGCCATCAATAGCTGGAAGCCCAATTACGTCTTTCTCCTGAGTCCATGGCGGCCTGGAGCGCGAATAAAAACAAAAGCTGTGACTTTTGCAGGAGCAAGGTGAGCTGTTTTTTGGCTGTACCCTGTGCCCAAATTCCTGGTGCCTTAATTACATATATGCAATCCTATTATGAAATTTCCCCCCACTAAGCTCTTCCTCCTCTTCTGTCCCGGAAGAGCCAACTAAGATCCTCTTAATTAAAGGTGTCATTAGCAGGGCCGTGGAGTCGGAGTCGTGGAGTCGGAGCAATTTTGGGTGCCTGGAGTCGGAGTCGGGAAAAAATGCACCGACTCCGACTCCGAATAAATTTGTAACTGTAATTAAAATAGAAAATATGATAAAATGTTCTATTTCTCAGATAATAGTCATTAAAAATAATGTATATATACAGTAATAGCTGTGTTCAGTCCACAAAAATGAAATAAACCAATCAAAATTAGTTACTTGTGCTGCTTCAATAAAGCAGTCCCCGTATTTTTAAAGTCAGATATACATATCTGATTGTGACTGTACAGTATATATGATGTGTACACAGGAATCTCTTATATATACGAAATATCTATGCTGTAAGTATAAAGCCTGATGTGTAGCCGTGTCACTAATAGAGATGGTCAATGAGATGGAAATAATTCTGTGTTGATGCTGGTTTATGCAAATGTATGCACACTCTTTGCTCATGAAATCAAATAATTTGATATGTTGTTAAAATTTGGTTTGGTGACTACAAATTAAAGGCTACCTGAGACGGATGAAAAGAAAAGTGTTATACATACCTGGGGCTTCTTCCAAATCCCTTCAGGCTAATCAGTCCCTCGCTGTCCTCCTCCACCACCTGGATATTCTGCTATGAGTCCAGGTAATTCAGCCAGTCAGAGCAGTCTAGCTACGTGCCGCTTCCACAGCCAGGAGCATTCTGCACCTGCGCAATAGTGCTGCGTAGGTGTAGTACGCTCCCAGCGGCGGAGTGTGTGCATGCGCACTACACCAGACTGGCTCAAGTACCTGGACTCATAGCAGAAGATCCAGGTGGTGAAGGAGGACAGCGAGGGACTGATTAGCCTGAAGGGGGCTGGAGGAAGCCCCAGGTATGTATAAAACTTTAATTTCATCTGTCTCTGGTTTACTTTGTTACACAGTAGTACTATACTCTACATATGCTCTCCCCACAGAGCTGCAGGGAATCCACTGAGAATGTTGTGCACATTGAACACAGAGGTGTTGTCTATCACCCATAAACCTGGTTCAGATTGTGCATGAAGAATGTGTAATAGAGGAAGAATCTCCTCATTCCCCTGCAGAGTACCTGCACATCATTCTTACATGTACCCACAGTTAAATTGCCTAGGGCCTAATAGATGTTCTTTGTTCCGGTCTGTACCTTTTACAAGTACTCTTACCAAGGACTAGTTTTAGTCTAAAGGGAATAAATATAGTAGTCTACATATCCTTCTCACTTCAGTTGTCTTGTAAAATTCCTAAGTGTTGGCAGTTAAGAGACGAATTTCACGTTACATACTATTAAGCAACAAAATTGTAATATGCAAATTAGAGGAGTCGGAGTCGGTGGAATCCTAAACTGAGGAGTCGGAGTCGGTGGATTTTTGGACCGACTCCACAGCCCTGGTCATTAGTTGTACAATATTTTCCTCAGACACAATCTTTCCATCAGATTTTTAAGATCAAATTGTACAGAAAACCATGCAGTATGTGGAGAGAATTAATGTAAAACAATTCTATGGTCAATTGGAATAGAAATTGTTGTGAATAGGAATGTGTTTTTTGCTATCATATATGAAGAGAGACATTCTGGATTATGCGAACAATCGATAATATCCTTCTGAATACTTTCCATCCCGCAAATCTAATTGAATGATCGCGACTGATGAAAATATTGTATAGTCAATGGGCACCTCCAGGAGTGAGCATTGAGTTTCCCTTTAGATGAGATTTAGAAGACGACGACAACAACTCTTCCCTTAAAAGATCACAAATGACTTAATTCTACATGTATTCACTGATATGGAAATGTGCACACATAGGCTGCATAAATGATGTAGGCATCTTAATTGATTCAATACTGTACTGACTGAGCAACAGCACACTATGACTACATTCAGACACCTGACATGTCCCATGACTAGTCTCCTCAGATGTGGACATTCCCCAGACCTCCCACTCTGTCAGCAGTTAGGAAAGTAAACACATCTCACATTATCCTGTCCCTCAATATTTACTGCTGTAATTGTATGACAGAGCAAACAGATGGGGCAATGTATACATGCAGCACAGCTCCAAACCATGTCTTGTTCATCTGCACAATTTCCCTTTTGGAACCAAAGCAGCTTTCCTACCTGTGCCTAAAACAGTGCCATTGCTTAAAAAGAACCAGCTTCTAATACCTTTAATGCCCCTAGTAGCATTAGCCATACACAGGATATATATATATTTACTGTGTGCATGTGTATAATATATATATATATATATATATATATATATATATATATATATATATATATATATATATAATATATATATATATATATATATATATATATATATATATATATATATATATTATATATATATATATACACATAAAAACACACAGCAGATGAATCTGGTTGATAACAAGTTAAGTAACTGTGTACAATGCCAAGCAGCGGTCGCTAAAGCAAATGCAATTCTGGGATGCGTAAAATGGCAAATAATATCTCGGGATGCTAGTAAACTACTCCATCTGTATAAATCCCTTGTGAGGCCACATCTGGAGTATGGAGTACAGTTTTGGGCACTGCCCTATAGAAGGACATTGACCTAGAAAGGTTACAAAGATGGGCAGCTGAATTAAGGGGGTTAAATTAAGGGGATAATTAAGAGGGATGGAAGATCTTACTTACCAAGAAGAATTTTGCTTTTTTAAAACAGAAGGTTTTTGCGATTATTCTTGGTTGGAGTGAGCTCTGAAATGTCCCACAGTGCATCACTGCTGAAATATGCAAATCATTTCTGTTGTCCCTAATAGCTAAACACATCCCCAGAACTGCTGGAATGCAATGATGTGTCAGCTTGTTAATATTACAGAGCCACACTAATCCAACATGCATACAGACTGTTTCTGATTGGTTGATCCACATCACTGCATGGCTTGGATTAATATGGCTCTATGGGGTAGGACTTGAAACACCCAGAGTTACAGAATATATTACCCAGCAAGCTCATGGTGAACCAGAACTCCTAGGAGTGTGTAAGGGGCTGCTATATAGAGCAGGATATTGCCTTCTTAAAACAGAAGGTATTAGCTAGTCTGCTATATGGTATGCCACAGAGAGGTGTATTCAATTAACTGCATTAAGCAGAATTACAAGCGTAAAGTTTTACAGCATGATGAGCAGAGCCTTACAGTAGTCAAGGAGAATATTATCAGGACATACAAAGGGCCAGATTTAGGCCAAGGCCACCTAGGCCATGGCTTAGGGCGAAACAGGAGCAAGGGCACCAAAGCAGCAGGCTAAACTGGTGCAGCATTGCAAGCTCGCAAATGCTGAAATCCAGGGAGATCAGGCGAGCGCGCTGCCAGATGCCTGTGCAGCAGCCACCTTGCTCTCTGTGCACGTTTGCATTGTGGCTGTTGGCTATGGACTTGGGCAGCATTGGAGACAGAAAGGAAGAGGAAGCTTCTGCACTGGAAATGAGCAGACAAATAAGTGACACTGATGGCTGCTGCGGCGTGAAGGCGAGCTGGTTACCTATACTGAAGGGGGGGGGGGGGGAGGAGGGATTATTGGAGTCATTAAGCTACCTATACTGGAGGGAAAGAGGGGAGGGGTCATCTGGCTACCTATACTGGAGGGGGGCGGCCAGTGACAGTGGCCTTGGGTGGTAAAGAGTACAAATCTGGCCCTGGACATACACTACACTGGGTTATTTGACTTTGAACTGTTTTTCAAGTTAAATTAACTCATTAGCCACATCCATTCATCTCCTTCTTAAAAACATATCATAAATCCGTCCCAATCTCACTTGAAGTTCCACTAAAATTCTTCCATATGCCTCGGCCATGTCCTATCTTGACTATCACAACAGCCTCCTCATTCATTCATTGTGTGTTCCTATGGGTACCCAGATGGATCGGGAAACGCTCGTTCCTCAGGCCACGTTGCTGAACATTCCCTGATCCAGCTAGCCAGATTTACTTACAAGAGGAAGAGCAAGCAGGCCATTATAACGTTACAGTAGCAGGGGATCCTATTAATTTGTGCTATAGACTGGCTATCAGCTTTGAGTGATACTGGGTGACAGCTGTACACTCACTAATGAGGCGAATGATAATCAGTCAAAGCAGACAATCATTGCATGTGTGTACATACTTGAAGCACGTTATTCTGACTACCGCAGTTTGGTGACTATACCCCAATGATCCAATATCTGTAAATGTAAAAATACTTTTTTGAAACTCTTCTTCTTTTGTAGCATTCCTCTTCCACACACGCAAACACAAACACACATGCAAACAAACACACACGCACACACACAAACACGCACGCACACGTACCTTCTCCCTGGATTTATGGCAAATGAATACACTGGAAGGGCAAAACATTGGCTGCATTTGCTGAACATGGGCTGGACAGTTTGTGTAGAAGTTCTTTCCAGAAGTACAAGGTACATGAGTCATTGCAGTGCTCTCATTCTGGGAACCAGACCTGTTTTCTGTTCTCAAAAATGTGTCCCTGCATTCCGCAGCTCTGTGAAGCTCATTGTGGAGTTTCTGTTTTCACAGAAATGTGGAGATGTGAAGAGACAGAAATAGCAGCCAGTGTGGTTCCAGTCCTGCTTTCAGGCTGCCTACCTGCTGGAACTTCCATATGGAATCATTGTCTACCACCTCGGCTGGCAGGATATATGACTGCCACTGTACCCATACAGGACCTAAACTCTAGGGAACTTTGTTGAAGGACAATTCTACGCACAGTGCTAAATCAATTCAGCTAATGTCTTTGCATGGCAGAATGGCACTGCAGATGACCGGAACTATTTAACTGGATTCCCCACCTGATTAGGTAATTATTGTTAGTTTAAAAGAAACCGGTAATGTCCCAAAAAAAGGTTTTAGTTACCTGGGGCTTCTGCCAGCACCTTGCAGCTCCTGTCCCCCGCCGTGGCTCAGTTTCATTATCGGAAGTCGCTGACCACTGTGCCTGCGGGTCCTTCTTTTTCGTTCCCCTTGCTGAGAGAGTGTCCTGTACAGGCACAGTATGAGATTTTCTCATACTGCGCCTGTGCAGGATGCTCCCGGCGACGGCAGGACGAACGAGGACGCGCACAGTCAAGAGCTGCACAGGCGCAGTAACTGTCAACTTGTAAGTCGGCCGCAACAAACATGAGCAACGACGGGGGCACAGGGAGGCTGCAGGGGCTGGCAGAAGACCCTGATAAGTTAAACTTTTTTTTTTTTAGACATTACAAGCTACCTTTAAGATGTTAGGATATTTGTGAAGCATTAGGGTCATTATTGCACTTAAGGCCGTTTTTACGCTTGTTGGTGTGCAGAGATGAGGCTTCATATGACCCTGCGCCATGTTGCGGCATCAGGGTCATATACATAGGCCTGCCACCTAGTTAGTAACATACTCCGTGCTGGGCAGGAAGTACATCATTGGGATTTCCATCGGAATCACACCGTGCTCCTGTCTTGCACACTGCCTGCGGTGCCCATTACAGGGCTGTTACCATAAGGCACTGTAGGCAATAATGACCCTAATGCTTCACCAATATCCTAACATCCCTATGCAGAGTCCTAGTGACGAGTGTAAATGCTCTTGGAATTCTTCTGATGAGATCTCCCTTCAGTCAGGGGCACCTCTAGCTACCTAATACTTGGGGACAGTGCTAGTTAATTAATATTGAGGGTACTTCTGGCTACCTAATACTAAGGGGCACCTGTAACTACCTATGACGGACAAGGGAAGTAAGGGAGAAGTGACAGCTGGGACAGCCAGCACACTCGCAGTGCGGTTCAACAGGGTTTGTAGGTTCATGGAAGGCGAAGTCTAGGGTGCCAGGACATCTGTGCCTATAGGCTCCTGTGAGGTAAATCCAGGCCTGGCCCATTGACTTGCATTACTGCATGATCCATGCGGATCATCACTGAACAGCTGCCACTGCTAGCTTTGTACTTCTCAATTCTCCCAACTGTTCCGTTTTCAGAGGGACAGTCCCTCTTTGGGAACCCAGTCCCTCTTTCTCCCTCATTTGTTCCTCTTTCAGGACTTGTGTACAGATCTATATCAATATATGTATTTTTCTAATGAAAAAAATGTGCTTAATTGGCTCTAAACTTTATTCCCATGCTTTAAATTGATATATTTGTTATTTTCACATGTTAATATGAAGGATAATGAACCAGGATAGAAAGGACCAGTGCGGTTTGAATTATAAAACATATTTTTCTAATGAAATCTTTATGTTATCCGTGACTAGGGGTTTGTGGAGGTGTGATTGGGGTGTGGAAGGGGCGTGGCTTAAGTGTCCCTCTTTCTTATCTCAAAAAGTTGGGAGGTATGACACGGGACCAGATTTGGAGGAAGGCCCCCAGAGGCCTGCGCCTAGGGCAGGACATTCTGAAGGGGTGACAGGTTGGTAGCACCTGTCACCATCAGCCACTCCAAAGAGCCATTTCGCAGCTGGCCGCCCGGCTTTACATTGACTGCACTGTTGTGGCTGCCTGACTGAGACTGAACATGTGTGTGCAGTGCAGCTGGCAGGGGCAGCCGCTGGCTACAAACAACAAGCGCAGATTACCACATCAATAAAAATTAACTGATAGTTCAATTCTCTAAGGCCTTGGTTTTTACACGCTAGATTCTTGGTCGAGATGGGGCAAAACAATGGTCTCAGCCAAAGATTATCTAGTGTGTGTACAAAGCATTCAGGCCACCTCCTGAAGCAAGCCTAAACACTGCTGGAATGAAAGTTAACCAAATGAATAGAACAGTAGATAGTGTGTAAAACAGAAGTATTATTGTTCAGCTAACGTGCACAAAAACAGAAACACACACTGTGATCTTACCATATGGTACATATGCTTACATGCATATGGAAATGTAGTGAATAAATCTATTTTACTTCTAGTATGATCACTCACACTATACAAACCGTGAGCACACACATACTATACACACTGTACATGCACATACATTCAAAGTACAGACACAACACACACAGACATATACAGTACAGGTTGTACACTTCTACAGGTGACTGGAGGTCAAGATTGTACATTTCAGCATAGACCTGTGAGCCTTTTAGTTCTCACCTTCCGGAGTCCTTATGTGTGGAATTTTTTAATGTAATAAAAATTGTGCTCATTTAATTTATACCAACACCAAATTTCCCCTGTTCCGCCACAACCGACTACTTTTTCATGCCACCCAGCTGGAAAAAAATTCTGGGGAGAACACTGTACTCGTCAGTGATATTTATTTAGTTAAGTATTTATGTAGTGCCGACATATTACGCAGCGCTGTACAGAGTATATTGCCTTGTCACTAACTGTCCCTCAGAGGGGCTCACAATCTAGTCCCTACCATAGTCATATGTATGTATCGTGTAGTGCATGTATGGTCTAGAGGCAATTTTTTGGAGGGAAGCAAATTAACTTATCTGTATGTTTTTGGGATGTGGGAGGCAACCGGAGTGCCCGGAGGAAATCCACGCAGACACGGAGAGAACATACAAACTCCTTGCAGATGTTGAAAATTGCGCAAAAGGTGGATCAGCGCATCACCAGGCCACCTCCAAATGGCCTACAATCAGAGGTGCGCTGAGCCCCCCCAGAAACTGCAAACGCACCTTGAACCCAAACAGAAGCTCTGCGTATACACCAAAAGCAAGGCTGCTAAGTGGGAGCAGCTGACCAAAAATGAATTAAATTAGTACATAGCAAAGAATTGAACAGTGCTACTTAAAAACAGATAAGTGCCTACCTGCAAGAGAGTGCAAGCCCCACTTGTGGGATAAAATACACACCTAGCATACACATAACCTGTCTACCACTGGAGGATGTTGGTTTCCTGTAACAGCTTGCATGCAACTTGTTAAGTACTCGTCCCTCCCACTGCGGAGAAGTCATCCCCCTATGGGAGGGGACCTAACACTAACTAAATCCTAACTTATGCATATGCATAGCCTGGGTGCGCTACCAAATAAAATCGAAAATTGAAAATTGCGCAAAAGTTGGATCAGCGCATCACCAGGTTGCCTCCGAATGGCCTACAATCTGCCTCCGAATGGCCTTTAGTAGCGCACCCAGGCTATGCATATGCATAGGTTAGGATTTAGTTAGTGTTAGGTCCCCTCCCATAGGGGGATGACTTCTCCACAGTGGGAGGGACGAGTACTTAACAAGTTGCATGCAAGCTGTTACAGGAAACCAACATCCTCCAGTGGTAGACAGGTTATGTGTATGCTAGGTGTGTATTTTATCCCACAAGTGGGGCTTGCACTCTCTTGCAGGTAGGCCATTTATCTGTTTTTAAGTAGCGCTGTTCATTTCTTTGCTATGTCCTTGCAGATGTTGACCTGGCTGGGATTCGAACCGGGGACCCAGCGCTTGCAAGGCGAGAGTGCTAACCACTATGCCCCCGTGACTGGCGGCAGCACCTACCATTAAGGTGATATATCAGGAAGTGATCGGCGGTGGCACCTGTCTGGAACCGGCCCCACGGCACGCCTGCAGATGCTGTTCCCAACTGCGGGTTTGACCAGATCAAGCAGGGAGCAGCCTTATTCAAGCTACAACAAGGCTGTCGCCCCTCAAAGCACTTCTCACTGCCACCACTAGCTGTTGCTAGACACTTCAACAATTCCCAGTCTGCTGTCGAGTGATCTGCACGCAGTCCGCGTTTTCATATTTAGGTCAGCTTTGCGCTTAGGCCAAAAACGGGAACGCCACACACACAATACAATCGTACAGTAGCAAGGCACAATCAGGCACTGAACTTGTAACGTAAATTACACTGCAGTCTCTTTCTAGGCTATGAGCTAGTTTAGTACATCAGAAGTCAAACTTACTAAATAAAGATTTAATATTCCAGAAAAAAGTGGAACAATGCAGAAAATAATATATACAAAAGATTTACAAAAACAAAGTAAAAATTACAAAGATACACAATAAGACAGTTTGCTTAAAATAAAATGGGAATAACGTTACCAATACGAGGTCTGACCGTTGTTTGCGGTAGAACGCGGTCTGGTCAGGAACCAGGATAGTCCTAGCGTCTTTGCTATCTCCAGAGAACTACAACTCTAAATCCTCCTAGCTAATGTTTTATAGCAAAATTTGTGGCCCGGGGCCACTCAAATGTCCAGATCCAGGAATAATCCAATTTTCTCAGGTGTGACAGCACATCCTTGCTGGCTATGATATGCCAATTCCAGAGTTCCCTGTTAGCCTTTGAAGTTCCCAGACTTCCCGTTATTCGGGATTGTATATTTGGTCAACAGGTAGCTGTTTACATGAATACAAAGTTCAAAGCAATGCAACACCTTTTCAGGATGCAGGACAAAAGCGAAGGTTGTTATGTAATTACCTGTTTCCTTGCCGGGGACCGCAGTGTCCAGAGGAACTGAATGCTAACGTACTTCATACTGTCATACAGACAATCACAGCTTCCCCCAAAGCCAGACTGGTGTTAGCAGACATACACATATGATACAGTATTTCATAGTAGATCAAAGGTAAGGACATGGCTGCTATTGGCCTAATTAGCCATCTCTTAATTAGAGGCTAGCAAACCAACTCAGCAGTTCCTGCCCCTACTATTCACAAAAGTTCACCTTTGGATGCAAATGTACTTTACATGGTTGTACAGACAATCCAATTAGCAGCTTCCTTCAGCCTGATGCCTGAAGCCAGCTGCCATACACATCTGACATAACACACAGCAGACAGAAAATGTGAAAATATGCTTCTGTATTATCCCAACATCATAACTAGCTGCTATATCATGACAGCACCTACCGTTGAGTCACAGGTCGGTGATACATCAGGAAGTGACTAGCGGTGGCACCTACTGGTAAGTCACAGGTCGGAGATATATCAGGAAGTGACCGGCGGTGGCACCTACTGGTAAGTCACAGATCGGTGATACATCAGGAAGTGACCGGCGGTGGCACCTACTGGTAAGTCACAGGTCGGAGACATATCAGGTAGTGACCGGCAGTGGCACCTACTCAGAGATGAGCGTAATGGCGTAATTACGATTTCGCGAAATTTCGCGTAATTAGTGTAATTACGTTTATGGCCGTAAGTACATAATTGTAATGAAGAAGGATTTCGCGAAATTTCGCGTAAGCGTAATTTTCGCGTAATTTTTGCATTGCAACGGGTATTACGAAATTAACCACTTCAGGACCACAGTCTTTTCGCCCCTTAAGGACCAGAGCCTTTTTCTCCATTCAGACCACTGCAGCTTTCACGGTTTATTGCTCGCTCATACAACCTACCACCTAAATGAATTTTACCTCCTTTTCTTGTCACTAATACAGCTTTCTTTTGGTGCTATTTGATTGCTCCTGCGATTTTTACTTTTTATTATATTCAGCAAAAAAGACATGAATTTTGGCAAAAAAATGATTTTTTTTAACTTTCTGTGCTGACATTTTTCAAATAAAGTAAAATTTCCTATACATTTGAGCGCGAAAGTTATTCTGCTACATGTCTTTGATAAAAAAAAAACATTCAGTGTATATTTATTGGATTGGGTAAAAGTTATAGCGTTTACAAACTATGGTGCCAAAAGTGAATTTTCCCATTTTCAAGCATCTCTGACTTTTCTGCGCACCTGTCAGGTTTCATGAGGGGCTAAAATTCCAGGAAAGTACAAATACCCCCCAAATGACCCCATTTTGGAAAGAAGACATCCCAAAGTATTCAGTGAGAGGCATGGTGCGTTCATAGAAGATTTTATTTTTTGTCACAAGTTAGCGGAAAATGACACTTTCTGACAAAAAAGAAAAAAAAAAAAGTTTCCATTTCTTCTAACTTGCGACAAAAAAAAAATGAAATCTGCCACGGACTCACTATGCTCCTCTCTGAATACCTTGAAGTGTCTACTTTCCAAAATGGGGTCATTTGTGGGGTGTGTTCACTGTCCTGGCATTTTGGGGGGTGCCTAATTGTAAGCACCCCTGTAAAGCCTAAAGATGCTCATTGGACTTTGGGCTCCTTAGCGCAGTTAGGCTTCAAAAAAGTGCCACACATGTGGTATTGCCGTACTCAGGAGAAGTAGTATAATGTATTTTGGGGTGTATTTTTACACATACCCATGCTGGGTGGGAGAAATATCTCCGTAAATGACAATTTTTTATTTTTTTTTACACACAATTGTCTATTTATAGAGATATTTCTCCCACTCAGCATGGGTATGTGGAAAAATACACCCCAAAACACATTATACTACTTCTCCTGAGTACGGCGATACCACATGTGTGGCACTTTTTTGCACCCTAACTGCGCTAAGGGGCCCAAAGTCCAATGAGTACCTTTAGGATTTCACAGGTCATTTTGAGAAATTTGGTTTCAAGACTATTCCTCACGGTTTAGGGCCCCTAAAATGCCAGGACAGTATAGGAACCCCACAAATTACCCCATTTTAGAAAGAAGACACCCCAAGGTATTCCGTTAGGGGTATGGTGAGTTCGTAGAAGATTTTATTTTTTGTCACAAGTTAGTGAAAAATGACACTTTGTGAAAAAAACAATAAAAATCCAATTTCCGCTAACTTTTGACAAAAAATAAAATCTTCTATGAACTCATCATACACCTAACAGAATACCTTGGGGTGTCTTCTTTCTAAAATGGGGTCACTTGTAGGGTTCCTATACTGCCCTGGCATTTTAGGGGCCCTAAACCGCGAGGAGTAGTCTAGAAAACAAATGCCTCAAAATGACTGTTCAGGGGTATAAGCATCTGCAAATTTTGATGACAGGTGGTCTATGAGGGGGCAAATTTTGTGGAACCGGTCATAAGCAGGGTGGCCTCTTAGATGACAGGATGTATTGGGCCTGTTCTGATGGATAGGAGTGCTAGGGGGGTGACAGGAGGTGATTGATGGGTGTCTCAGGGGGTGGTTAGAGGGGAAAATAGATGCAATCAATGCACTGGGGAGGTGATCGGAAGGGGGTCTGAGGGGGATCTGAGGGTTTGGCCGAGTGATCAGGAGCCCACACGGGGCAAATTAGGGCCTGATCTGATGGGTAGGTGTGCTAGGGGGTGACAGGAGGTGATTGATGGGTGTCTCAAGGTGTGATTAGAGGGGGGAAATAGATGCAAGCAATGCACTGGTGAGGTGATCAGGGCTGGGGTCTGAGGGCGTTCTGAGGTGTGGGCGGGTGATTGGGTGCCCTAGGGGCAGATTAGGGTCTAATCTGATGGGTAACAGTGACAGGTGGTGATAGGGGGTGATTGATGGGTGATTAGTGGGTGTTTAGAGGAGAGAAGAGATGTAAACACTGCACTTGGGAGGTGATCTGATGTCGGACCTGCGGGCGATCTATTGGTGTGGGTGGGTGATCAGATTGCCTGCAAGGGGCAGGTTAGGGGCTGATTGATGGGTGGCAGTGCCAGGGGGTGATTGATGGGTGGCAGTGACAGGGGGTGATTGATGGGTGATTGACAGGTGATCAGTGGGTTATTACAGGGAATAACAGATGTAAATATTGCACTGGCGAATTGATAAGGGGGGGTCTGAGGGCAATCTGAGCGTGTGGGCGGGTGATTGGGTGCCGGCAAGGGGCAGATTAGGGTCTAATCTGATGGGTAACAGTGACAGGTGGTGATAGGGGGTGATTGATGGGTAATTAGTGGGTGTTTAGAGGAGAGAAGAGATGTAAACACTGCATTTGGGAGGTGATCTGATGTCAGATCTGCGGGCGATCTATTGGTGTGGGTGGGTGATCAGATTGCCCGCAAGGGGCAGGTTAGGGGCTGATTGATGGGTGGCAGTGCCAGGGGGTGATTGATGGGTGGCAGTGACAGGGGGTGATTGATGGGTGATTGACAGGTGATCAGTGGGTTATTACAGGGAATAACAGATGTAAATATTGCACTGGCGAATTGATAAGGGGGGGTCTGAGGGCAATCTGAGCGTGTGGGCGGGTGATTGGGTGCCCGCAAGGGGCAGATTAGGGTCTAATCTGATGGGTAACAGTGACAGGTGGTGATAGGGGGTGATTGATGGGTGATTGATGGGTAATTAGTGGGTGTTTAGAGGAGAGAAGAGATGTAAACACTGCATTTGGGAGGTGATCTGATGTCGGATCTGCGGGCGATCTATTGGTGTGGGTGGGTGATCAGATTGCCCGCAAGGGGCAGGTTAGGGGCTGATTGATGGGTGGCAGTGACAGGGGGTGATTGACGGGTGATTGACAGGTGATCAGGGGGGATAGATGCATACAGTACACGGGGGGGGGGGGGGGTCTGGGGAGAATCTGAGGGGTGGGGGGGTGATCAGGAGGGAGTAGGGGGCAGATTAGGGACTAAAAAAAAAATAGCGTTGACAGATAGTGACAGGGAGTGATTGATGGGTGATTAGGGGGGTGATTGGGTGCAAACAGTGGTCTGGGGGGTGGGCAGGGGGGGGTCTGAGGGGTGCTGTGGGCGATCAGGGGGCAGGGGGGGGGGAATTCAGTGTGCTTGGGTGCAGACTAGGGTGGCTGCAGCCTGCCCTGGTGGTCCCTCGGACACTGGGACCACCAGGGCAGGAGGCAGCCAGTATAATAGGCTTTGTATACATTACAAAGCCTATTATACACTTTCCGTGCGGCGATCGGGCAGCTAGTAACCCGCCGGCGCTTCCGAACGTCCGGCGGGTTACAGCGAGCGGTGGGCGGAGCCAGTCCCCGGCGGCTGATCGCGTCACAAATGACGCGATCGCCGCATAGCCACTCCCGCAGCCGCCCCCGCCGATGGGCGTATTGCGGTCGTTTGGGCCCGGACTTTGCCGCCGCCCATCGGCTGGGGGCGGTCCTTAAGTGGTTGATGCGTATGGCCATGCTCCCGAAGCGGAAAAGTTGACGCATGGATCAATGTTAGGTAGCCGCCGACTTTAAGGGTTAATAGCAAAGCCCCCTTAAATGCTAAGAGCCTCAAATTTGGAGAATATATTAAGGAGATCAGAAGGAATAAGAGGAAAACAAATTTTTTCAAAAAGACCTTATAGTTTTTGAGAAAATCGATGTTAAAGTTTCAAAGGAAAAATGTAAACATTTAAAAACCCGCCGACTTTAACGGTTAATAGCAAAGCCTGCTTAAAGTTTAGGAACACCAAATTCCCAGGGTATATTAAGGGGATCAGTGGGAATAAGAGGAAATTTTTTTTTTCAAAAAGACCTTATAGTTTTTGAGAAAATCGATTTTTAAGTTTCAAGGGCGAAAATGTCTCTTAAATGCGGAAAATGTCAGTTTTTTTTGCACAGGTAACAATAGTGTATTATTTTCATAGATTCCCCCAAGTGGGAAGAGTTTTACTTACTTCGTTCTGAGTGTGGGAAATATAAAAAAAAACGACGTGGGGTCCCCCCTCCCAGACCTCTTTAACCCCTTGTCCCCCATGCAGGCTGGGATAGCCAGAACGCGGAGCACCGGCCGCGTGGGGCTCCGCATGGTCCATGGATTGGGGGGTCTCGGAAGGGGAGGGGCAGCCAAGCTTTCCCCTCCCCCTCCGAGCCCTTGTCCAATCCAAGGACAAGGGGCTCTTCTCCACCTCCGATGGGCGGTGGAGGTGGAGGCCGCGATTTCCTGGGGGGGGGGGGGGTTCATGGTGGAATCTGGGAGTCCCCTTTAAAAAGGGGTCCCCCAGATGCCCACCCCCCCTCCCAGGAGAAATGAGTATAGAGGTACTTGTACCCCTTACCCATTTCCTTTAAGAGTTAAAAGTAAATAAACACACAAACACTTAGAAAAAGTATTTTAATTGAACAAAAAACATAACCACGAAAAAAGTCCTTTAATATTCTTAATTAACCATTAATACTTACCTGTCCCTTTAAAAAAATGATCCCTCGAAATAGCCTCGGAAATGTTCTATCAGTTACATTGTAAAAAAAGTCCTTTAATGTTCTTAATTAACCATTAATACTTACCTGTCCCTTTAAAAAAATGATCCCTCGAAATAGCCTCGGAAATGTTCTATCAGTTACATTGTAACTGATAGAACATTTCCGAGGCTATTTCGAGGGATCATTTATTTAAAGGGACAGGTAAGTATTAATGGTTAATTAAGAATATTAAAGGACTTTTTTCGTGGTTATGTTTTTTGTTCAATTAAAATACTTTTTCTAAGTGTTTGTGTGTTTATTTACTTTTAACTCTTAAAGGAAATGGGTAAGGGGTACAAGTACCTCTATACTCATTTCTCCTGGGAGGGGGGGTGGGCATCTGGGGGACCCCTTTTTAAAGGGGACTCCCAGATTCCACCATGAACCCCCCCCCCCCCCCAGGAAATCGCAGCCTCCACCTCCACCGCCCATCGGAGGTGGAGAAGAGCCCCTTGTCCTTGGATTGGACAAGGGCTCGGAGGGGGAGGGGAAAGCTTGGCTGCCCCTCCCCTTCCGAGACCCCCCAATCCATGGACCATGCGGGCTGGTATAGTCAGGGTGCGGAGCCCCACGCGGCCGGTGCTCCGCATTCTGGCTATCCCAGCCTGCATGGGGGACAAGGGGTTAAAGAGGTCTGGGAGGGGGGACCCCACGTCGTTTTTTTTTATATTTCCCACACTCAGAACGAAGTAAGTAAAACTCTTCCCACTTGGGGGAATCTATGAAAATAATACACTATTGTTACCTGTGCAAAAAAAACTGACATTTTCTGCATTTAAAAGACATTTTCGCCCTTGAAACTTAAAAATCGATTTTCTCAAAAACTATAAGGTCTTTTTGAAAAAAATTTTTTTCCTCTTATTCCCACTGATCCCCTTAATATACCCTGGGAATTTGGTGTTCCTAAACTTTAAGCAGGCTTTGCTATTAACCGTTAAATTCGGCGGGTTTTTAAATGTTTACATTTTTCCTTTGAAACTTTAACATCGATTTTCTCAAAAACTATAAGGTCTTTTTGAAAAAAAAAATTTTCCTCTTATTCCTCCTGATCTCCTTAATATATTCTCCAAATTTGAGGCTCTTAGCATTTAAGGGGGCTTTGCTATTAACCCTTAAAGTCGGCTGTTTTTTTATCTTATACGGAGCGTTTAACGCGAAATTACGGTAGCGTTTAATGCGAAATTACGGCATGAACGAAACGCGAAATTACGCGTTGAAAATTACGCTTACGGTATTTTCAATTACGATTTTAATGGCAATTACGCTACTGTAATTTCGCATCGTAATCGCAAATTTCGCATGCGTAATTTTAGTAATGCGAAATTACGAAAATTTCAGCTCAACTCTACACCTACTGGTAAGTCACAGGTCATTGATATATCAGGAAGTGACAAGCGGTGGCACCTACTGGTAAGTCACAGGTCGGTGATACATCAGGAAGTGACCGGTGGTGGCACCTACTGGTAAGTCACAGGTCAGTGATATATCAGGAAGTGACTGGTGGTGGCACCTACTGGTAAGTCACAGGTCAGTGATATATCAGGAAGTGACCGGCGGTGGCACCTACTGGTAAGTCACAGGTCGGTGATACATCAGGAAGTGACCGGCGGTGGCACCTACTGGTAAGTCACAGGTCGGTGATACATCAGGAAGTGACCGGCGGTGGCACCTACTGGTAAGTCACAGGTCGGTGATACATCAGGAAGTGACCGGTGGTGGCAGCTACTGGTAAGTCACAGGTCGGAGATATATCAGGAAGTGACAGGCGGTGGCACCTACTGGTAAGTCACAGGTCGGAGACATATCAGGAAGTGACCGGCAGTGGCATCTACTGGTAAGTCACAAGTCGGTGATACATCGGTGATTCTTGTACTGGAAACAATATTAGACTTATGTTTCTGCTCCTAATGTTTTATTTCTTAGCTGCACTACACATACAAATCATATCATAACTTTTTTCGCTTTAATGTCTCTAACTTTTGTAGATTTTTGATTCTGCCTAGGCCATGTGAACCACTAAAAATTCCAGGAACGACAGTTGTTGTACTGGCAAAATAAAGATAATTCTGATTCTGACAGGTCGGTGATATTTCAGACTGAACAAGCTGGTGACAGTTCTTAGTTTATATGTAGCTATTTTTAGTGAACAGAACAAGGGTTATGTGGTTTCTGCATACCGGAAAAGAGGTGCGGGCATGTGTTTACAGTTTGTACTCCTCAATGGCTTTGTCACAGCAAACATATCACTTTCATATGTTGTCTTTGTAAGGTCACATGTCAACACTGAGCTGACAAGAAACACAAAGATGCATTTAACACAAAAGCAACAACATTTAAGAGTATGTTTCCCTCAATGGACCCAGGCTGTGCAACAGTCATGCAGAACCTGCTTCCGCATGTCCACTGTGGTTCTGTCTGCAATGCTGCCCTTTACATTTTTTCCGGAGAGCAGAATGCATTGCCATTCATCAAACAAATGGCAAGCCTCTGCATTGGACCCTGCCGTGGAAGCATGTGAAGCTACAGAAAGTACACCTGCTGAATTAACCTGTTGAGGACCACAGTGTTAAATCCCTCCTAAAGACCAGGCCATTTTTTGTAAAATAGGCCACTGCAGCTTTAAGGCTAAGCTACAGGGCTGCACAACACAGCACACAAGTGATTCTTCCCCCCCCCACACCTTTTCTCCCCACCAACAGAGATGTCTGCTGGTGGGGTCTGATCGCTCCCCCAGTGTTTTTTTTTTATAAATATTTATCTTATTTATTTTTTAATAAAATGTCTCTTTAATTTTCAAGCCCAGCCGTCCGACCTCCCCGCCAGCCAATCCCAGTGATCAGCTGTCAAAGGCTTCAGCCTATGACAGCCGATCACCCCTGAGCCTCTGGAGGGGACAACCGTGTCACACGTCTGTCCCCAGTACAGCGCCGCTGTAGATCGCTGCGCTGTACATGCTAATTAGACGGCAGTTTTGCAGCCTGCGCGCAATCTCCTGCAAAACAAAGCCCCAGGACTTTATGCCGATCTGCGTTGGGCGTTCCTGGGGCTGCCGCCGCGGCCACGCCCATTGGCGTGACGCGGTCAGCAACTAGTTAAACTCAAACCTCCTTGATCACAATTCTGTGGCCAGGAGCGTTCTGTGCTTGCACAGTTCGTAAAAATTGCTACTGCTCATGTGCAGAATGCAGCTACGCATGCACAGCAGCCTAAGACTGGCCCAGTTGGACAGCTTTTGGAGGGGACAGGTGCTGACTGAAAGAGAGGAAGGAAGGCGAGTGACCAGATGGACTACAGGGGGCCAGAAAAAGGCTCAGGTAAGTTAAACTGGCTACATTGCTTTCACTTTTGCTCCCTTTATGGACCACCTTTGCCAAGAATCTAGCATTTGTAGAGAAGCCCCTCAACATCGTCTGAAGATCCAGCATGTCAGATCTTCAGCGACATCCTGAGCGCATTTTACTCCTCATGCCAACCATCATGCAATATGTGTTGTCCATCCTCCCCCTCTATAGCAACAGACGCGTCACTGCCTAATCTTCAGACGATGTCAGGGGGGCTGCTGTACACACACAAGGTCAGTTATGGACCGCCTCGGCCATGCGTGTGTATTTAGCTTTAAATTACTCCAGTCATTTCAATGATCCATGCCACTGCAGGCTATATACCCCAATTCTAGCCTTCCAACTCAATATCTCCCCTCCTTTGCTTATCTCTCCTGGCCATCCCTTTATCTTTATCACCACCCCACTATTAGAATCCTAATTTACCTGGCCTGTTCCTCTATCTTTTACCTACCACCCCTAACGTGTTGTCTTCCACTCTTTTTATGTCTTACCGACCCACATTATGCCTCATCTATATTCCTCTGTGACACAGTCCCCACACAACCATCATCCACATTTTTCCCACCCACCTCTTACAATATCAACTGTTGTCCTGTCCTATTCCTTCCTGCCATCAGATATACTGTACCCAATAGGCACCTATTTGTTAAAGGACACCTGAAGTGAGAGGAATGTGATGGCTGACATTTTTCCTTTTGAACAATACCAGTTGCCTAGCAATCCTGCTGATCTCTTTGGCTGCACCATAACGCATTTGGCAGTTTAATGGCCCACAAATGACTTTTGTGAAAATTACAGCAATCCCATGGGAGGGCATTGCTATATACTGTCTCTCAGTCCCCCATCCTGCAGAGGCTCAGCAGGGCAGCTAGGAAATTAATATGTCAGCCTCCATATCCCCCTCAGTTCAGGTGTTCTTTACACTAAAAATCCCACTCTTATTATCATACTGCATAAGCTGGAGTTCTTCCACAAGCCAACATTTGGTATGAAGCACTCTGGCATCTAATGTGAGGCTGTCTTGTTCGGCTGTAGCCAGGTCAGGCTTGGTGTAGCTACAGACACTGGCATTTACAAGGTTTGCTGTGGAAACAGGTTCTGTCCTGCCTCTGTGTTACAGTCTGCTGTGGCTTTATACGTACCGCTGGAAAATGACATGTTCTTTCCAGCTAACAATGGGCTCGATTATAGCTGGTGTTTGAAAAATAGGGAAAAGAATAACAATCTATCATGTTCCTCCCATATTTTATCCTCGGCTGAAATGACTATAAATAGCTAATTTTAGTGAAACTCTCGTGTGCCTCTTCCCTTGCACATTGCCAATGTAAGATTACAGCCCCTATGCAAATCAATTGAAATAATAAATTTCAGCCCTTTTTGTTTTGCTCTGGACAGTGACAGGCAGGACCAGGCGTACATAATAAAAGGGCGCCTGGAAATCTGAGCGCCCAGGAAAGCCGCTAGTAGAATAAATTAAATTTACGGATTGATAAACTAAATTTACTGATATTCCACTATGAAAGTGTAAAGAAGGATCATAAAATATCGGTATTAAATACCAATATTTCACAATAGCTAAACCTAACCCTACTCTCAGAACCCCTCCCCCCCCCCCCGACGCCTAACCCCCCGAACAAAAACCTTACCTGATGCCTAACTCTAACCACACCCCCCCTCCCTCCGCACAAACACACTACCTGCCCCCCCCTCTAGTCCCTGCACAAACACCCTACCTGATAACCAGCCTCCCCCTGCACAAACACACTACCTGACACACCCCTCTACCCCCTGCACAAATAACCTACCTGATGCCTAACACTAACTGTCCCCCACACAAACACACTACCTGTCCCCCCTCTAGCCCCTGCACACAAACACCCTACCTGATGCCAAACCCTAACCACCACCACCCCCCGCACACAAACACACTACCTGACACCCCCCTCTGCAGAAACAACCTACCCCCCAGCCCTTACACAAACAACCTACCTGATGCCTAACCCTAAAATGTCCCCCCGCACAAACACACTACCTGCCCTCCCTCTAGCCCCTGCACAAACATCCTACCTGATAACCCCCCCCACACACACACACACACACACACACACACACACAAACACACTACCTGACACACCCCTCTACCCCCTGCACAAACAACCTACCTGATGCCTAGACATTTTATGGGGATGCCTTAGGGGCCCATTGAAATAAAGGCACTGAGTGTTAATTTGGTGCCCGCTGTTTATCAGGGCACCCCGAGCGTCCAAATTTCCCCTCAATAGATTTCTGGGTAAAAATCTATTAAGAATCTATTTGCAGTCAGTCAGAAATAAATCCCTCTCTGATCAGATTTTAACCAGAGAGGGATCTATCTGTTGGTGGAATCTGCCATCTGGCCATCTTTAGGCATAGGAGAGGGGGAGGGTTGCACCAGGATAGGTGAGGAATGGGTCATGGACTGGTCATTACAGGTCTTGAGGCTTGTCGCTAATTAACCTGCTATTCGGAGCTCGGTTAAACATTGCCTATGTCTGGCATAAATGTACGCATTGCAGTCCTTTTTGTGCTGGAACAATGCCGAGCAGCAGTGCTTCAGCAGGCAGTACTCAGCCACTTGTGTAGTGCTGCAGCTGAATAGAGTGAGTCCATTCACTGCCAGCCAGAGATACATTGGATATGCAGCACTAGCTCAGATCAGATATTTGGCTGATGGTTTGTCAGGTGCTGCAGATGATGTATGCGGGAGGAAGGAGGATGCTCGGCCAAACAAAGCAGCTGTGCCTATTCCCTATACATGCTATTTAAAGTACTCCTCTCACTTTTATATACATAATGAGAAAAAACACTGAGGCCCTTTTACATTTGCCTTTCAAGTGACGCACACTTGCAAGGCAAATGTAAAAGGGCCTCAGTGTTACACTGTTTTGCTGTAAGGTTACGCAGAGCCGGGATAAGGTCCTCCAGCACCCAAGGCTGAGACACTAAAGTGTGCCCCTCCATCCCTCCCACCCCAGCCGTCACACACTGATTGCTATTAGACTAAGAGGCACCCCACCCCAACACCTTAACCACTTAGAAACTTCTGCCATGCTTTTCTACGTCCTTGTTTATAAACACCTGCAAACACCAAAAAATAAAACTACTTCCAAATACACCATTATACACTTACCATAGAAAAATTGCTTTTTCATCATTTTTTTCATCCTTCACCCCTAACCCAAAATAAAATATTATCGCCATACATTGTACTAGGGACACAATTTAAACACTGTAATAACTGGGACAAATAAAATGTGTCTGTTTTATCTAAAATAGCACAATTTATTTTTACACTACGATGGCTGAAAGCTAAGAAGTGGTGATTTTTTTCATTTTTTTTCTTCGTCTTCCCTGTCAAATGCATATAAAATAATATAATTCTTAGCATAAACTACTGCCCAAAGAAAGCCTAGTTTATCCCGCAAAAAATAATATATAGATTATTTCAGTGTGATAATTAACAATAAAGTTATTACCGAATGAATGGGAAGAGCGTAGAGAAGTGGTTAATCTCTAGTTATCTGGCTTGCAATCACTGCCATGTATCCCCTTTTCTCATTTCTCTCTGCTTCAAACACAATAGGGGAATGATAGCTGAGTGAGTTGTGTGCCCCCTCCTACACTGCGCCCTGAGGCTGGAGCCTCTCTCGCCTCTGCGCTGACCCACAGCAAAGTCAAGAAGGTGTTACCGTCCGACTTCTGCGGCAACGCGGGGGTGGAATGCATGTAAGTCAATGGGTGCCGTAGAAATGTTACATTTATTGCCGGCACTGCGCGCATGCGCGGAACAATGTTAATATGACGTGGAAACCCAGGAATTCCAGTGACGTATTTCCTGTCTAGCAGGGAGTACATCACATGGCAAAGGGCCGCAAGTGGCGGTGAGGGACGGCACTAAGCATATGACCTTCGGCGCACTCTGGCTCAGGGTCATATGAATGTATTTTGTTGCGGTGGGATGGGGCAGAGCATTGCACCGGGACAGCCAGGTGTAAAACCGGCCTGATGCGTAAATCATTGGGTAGTGTCCAGGACACACGACCTTTCCTATCCTCCTGCTGCATCTGGTGAGTTCTTCCCTCCACGTTTCTCTTGCTAGTGTTTTTTCACGGTTTGGTCCAGCACTGGATCTCTGTACTCACGCCGACCTTCTTGTCTTGGGGGTTGTCTCCATTTATCTATGCACTTTAGCACGGTTTTTCTCTCATATTACCTCACTTGTTTCCATGCACTATTGATACCTATTGTAACGATTGAGGAACTTCCTCCGTGATCAGCGCACACCGCGTGCACTGACACGCCGGAAATCCTCCACAAGCGTATAATTGCAGGAACCCAGCAAAAGGTGCTACGCACCCGTAGAGGGAAATTCCTGTCGGCAGATGGCGTTGTGGAGTGCAGAGGAACCAATCCTCTGTACTTTCACAAATGCCAGACAGGAATTGTACGAAGCGCAGAACGCAATTGCAAGGGAAGCGATTGCGAATGAGAACGAGCAAAGGGACAGGTTGTATGTGTGTGCACCAAACCAGTCGTCAACCCGCGACGGTGCACACACCACAGCAGATAAGAAGTAGGAACGCGATCGCGAGAGGTGCGATCGCCAGACGTGACACAAGGCTACAGCAAGGCAGAGCACAAGAGTAGCAAAGGCACAGCAAATCATACAATGAGGAGATATGGAAAATAACAAACGCTAGCTAAACGCGAACACCGCACTCATTCGCAACAGTGCACGCGTTTATGCGCGGTCTCCGCGTGATAAGCACAATAGAGACAAGCACGCCTAACTAACCATCGACAGACAAACATGAAACAGAGGACGCGAACGCTTGCTTAACGGTTACCTCACCGAGCCTCCAGCAAGCGTTCGTAGCAGACAAGACAGACACACGAAAACAGGGACAAGCGAGAGATAGGATCCACAGCACTAGCGAAAGTGGCTAGCGCAATCCAGGAAGACAGAACAGAAGGATCCGCAGCACTAGCGCAGGATGCCAGTGCGATCCAGGTAGACAGAACAGAAGGATCCACAGCACTAGCGCGAAGCGAGTGCTATCCAGGCAGACAGAACAGAGTAGCAGACCAGAAGGATCCACAGCACTAGCGCAAGGCGAGTGCGATCCAGGAAGGCAGAACAGAAGGATCCACAGCACTCGCGCAAGGCGAGTGCGATCCAGGAAGACAGAACAGAAGGATCCACAGCACTAGCGCAGGATGCTAGTGCGATCCAGGTACAGATCAGAAGGGGCTACCAGTAACAACCGCTGTTCCGGTTAGCACCCAGACACACAGAACGATTTCCTGTCGACCACCGCTGGGACAGGACAATCGCAACAGACAAACAAAACAGATAAGCAATCCTAACTGCACTAAGGAAACATGCCCAGTGCAGTTTCCAGGGATTACTCTAAGCTGATCTTCAAACAAAGAGCAAGGCTGACACTCCTCCAGGAGTGTTTCACAGGAAGGAATCCTTATGACCAGCCAAGCATTGTGGGAAACACATAGTACTTATAGTACACGCCTCCAATGAATGTGGCCAGGCAATTTGCATGACAACGTATGCAAATTCCTCAGCAAGCACAAGCTGCAAAACTGACAGAAGCTCTCCTTTCCAGAGTCCTGCAGCATGCAAACCTAAACAATGGTCAAAAAGCTGCCTGCCTGCACAGGCAGCTGAGCAAATCATTACAGTACCCCCCCCCCCCCCTCCAGGGTCGAATTCCAGACGACCCTCAAAACTGATATCTCCAAACCACTTTAACAGAAGACTCATGAAGGTCGGGACAGCCCGACAAGGTCCAATTCCAGAGTCAGTCCACCCGAAACCGACCTCATCGGAAACAGAAGCCACCGAAACATGCCCATCAGCACTACAAGTCTTAGCGTAACACCCATCAGGACTGTGGATACCAGAGAAGAAGCCATCGACACCCTCCAGACAATACCCACCACCTTCCAAGGAGCGTCCGAAAATACCAAATCTGCCACAAAACCTGTTCGAAGTGTCTCTTTCAAAACAAAAGCCGCTGTTGATCGTATTCAGGGTACAAAGCAAAACTTCTCTCGGAATCTCCCAGAACGCCTTGAAGCTCCGCAGAGATTCCAAGAAGCCAGAACGCTCACCAGGCTCACATGGAGAGCTACCAAGCACCCCCATGGAACCTATGACAGTTCCAGATTCAGAATTAGCAGGACACCCATCAAGATCAGGACTTTCAGGAACCACTTCTGGGCATGCAAGCAGGCAGGCTAAATCAGAACATGTCTCCACCGAGGAAGCATCTGAGTACGCTGGTAACCGAGGCACACTTGGGCTTTCTGGGTCACAGAGCACACTGGGGTACACCAGCACAGGAGAAACCTCAGGACATGTCGGGGAACTGCCAACCTCAGAGTCCGGCACGACCAGACCAAAACCAGGACCGGGCAGAAAATCATCACGAGTAGAGGTCACAGGTACTGGTATTTCAAAAGAAGACTCGGTCTCAGGCTTAGAGATCTCAATGACTGTAATGGTATCTGACAGAAATTCATCATTGACTACCCATGATTGAAGCTCCACCAGAGCTGAAAAGGTAGCCAGCAAGGCAGCAATGCCCACGGAAGAGGGCAACACCTCAAAAGGACTTTAGGGGCAGGAGACATCTCCTACAAGTTCTGCACCCTTTGGGAGGAACTCGGAGACCTCCAGAACATCAAACAAGACCTCAGGAACATAATTTTCCAGGTTTTCTAAGAAGAATTCTGAACTATCCATGTTACAGGGCTGAGCATTAAATACCTCCTGCAGGCAGGGCAGATGTCCCAGGAATGGTTCCACCATAACCTGAGACTGAACTTCATCATAATTAGCGGAATGTACAGGAATATTTACTGGAACACACACTGACTCTCTAACTTCATTCTCACTGTACCCAGAATTCTGTGTGGCAGTCAAACTGGCTTGTAACTCCAAAACTGCAGAAAAACAGGTGAGTATAGTGGCAATACCTAGACAAGCCTCTAGGGACACTGCAGGGGATTCTAAGCAAGGCCACATTGACTCATCCAGAGTACAGGGTGCAGAATCAGCACTTCCCTCAGAGCAAGAAAGGGGCTTACAAACGTCAGTGTGAAAGGAAAACATGTTTTCATCCATTGTACAGGGCAGGTTCAGAGAAAGCGTCTCTGAATAAGGCAAAGAAGGTTCAGCATCAGATTCACAAAACCGAAGCGCTGTCTCACTCTTAGATTCGGCTAACAATGTCGAATCCGAGGAATCAGAACGCAAAACCTGCGAATCAAAATTCACTTTAGGTTGTGAAACTGACGCTTCCATAGCGCAAACCTCCGCGATCTGCGGAGCAGACTGCAAGGCATCTAGGACCGAAACACTGGAGCAACTGTCATCAGGCAACGGGCCCCTACAGGTGTGAACAGGGTGAGACAGAGACTCATTTGCAGAAGAAATAGCGACATCAACAGGATAAACTTTATTAGGCATATTCATTTTACTTTTGACGCTGCATAGTCGAGAAATTTTCCCCATAGCAGGGTCACAGACGGAAGATCTATAAGATCTGTTTCTAAATGAAAAAGGATCCCACACATCCTTGAGGAAACCGGCAGACTCATGTCGATACAATTCACAAATCTGATTTCTATATTATACACAGGCTTGATCCTTTCAGAAGTATATTAAAATATAACTTTTATTAATTTTATATAAAACCACTTATCATAATTTTGTTGCTGTTTTATTTTCAATTTTTACACATAACAGAGTTGGGTTACCAGTGTTTGAAGGAGCACCTATACCTATAAAAAGGATTTCCTATAGCAGTGCTCCACCCCTATACTCTGACTGATTGCTATTAACTTGCTACATATAAGATTAAACCCCCCACCAATCCAACATGTTTCGACTCCCTAATTGGAGTCGTCGTCAGGGAAAAAGGTGCATAGTGTAAAGGTTGCTAGTGCATCAGAAGAAAGCTAAAGCATTATATATACATTGATAAGGAAAACAACAAATGAGAGCGATGTGCTCTCTTGCTCTGTCAGCAATGAACTGAATCTGTATCTGTCCTGCTTATATACTCAATAGGGGAGGCGGTGTCCAGTAAGACCGATCCTACCTACTTTTACATTGTCCCCATTGGTCAGATTCACCGTCAATCACTGTCTATTCCTGGCCATTGGCTGGCCTATCTCTTCCCATCATATTCCAAAAGTACTTAAAAATCGAAGCTATTACCTTCAAAATGCCCAGGGTCCATCCTTGACAAGTCCCCTAAACATCCCCGGGAAAACCGCTCACCCACCCTTTATCTAAGTATCAAAATGCCGATCATCGTATTTAGTCCATAGGCGATCATTGAATGTTTCCTATTGGTGGATTTCTCTTCTTTTGTCCATCCCACACCTCCTTCCTCCAATCGCTGCATGTTAGGCAGTGTTGCTAGACGCCGGCGTAGGGTGGAGCTCTCCACTTCCTCCTCCCCGCCACGTCATGACGTGGCGGGGAGGAGGAAGTGGAGAGCTCCACCCTACGCCGGCGTCTATTGAATAAACGAAAGTCCGGGTCGGGTATCCATATCCATCTGACCAATGGGGACAATGTAAAAGTAGGTGGGATCGGTCTTACTGGACACCGCCTCCCCTATTGAGTATATAAGCAGGACAGATACAGATTAAGTTCAATGCTGACAGAGCAAGAGAGCACATCGCTCTCATTTGTTGTTTTCCTTATCAATGTATATATAATGCTTTAGCTTTCTTCTGATGCACTAGCAACCTTTACACTATGCACCTTTTTCCCTGACGACGACTCCAATTAGGGAGTCGAAACATGTTGGATTGGTGGGGGGTTTACTCTTATATGTAGCAAGTTAATAGCAATCAGTCAGAGTATAGGGGTGGAGCACTGCTATAGGAAATCCTTTTTATAGGTATAGGTGCTCCTTCAAACACTGGTAACCCAACTCTGTTATGTGTAAAAATTGAAAATAAAACAGCAACAAAATTATGATAAGTGGTTTTATATAAAATTAATAAAAGTTATATTTTAATATACTTCTGAAAGGATCAAGCCTGTGTATAAGACTCATGCCGATCACAATCTGCCGGAACATCCGAGAAACAGGCATCAGATCGCACAGATTCAAACTGCACACTGTCAGGAGAGAATCCTTCAGGATTCGCACAGGAATCAACCACAGCGGCATACTCATTCATTTCAGATTGCACAAAGTCAAGACTCTCATGCTTTACCCCAGAAAGGCAGGAACAATCATCCGACAACGATGTCTCTTTATTGGAATCAATTGGTTGGTGTGTGTGCAACTCATCCAAAATCATCTGCCACACATAAATCACCAGATCCACATCACCCTCGTCACATTCATCGGAATCAATCAAAAGGTACATAGAATCGAGACAATCATTCAAGACATCCTCGCTTCTTGCGATGTAAAAATCGCAAAAGGCTTTCCAATCAAAATCGAATTCCTCCAGCAAGGCCCCAACATCCCAGGAAGCAAATGGGGGTTCAAACAGGCCAGTATCCAGATAATCTCCATATGGGTGGAGTTCAGGAATAAGAACAGATTTTTTAACTGCTGTAATATAGTGTGCGATCCTACCTATAATAGTATCCACATAAGCTTTGGATTGGGGCAACGAAACCTGAGACTGAGAAGTCTCTCTGAAATCATCACATTCAAGTGCTTTCCCTACTTCAGAGTTTTCAGAACTAATTTCTTTATTTGTAGTTGCTATGGCCAACGGATTTTTCCGCTGGGAAGTCTTCCTAGATCTTTTACGTTTAGACTTAGCAGCTCTGGATGGCTGCTTTTTGGATGAAAGAGTAGATGGAACAGCTGATTGAGCTGCTGACAACAACTCATTAAGGGGGTATGGTAATTGAGGTAATCTCAGCCAATTGTGAATTAAAAAGGCCAAGAATTCCATGGGTCTTTGACTCAGGGTGGTATGATCTAACACATCATAAGCCCACATTGACATTTCGCCCCCCAACAGAATGTAAACCATTTGGGGGGCCCATGAAGACACCGGGGTGCATTGGAATTCAGGGTTCGCTAACAGTTTAGCGCACTCAGACAAAAACTCGTCTGCTGATTCAGGTTCAAGATTTTTAAACCTCTTAAAGGTACAAGAGCCATATTCGACAAAATCGTACAAATCGGAAATTCCATCTACACTGAGGTTTTGGGTTGGGCTGGTCATACTGTAATGATTGAGGAACTTCCTCCGTGATCAGCGCACATCGCGTGCGCTGACACGGCGGAAATCCTCCACAAGCGTATAATTGCAGGAACCCAGCAAAAGGTGCTACGCACCCGTAGAGGGAAATTCCTGTCGGCAGATGGCGTTGTGGAGTGCAGAGGAACCAATCCTCTGTACCTCCACAAATGCCAGACAGGAATTGTATGAAGCGCAGAACGCAATCGCAAGAGAAGCGATTGCGAATGAGAACGAGCAAAGGGACAGGTTGTATGTGTGTGCACCAAACCAGTCGTCAACCCGCGACGGTGCACACACCACAGCAGATAAGTAGGAACGCGATCGCGAGAGGTGCGATCACCAGACGTGACACAAGGCTACAGCAAGGCAGAGCACGAGAGTAGCAAATGCACAGCAAATCATACAATGAGGAGATACGGAAAATAACAAACGCTAGCTAAACGCGAACACCGCACTCATTCGCAACAGTGCACGCGTTTATGCGCGGTCTTCACGTGATAAGCACAATAGAGACAAGCATGCCTAACTAACCATCGACAGTCAAACATGAAACAGAGGACGCGAACGCTTGCTTAACGGTTACCTCACCGAGCCTCCAGCAAGCGTTCGTAGCAGGCAAGACAGACACACGAAAACAGGGACAAGCGAGAGATAGGATCCACAGCACTAGCGAAAGTGGCTAGCGCGATCCAGGAAGACAGAACAGAAGGATCCGCAGCACTAGCGCAGGATGCCAGTGCGATCCAGGTAGACAGAACAGCAGGATCCACAGCACTAGCGCGAAGCGAGTGCGATCCAGGCAGACAGAACAGAGTAGCAGACCAGAAGGATCCACAGCACTAGCGCAAGGCGAGTGTGATCCAGGAAGGCAGAACAGAAGGATCCACAGCACTAGCGCAAGGCGAGTGCGATCCAGGAAGACAAAACAGAAGGATCCACAGCACTAGCGCAGGATGCTAGTGCGATCCAGGTACAGATCAGAAGGGGCTACCAGTAACAACCGCTGTTCCGGTTAGCACCCAGACACACAGAACGATTTCCTGTCGACCACCGCTGGGACAGGACAATCGTAACAGACAAACAAAACAGATAAGCAATCCTAACTGCACTAAGGAAACATGCCCAGTGCAGTTTCCAGGGATTACTCTAAGCTGATCTTCAAACAAAGAGCAAGGCTGACACTCCTCCAGGAGTGTTTCACAGGAAGGAATCCTTATGACCAGCCAAACATTTTGGGAAACACATAGTACTTTTAGTACACGCCTCCAATGAATGTGACCAGGCAATTTGCATGACAACGTATGCAAATTCCTCAGCAAGCACAAGCTGCAAAACTGACAGAAGCTCTCCTTTCCAGAGTCCTGCAGCATGCAAACCTAAACAATGGTCAAAAAGCTGCCTGCCTGCACAGGCAGCTGAGCAAATCATTACACCCATGCACTTTATCATTCTCTCGCTGCTAGCACAGGTCACTTTAACTCGCCTCATACATTATTGTATGCATTATTTTGAGTAGAGGAAGGGTTGGGCTTTACCAATATGATATGTATTTTTTGATTCATGTATTTTTTGTGCGATACCTGGACATCTTGCTTTTAATTGTTTTTATCCATTCTTGTGTTATTTAATACTACAATAAAGCTCACTATTATTACACATACCTTGTGTGGTGCGATACATATGGGGATCTTGCTTTTTTTGGATGTAATCTTGTTGTTTTGGATCCTTTTCTGCACACACATATTTATTTATTTGTATGACTTAATGAGCTAATTGACCTATTTGGTACTGGTGCTTGCCCATTTTGTGTTGTGTTGCATCAATCACAAGATTGTTTTTTCTTTTTAGTTTTAATGCACTTCCTATGTCAAAGTCATCCCTTTCCTGTGCCTAGCCCTATGAGACCTGATAACACAAGACAGAAGTATCGCCGGTGATCAGCAAAGCACTGAAAAAGTGCCGAGTGTGAACCAGCCCTCAGGAAACCTGCATCTTTCCCACACATGGTGACAGCAGGAAACTACAAGAGACATTTGACACATTTGCTCCTTGATGGTAAAGAAGTATTCCACCTTATTTTATATACTCGCTGCTGACAGGTTCTATAAAATGTCATTGATTCTCTCAGTAACCAAATCCCGCAAGCCTTGCCTAGCCCTTAACCCCTTCACTGCTCGCCCAAGCCAGGGATAAGTCAAGATGAACAGCAGTGCCACCTGGTAGAGAAAGGGTTCATCCGATCTTGCTAGTGTTCCCTGCAGAGGATTACTGCAGGGATTCCTGTCCCAAATGGCGTCTACAACAAACCATTTCTTAATGAGGGTTTGCGGGGATTACACAGAAAACATATAATCTACCTGCAATGTAATAGACCTCATAAGACCCACCACCCATCTGCTTGGAAGGGGTAAGCTCCAGTGCTGGACCTCAGTATCTGCAACAATGGATGTATGACGCCTGCTATGGTCAGGGGCATACTGAGTAGAGGAACTGCAGCGAAAACACTTTTTTTTACGATAATTATTTATAAATTATATTTCAGTGTTTGTCCATTGTAAAATCTTTCCTCTCCCTGATTTATATTCTTAAATTTATCACATGGGGACAGCTTTACTGCTGGCAGGTGATGTCTGTGGAAGGAGATGCTGCTTGTTTGGCAGTTGGAAAAAGCCGTTATTTCCCACAATGCAACAAGTTTCATAGACAGAAGACTCTGAGGCCTTGTTCACATCCAAAAACAAAAACGCAAACCTTTTGCATTTTTGTGCGCAGGTTTTTTTAGCGCCTCCTGGCGTTTCATTGCGCGCTGCGTTTTTGTTAAAAGCGTTTTTCCAACCGCTTTTCCAGAGCGTTTTTTTCATTCCCTCCCTGACACAAGTCAGTAAGTGAACTCTTTGACCCGGAAAACAATAAATACAATGTAATTATTCTTAAAACCGCAAATGCAATCACTGCACAAAGTGGTTTGGTGAGCGTTTGCGTTTTTCCTATACCTTCCATTGAGGTAAAATCGCCTCACAAATGGTACAGGCACCGCTTTTGGAAACGAACCGCTCAGATGTGAACTCTCTTTATAGAGAATCAGTGCACAAGAATTTTTAGGGCGATTTTGAAAATCGCCTGCGCTTGAAAGAAGGGCAAAAACGCCTTTAGTGTGAACGAGCCCTTAGGACCATGGTCATGACATCACACTGTAGGAGGGGTTTTCTTCACAATATCAGCCACACAGACACTCCCTTAATGATCTATTTAAAGAGACTCTGAAGCGAGAATAAAACTCGCTTCAGAGCTCATAGTTAGCAGGGGCATGTGCCCCTGCTAAAACGCTGCTATCCCGCGGCTAAACGGGGGTCCCTTCCCCCTTCAAACCCACCCCCGCAAAACTTGGTCGTAAACTTGGTCGTAAAATTTTCTCTTCCTGGAGGCAGGGCTAACGGCTGCAGCCCTGCCTCTAGTCGTGTCTATCAGACGCGCATCGCCGCCTCTCCCCCGTCCCTCTCAGTGAAGGAAGACTGAGAGGGGCGGGGGAGAGGCGGAGGTACGCGTCTGATAGACGCGCATGAGGCAGGGCTGCGGCGGTTAGCCCTGCCCCAATGCGGAAGCGCTCCCCGGCTGCACGGAGGAGATTTGGGGGTGAAGGGACCCCCGTTAAGCCGCGGGATAGCGGCGTTTTAGCAGGGGCACACATGCCCCTGCTATCTATGAGGTCTGAAGCGAGATTTATTGTCGCTTCAGACTCTCTTTAAGAAAATGAAAAGATTTCTCATGGGAAAGGGGGTATCAGCTACTGATTGGGATGAGGTTCAATCCTTCGTTAAAGTTCCTCTTTAAGAAACTGATTGGAAGAAACTTATGAGTAGTGCAGGTGTTTGAATTCAGGTTGTTGATATTCAGAAACCCAAATTCACCCATCACCACAAATAATGTATTAATTTGTTACCACAAATAATTTTCTATTAATTACATCCGAACACAGCACCAAGAGTGGGCTTTAACTGGTAAAACCTGAACTTTTCCCTCAGCTTACTTGTACCTGCCCTTATAAACCAGCCCCAGATGACAGCTTCAGAACTTGTGCCATTGAAATAATTCTGTAATTGAAGCCCCCATGTCTATCTTTGTATATACATCATCTTCAATCATGCAGAAGCACTGGAATGGTCAGCATGGACAGCTGGCATCCGGACATACAAGGGTGGGTGACTGCCAACAAGTTCCAGCTGTCAGAGGAACACATGGTGACACGTGCTCTAGTGACAACTGTCACAGTTGGGATTTCCCGCACTAAGGGAAAGCCTTCCTCTAACTTCCTGTCGTGTTTATGATAGTAATCTCCTCCTATACTGGGGCACAGAGCAGTAGAATTATAACTTCTCCATGTTTGCCTGGATACAGAGGTGGCACTGTCTACAAACTATGGAAGTGATATTATTCCGCAGCATAAAGAGACATCATCACATTACAGGCAGAGTCACCCAGCCAAAGAAAATGTTTCCTAATCTCATTATTACATAATACCCTCATCTGGCTCCCTCCTCCCTCTTCCCCCCAAGACCACTGCACAGGCTTAGCCTACTTCCATTTCACAAAGCTGTGCAGTGATAACTTACAGACAGTTCTGAGATTCCCATATAGGATAACATGGGTTTTCACATAAAATAGGGTTTAATAAACATCCATGGGACAGAGGGGTTATATAAGGGCTTCAGGAGATATTCTGATCAGAAGATGATATAATGAATTCTATGCGTAGTACAGCTAAGAAATAGAACATTAGTAGCAAAGAAAAGAGTCTCATATTGTTTTCCAGCAAAGTTTAAAAACTTCAGTCGTTATCTATCCAAAAAAGCTTCTCTGAGCTATTCGACCCACTGGGTTGAATACAGTCCTGTTTTCTGAAGCACTTACAGCCAAGAAACAGTGAGAGACAGCTTGAGATAAGGTTTTACTGCAGGAAAGTTCAAAGGGTCATTATTTTCTGCTTTGTTTTATAGATAAAAGATGGAGTGTGATTTTAAAACTGCAACTGTGACAGTATGATGCGATGTTATAATTTTTTTTTTAAAAAAGCTACTAATGTTCCATTCATTATACGTACTACACATACAATTTATTATACCATAAGTTATTTTTCTCTTCAGGTTTGCTTTAAAGAGGAACTTTACATAGCATAGCATAATTAGTAAAATTGCACATTTTTAACTATATTAATTTTTCAGTCAGTGTTTGCCCATTCAAAAACCTTTCCTCTCTCCAATCTACATTCTTAAATTTATCCCTGGTGACAACATCTTTAAAGCTGGTAGGTGCATCACTGCGAAGTGTTTGTTTACTGTGTGTTCTGAAGTCAGTAGAAACAACACCTGGTCTCCCAGAATGCTCTACGAGGAGAATTCTGCATAACTAAACTGCCCACGCTAAACATCACTGGGAGGGCGGACCTACATAGCAATATGCAGCAATACATACATACAGGAAACATTTTTGATGCTGAAATCAGGATATTTAAAGTAAAATGGGTATCCTCTATAATAAAACCCTAATGTCTCTGCGTCCCATGTCCCTGTGTGTCCTCCACATGTGCTCTGCGCATGTGCAGGGACGCAGAGACACTGAGGGAGAGTGACGCGCGGCAAGGGATGACGGGAGAAGGGGCGGGCGGGCGTGCACGGGTGGAAATGTGCGGGCGCATGCGCAGTGACAGACCTAGTCCGTTTTTAAACGGGCTTAGGTCCACTAGTCCTGAAAAATTTACTACATTCTGCTTTAGGTCACGATGGTGCCTCTTTAAATTAAAATCTATGTTCAGGCAAAAAAGTTTATCAATCTAGTGCCTCCCTCTCCCTCCTACCAGATCTCCAATATAAGTGTAAGTTTGTAAGAAATACCTTACTTTTGCTGAAAACAGATTTGCTTTGTCCCTCTTCATTATTGTGGCTGATCAACGCTGCTTTCTGGGAAGGTGGTTGTCTTGTTATTTTTCACCACCCCTCCACTAACACCACTAGACACTAGGGAACTGTATAGGGGTGGAAGGGGGGAACCACTAGACATTAGGGAACTGTATAGGGGTGGGAGGGGGGAACCACTAGACATTGGGGAACTGTATAGGGGTGGGAAGAGGGAACCAGTAGACATTAGGGAACTGTATAGGGGTGGGAGGGGGGAACCACTAGACATTGGGGAACTGTATAGGGGTGGGAAGAGGGAACCAGTAGACACCAGGAAACTGTATTATGGGGGGGCTCATTCAAAATTGGGGTGTGAGTAAAGGTGTGGTAGGGGTGTGTTTTAACATCTCTATTTGCTGGCTCCAAAAGTTGGGGTGTAATTGAATTTGAATCAGGATGTAAGATGGTGAGGGTGGCTTACCACTCCAATCCTCCATAGTGAATGGCAGCCCAAGCAGCAGCAGGGGTGGAAAGCAACCTTCCAAAGCGAGCTGTGCCATCCCTGCATTACTACAAGTCCCAGTGGTGATCACATGACCAATGAAGGTATTTACAAGCATTTAAGTAACTGTCTTGAAGACACATGTGAAATGGTTCTGGGCCAAGGTGGCCGCTTAGGACCCTCGGTCCCCTCCACCCCCATGCATCAGTGGGAGATCTGGGCTGCTGGACCATCTCATCTCAACTGCCGGGCTAAGTCCATTGTTCTCCTCCTTACCCCTCCCGCTCCATTGTGTGCCGTCTCTCCACCCCCCTCTATAGCAACAGAACAAGTCACTAGCCTGTACAGGAGTACCAATCCCTGCAGGCAACAGTAATTCAGTGTTTACATACCTAAAGCAGAAGCTGACATATATGACAGCTTACTGGATGTCCTACAGGTCTTTATTTTAGCAAACAGCCAGCTCACAATCAGCAAATCAAAATGCTCAAATATCCTTTTTGTATAATATAGTACATTTGTAGAAACAGAAAAATGTAATATAGTATATAAGCACTCTTCCATTCATCTGCCAGTTGGAGAGCTCATGTCTATCAATTGTCAACTGTCCTCAGCAATAAAGAAACTTGGAAGACAATTCATATATTTGCCCCTGGTTCAGGAATGTAAGTCTTGCCCATTTTGTTTAGTCTCCACTTCTTTTAACCCTTATATTGTAGCTGGTACAAAACTCTGCACCACGCAGATGTTGTAAGTGCACGGTCTACCATTCTCATTGCTGCCTCTTGATTGTCGGTATCAACATAGTAGTCAGGCACCAAAGTCACAGCCTATAGGCTTACCAGAAAGGGTTCCAAGCCTCCTCCTCCAACCATAACCTACAGAGGGTAGCAATGATAACATTCCATACAGCTTATCAGAATATGGCACAAGTTTACAAAGTCTGAAGAAACACTGACTATCAATGTTAGAGGTACAGGGCTCATTTTCTAGCAATAACAGATACTTAGATGGCCAGTGTCTTCACAAATTAATTGTAATGCCCATATATTGGTCAAAAGATCAGTTGTTATTCCAACAGCAACCACAGTCCATCCTGATGTATGAAGTAAGACTCTGCCAGTTGCTACAGGTAACATCACATCCGTTGACATCCAATTTCCTCCAAGACATTTATATGTATAATCACCATCAACTGAAAAATAAAACCCATATACAAATTATGGGTGACAAGACCAGTGCTTCCATAGGGTCAGTCTAGGCAATTGCCCAGGGCCCCAAGCTCCTTTGGGGCCCCACAAGTCCGGGACAGAACGAAAATGTAAGGGGTCCCACATTCATGTTTACTCAGGTCCCCATTTTACCTAAAATAGTCCCTTAAGGGTGAAAGAGGAATCGCTAGAATACAAGGAGAACCTACATCTAAAAGAGGGGCTTCCCCTCTGAGGCAGAAGAGCCGAGCTAGACTGTTTTGCATGGAGGAATTTCTTCCGAGGTTTAGTAATCTTCACACAAACTGTCAGCAGCTCTCCGCTGTTCTATGCTGCTGTCATAAAAAGCTCCCCAGAATGAGAGAAAACAAAGCTGACAAGAAAATAACACATAGAGGTATCTTACCATGATCTCTCTGGGGTCCTGCTTGAGGGTGAAGGTGGTCTTGGGTCTGGGTAGCATGGTGCAGGCTGTGAGGCTGGGGAAAGTAGAGAGAGATGTAGGAACAGTCAGGGAGAGTCAGCCCCTGTGTGCTGTTACAGCTGCTTCCATGGTGACAGTATAAAGAGGACTTTGTTCTGCAGCAGTGGAGTGGAGGAGAACAGCTAGGGCAGAGGCTGGGGGCAGACAGGCAGAAAGGCTGGGCAGCGCAGAGGCAGCAGCACTGCACACAGTACAGCGGACAGTATGTCTACTGCTGCTGGGATTCCCTATGCAGTATGCAGAGCAGTGAGGGGTGTTACACCCTCCCTCCCCTGTGTCTGCATCTCTGTCTCATCGCCATAGAGAAACTGACACTCTAGCCACATGCTGCTCACTCTTAAAGGGAAATCCAACTTTTGTTATGAAATTGCCAGTCATAGACTGGTGCTGCACACAAGCCTTGTACAAAGTTATTATTAATTACTATTATTGATTTATAAAGTGCACATATTCTGTGGTGCTCTACAAAGTAAGAAACAAACTTTGGGTATATGATAATACAGACACTGGTACAAAATTGTGAATTAGTACACATAATAATTACAATAATAAAGGTAACATGATAAATAAATGTATAACCACGTCCAAGATACAAAATAAATAACAATTTCAAAGACACAAAGGGGTGAGAGAGCCCTGCCCTTGTGAGCTCCCAATCTAAAGGAATCTAAGTGTCATATATATGCATACCTAGAGGCAATGGCTATCATTCATGAACAGGCTGTCGGTAAACAGAATCAGTGCGGGAAAACACCGCTGGCGGATTTTTAGACTTCTGGGTGGGTGGGCATTCATAAAGATGTATCCATGTGCGGAAGCAGTGCAGAGGTTCCCCGAGCTAAGCTGGCGGTAGGCAGGCGGTAGACTTGCGGAGACACGGAAGCTGCCGAGTTGATACATTTCTCCGTGTTCCGCTCTGCTGCAGCTGCCTGGGAGATCTGTGTGTCTCCATTTACTTACATTGGTATCGCCACATCAGAGGGAGCGGTACTTCCCGACCTCACACCGCTTGCGGTGATCTTTATGAATGAACATTTTTCTACATTTGTACCGATAATCACCGCACAAGGCGGTGATTTATCACTCTGCTCGGTAGTGTCACTTTTCCATGCGGAAAGAGGCTTTATGAATGCTGACTTTGCCGAGTGGTCGGTAAAGTCAGCTGTTTTAAGCATTTCCGCATGCGGAAATGCTTTATGAATGATAGCCAATGTGTTTTTAGGTTATCTAGTAAGTGTAATGATCTGCTCAGCTGCCTGTGCAGGCAGGCAGCTTTTTGACCATTGTTTAGGTTTGCATGCTGCAGGACTCTGGAAAGGAGAGCTTCTGTCAGTTTTGCAGCTTGTGTTTGCTGAGGAATTTGCATACGTTGTCATGCAAATTGCCTGGCCACATTCATTGGAGGCGTGTACTATAAGTACTATGTGTTTCCCACAATGCTGGGCTGGTCATAAGGATTCCTTCCTGTGAAACACTCCTGAAGGAGTGTCAGCCTTACTCTTTGTTTGAAGTTCAGCTTAGAGTAATTTCTGAAACTGCGCTAGGCAGGTTCCCCTAGTGCAGTTAGTTGCTTATCTGTTTTGTTTGTTCTGTTGCGATTGTCCTGTCCCAGCGGTGGTCGACAGGAAATCGTTCTGATCTCTGTTCTTGGAGTATAGCTGGTGCAGCGGTTGCTACCAGCTATCTCTTCTGATCTGTCTCACTTGGATCGCACTAGCATCTTGCGCTAGCGCTGTGCATCCTTCTGTTCTGTCTCCTTGGATCGCGCTAGCCACTTTCCGCTAGTGCTGTGGATCCTTCTGTTCTGCCTTCCTGGATCGCACTAGCATCCTGCGCTAGTGCTGTGGATCCTTCTGTTCTGCTACTCTGTCTGCCTGGATCACACTCGCCTAGCGCTAGTGCTGTGGATCTTTCTGTTCTGCTACTCTGTACCTGGATCGCACTAGCATCCTGCGCTAGTACTGTGGATCCTTCTGTTCTGTCTTCCTGGATCGCACTAGCCACTTTCGCTAGTGCTGTGGATCCTATCTCTCGCTTGTCCCTGTTTCCGTGTGTCTGTCTTGTCTGCTACGAACGCTTGCTGGAGGCTCGGTGAGGTAACCGTTAAGCAAGCGCTCGCGTCCTCTGTTACATGTTTGTCTGTCGATGGTTAGTTAGGCGTGCTTGTCTCTATTGTGCTTATCACGTGGAGACCGCGCATGAACGCGTGCACTGTTACGAATGAGTGCGGTGTTCGCGTTCAGTTAGCGTTTGTTATTTTCCGTATCTCCTCATTGTATGATTTGCTGTGCCTTTGCTAACCTCGTATTCTGTTCTGATCTGCCTTGTGTCACTTTTGGCAATCGCCTTTCTTGCGGTTGCATTTCTGTTTCTTATCTGCTGTTGTGTGTGCGCTGTCGCGGGGTGGCGACTAGATTGGCACACACACATACAACCTGTCCCTTTGCTCGTTCTCATTCGCAATCGCTTCTCTTGCGATTGCGTTCTCCGCTTCGTACAATTCCTGTCTGGCATTTGTGGAGGTACAGAGGATTGGTTCCTCTGCACTCCTCAGCGCCATCTGCCGACAGGAATTTCCCTCTACTGCTTATTCTGGGTTCCTGCAATTATACGCTTGTGGAGGATTTCCGTCGTATCAGCGCACGCGTTGTGCGCTGATCACGGAGAAAGCTCCACAATCGTTACAGTAAGGAACACAATTGGCCAGGGTTCAAAGGGGGGATGGTCTTAGACTGAATGCTTGTCGGAAAAAGTGTTTTTTAAATTTTAACTGTGGCAAGATAGAAAGACTTTGAGTTTTGAGGATACATTTAAAAGATTTGAAAGGTTGAAGAGTGATGGATGTGTTTTGGAAGGGGATTCCGGAGGAGGGGTGAAGCACATGAGAAATCTTGTATATGTCAATGTGAGGAGGTGATTCTAGAATAGGCAAAATAAGGTTATGTGCAGATCTGAGACTGTGGTTGGGTTGGTATCTGGAAACTAGTCAGGAGATGTACAGGGGAGAGAGATTGTGGAGAGCTTTATAGGTTAGGATTAATAGAAGGACCAGATTTACTTCACAAGAGTCTATTAGGCACAGATGTCCCGGCGCCTTAGATTTTGCCTTCTATGAACCTACAAACACCTGCCGGACCGTACCACAAGTGTACTGGCTGGCCCACCTGTTACTTCTCCCCTACTTCTCTTGCCCGTCATAGGTGCCCCTTAGTATTAGGTAGCTAGAAGTACCATCAATAATAAGTAGCTAGTGGTGCCCCCAAGCAGGGCCGGTTTAGGCCACACGGGAGCCCTGGGGCAAAAGTAACTTGGGGCCCCCCAACATCCCCCCCCCTGCCAGCGAAGTCAGCCCCCAACCCGACTGCTGCCCCTTGTAATCTCCCATAGACTTCTCCCATAGTGTAGCTCAGCTTCTTTGTAATAACTCACCTGTATCAGCTTCTCCCTCCTGTGCTTGCCTTCAGCCCTGCTGCCTGTGTCTCCTCCAACCGCCACATGTTACGTGTAAATAACAAGCACAGGGTCATAGAGGCAAGCAGCGTGGCTGAAGAGGGAGCACGGGATGGAGCTGCTGCAGGGACAGGTGAGTTATTACAAGGCAGATGGGTAGGGGTGTAACTACATCAGGCCCCTCTGCAGAGATTTGTTGGTGGACACCCCCCTTGGACCAGAACAGAGACATACCAGCAGAATCAATCAGTAAAGAAATTAAGAGTGTCGCCCAAGAATGTCCCACAAAGCTACATATGCTATGTTCCAAAAAGCTATTCAGTCAACTATTCAGACATTTTAAAAAAAGTCACCAGGATTGCAATTTTATTTAGCTTTCCTGTATGACAAGAAGACACCCAGCACTAGGGGAAGAGGGAAACAATGGTGAATGAGGGAGGGCTTGACAGCGATTTGAAAAGCGCTTGACTAATGTTACCTTATGACGGTGTTCTCACAGCACACACTGCATGTAGCATTTTTTGAAGCGATTAATTCAAAAATTGCTCTGAAAATCCCTTCACAAAATCGCACTAACAAATTGCTAGCAATTGCTATTGTGATTTTGGCGTGCACTAGCCCAGAGTAGGAGTGGAGAGAAAGTGAGAATAGCCCGAGATGGAGCAGAGAGTTCACCTGTATTGCAGTCCCACATCACACAGAGGCTACTTGCCTGTAATAGGACTTCTGTCCCTGCCGGTCTCTCACACTAGTCAGTAAGCAGCCCTCCTGGAGTCTAGGGACTGCCAAAAACTTTTCAACTTGTTTAACACCTTATCCACACATGCAGTCATTATAACATTGGGAAGAGACCAGACAGAGTTTTGCCCACTGACCCTCCAGGCAAGCTCTGCATCATGCTGTGTATATTTATTAGCTTGCCTGCCCTCTAATTGCAATTTTATCAGCTTGCCTAGTGTTTCACATTGCTTTACAACAACAAACCTGAATACACCAGACCGGCCCTAAATCACTGAATGAAAGGCGGCCTGGGGGGAGATTGCCCCTCTTCCCCCCAGCCAGTGTGGGCCTGCCTGCCACTGTAACTGAGCTGAACATGCAGGCATATGGAAACAGTCGGAAAGACCCCCTGGGGGGCCCAGCAGAGGTCGGAGGCCCTGGGGCAATTGCCCCCTTTGCCTCTATGGTAGTGCCGGCCCTGCCCCCAAGTATTAGGTAGCTAGAGGAACCTCAGTATTAAGTATCAAGAGGTGCCTCTGACTGAAGGGAGATCTTGTCAGTGGAATGAAGAGAGCTTGGCGAGTATCCTCTTATTTACACTCTGGTTGGTACTGCATAGGGAAGGCGGGAGGGAAGCGCTCGGGGTGGGAAGCCTTTCCATCATCAGGCGCCTGTAGGCACGTGCCTACAGTGCATTATGGTAAATCCAGCCCTGGTTAAGAGTTTGAAATGCATTCTCTGGCGAATTGGAGGTCAATGAAGAGCTTGACAGAGAGGAGCAGCACATGAAGAGTGAGAAGAAAAATGAATGAGTTCAGTACGGATTGCAGGGTTGACGAGAAAAAAAAATTGCATCATTCCTGTTGAAATAACACAATCAGACTGTCATAATTATAAAAGTGGCAAACAGTTTTAATAACTGTTACCTTTATAAGGGATTGTCATTTTTTTGTTGTTACAACCTGATAATGATGGCTATATTTATAAAGTTACAATCAGCATAATCGCCACGTTTTAGCTGGCGTTTGTCAGTCACTTCCATTGTGGCGATTGCCAAGGGCTACAATTAAGAACAGTAGCGCGGGTGTCTGACTCAGAATGAGTACAAAATCCTTACTCGCCACAGATCACCATTTTAAAAGTGCTCATCAATGCAATCTTGATTGTACAATTTTATCACTTCTGTGTAATGTGAGGGACCACCTGAAGTATCCACTTAAAGCATATTCACTCAGTTTACCTCTCTGCTACATGGGCTTGTTACGATTGTATAACCCAAATTGTATCATGAATAGGTACCATAAAGCAAACCTGAACTGAAAATTAAAAGTCAAAATAAACATACACACGTCATACTTTCCTCCAGTGTGATCTGCTCATCAATCTCTTTCTCCTCTACCGTGTCCTGTTTGTCCATTATGATCAATGGAGTTCTCCGTCCTACATAATGAAAATGGTCATTACTCCATAACAGCTTCCTGGTCAACACACTGTTGAACTGTAATAATAGGGAAACATGGATGTTACCTTGCTTTTCAGTTGTCTTTCAAGTTATTACTGACAGTAGCTGATGTATAACCGACAGCAACAGATATATTTCAGTTCTGATAAAATCTTGTCAGAACTGGAAGGAATCTTCGTTAGAAAAAAATAGTGAGCTTCTGAGAGGAACTGACAACGAGGTAAGTATGTAATATTCATTTGCAGGTTCATGTGCTTATTTTAAATACTTTTACTCGGTCCAGGTTCCCTTTCAAAGTTAAAGAAAGCTGTGATGCAGGTCAATGAGCCTTGTAGTATTCTTCTACAGTGGAGTAACCAGGGACTGGCTGAGGCGAGAGAGGCTCCAGCCTCAGGGTGCAGTGTAGGAGGGGATGGGCTGAGACAGAGACGAGAGAGGCTCCAGTCTCAGGGTGCAGTGCAGGAGGGGGTGCCCAACTCACTCAGCTATCATTTGAAGCAGAGAGAAATAAGAAAAGGGGATACATGGCAGTGACTGCAAGCCAGATAACTAGAGATTGAGGTGTTGGGGGCCCTGGGGCGCCTCTAAAGGTGCGTACAGACGCACTACTATAAGGAACAACTGTTCCGTCAGACCCTCCTGCAGAGCCGTTGTTCCTTATAGTAGTGCATGTGTGCGCACCTTTAGTCTAATAGCAATCAGTGTGTGACGGCTGTGGTGGGAGGGTTGGAGGGGCGCACTTTGGTGTCTCAGCCTTGGGTGCTGGAGGACCTTGTCCCAACTCTGGGAGTAACAGTAGTGGCTGGAAATGTACTACTGCAAATCAATGGTTCTACAGTCAGACTGCTACTTTAGGGTAGTCCTGGTAGATGCTCAAAGCAGTAATCACAGCCATATAAAAAACAAAAAAACAAAAAAAAAAAACAGGTCACCTGTTTATAAAAATAATAATAAGAGGAATGATCAAGAAAAAAAAATCTAAAGAACTGTTGCTCTGCTAGCAGATCCTCCCTCCCTTTTAAAACAAAAAAGTCCTATAATGTAATTCTCTTTACATTTCAATCTGTAGCTAGCTAAAAAGTTTCAAAAATGCACTCTTAGCACCTTTTTGCAACCCTGTCTACAGTACTTTATTTGGAGTATTGATGCTATGACACATTCTACAAATTCCCACCTTGCTGCATGAGTTTTTGGCTAAACGGGGCAGGATGCTTTATTATCATTTTCAACACCTGAACAGTGACTAACAGCAAACTCTGACACTTCAATCTGACAATTTCTGTTAAAAAGTAATTTTTGCCATTATTTCTTGCACGGTATAGAGCAGAACTGAAATCTATAAGTTACTCAACAAAAATGAATTTCCATTTAAAGCAACAGAAAATGCAGAACTGAAACACCACAAGACTTCAGAACAAAATTGTTCTTCTGTATCCGGTACCAGTGTGAATTGCAAGCTCAGCGAGCTTGGTTGGGGCTCAGACAACTTGGTACTGTGCCAGAAACAAAATAAAATCTAGTTAACTTGCTACCTAATTTAGTGGATGGGTAACCCTAATTTTACCTCTTTAAAATGTAATTCAACCCCACAAAAAGTTTTTTTCCTGGTTGGACAATTGGCAACGTTTCCACTGCCTGTAAAAATCATATAGGTCGTTTGCCCATCTTGGTGACACAATGGACACACCTGGACAAGGTGAAAACATGTATGAACAAACCCATAGCCGAAGGAAAGCATGGGCCCATTCTGCATGTCTGCTGGTCTGTTGCCACCTGCTATGATCCAGTAGCAGATTTCATGAGAACGGACGAAAAAGTTGACCTGCATTTCAAACTGTTATTAAAGTAGACACCGGAGAAGAGTCATTTTAGTGACAAATCTCTGGGAGAGAAAACAAAGGAAGTTGTTCCCGACAAGGATACAAAGGTCCTAAAAAGGGTCTAAAATAAAAATAAAAACCTTGTTGTAATTGGAGTTCCACTTTAAGTAAGCCTAACCTTAACACTAAGCAGCTATGAGTAGAATAGATCATGAAAGATAGTGTTCAATGAGTGTGTTTTGGCGTGTTTCGTGGACAAACGCCACTTCATCAGGGGATGCCATAAAGGCAATAACGTTCCAAAACAGTCAAAGTATCAAAATACAAGCTGTACATAAGGCCTATAGAGGTGTAACCATGCCCAATTTGCCAACATGTGTCATTTGCCAGGATCAAACTTAATTTTGTAGGTGACACTGTGGGGCATCAATGCTGTACAGATGTGTTGCTAGGCAAAAGCCAGGCATCATATTCCAAGTCTATGGAGAACAGAGGAGGGATGCCGGGAAGGGTGGAATGACTTCCATCGACAGGGTAGGGAGGGGACTTGGGCATCAATTGTCACTTAAAGATCCAGCATGCTGGATTATTAAAGGAGCACTATCGATTAACACGTTTTTTTTTCAATTGAGATAGGAAATGTTTAGGAAATGCTGCTAAGTACTGGTGTATACATTTGAATTCTTACCTATTTGTTTACTGTCATCTAATTCTTTTTACACTTTTCTGACAGCAAAACTGACAGTGTCAGTGAACCATGAGGGGAGGCAGAATTCCCTCACACTTCACTGTGTGTGTGAGAGAAAGCTCTGCCTGTCTCTGACTGAGCTCTCTGCAGAGAGCAGAGGAAATGTATCTTAGGTGCAACATAAACATTTGTAATTGTGTGTGCGAAGCATGAAGGACTTTTCATATAGCTCTGCCTCAATATTACACTGTTCTTAGCATTCCACACTGCAGAGATTCATACCTCTGCAAATGAGACATTCCAAATGTAGCTAAAATCTACACACAATGAATTAAAGCTTCTGCCTATGATATTTAACATGAAAAGTAGGAAAATGTTTACACAGCTACTTAGACATTATTTGTACATTGTCATTTTAGAACATTTGGTTTGAGAATGTTCCTTTAGAGGGAACCTGAACTGAGTAAAATTACAGTATATTCTGGCATATAAGACTACTTTTTAACCCTTGAAAATTATCTAAAAAGTCAGGGGTCGTCTTATACGCCGGGTGTCATTGATGCCGGGTGATGCGCCCTATCCTGTTACCGCTTCTCAGATCTCGCTGCTGAGAACTGTAGTGAAGTGGTGCAGGTGCACGTGTGTGCGATCTGAGAGGCAGAGAAAGAGGTAAATAGGATACAAGGGTGGGCCAGACGGGTGAAAGAGGCATGTTTTTGGGCACAGCATGATCTATTCTTCCATACCACTCTGATAAACAGGTAGACAAGGAGAGCTGACCAATCCACTTAGGGAGAGGGAGAGTTGACCAATCCAACCAGTCAATCCCCTGTATACTGTTATATACTGGGTACCACATACGGTATAGCACCAGTACATGATGTTTTTTTAATTTGTATTTGGTGTGCGTTGGTAGTATTATACGACGGGTATATCCCAACTCTATAATTTAACTGGAAAAGTTGGGGGGTCGTCTTATACGTCGTAATATACGGTATTTAAAATAAACACGACGTAGCTGCAAATGAATATTACATACTTACCCTGCAGTCAGTTCCTCTCAGAAGCTCACCATTTTCTTATTACAGTGATCCCTTCCAGTTCTGACAAGATATTGTCAAAACTGAAGTATACCAGTTGCTGTCAGTTATATATCAGCTGCTGTCAGTTACAACTGAATGTGCAAGGTAATGTCCATGTTCCCTATGGCTCAAGTGGGTGATATTACAGTTTAACAGTGTGCTGACCAGGAAGCTGTTATGGGGTAATGGCCATTTTTAAAATGGAGGACGGAGAATTCCTTCGATCACAGGGGTCAAACAGAATGCAGAAGAGGAGAAAGAGATTGATGAGCAGACTACATGGGAGGTAAGTATGACTTGTGTATGGTTATTTTGACTTTCTATTTTCAGTTCAGGTTCTCTTCAAGTGACCTCTGGGGAAATCTGTACTAATTTTCTAGATTCTACCTAACCAGCAAGGCATTGGGTCTTATTTAAGTTACTGTGAAGTACACATGTTGCCCCCTTGGTGCAGGAAATTCCTTAATTTGACTGTTTATACTATAAATGGGGTGGCCTTTGAGATGAATGTCACTCATTTCTCCTGAACACCAACCTTTCTCCTCTCACTATTGATTTTACAGTTAGATTGCCTCTTAAATAGCTCTGTTGGATGCAGATTTACCAATGGGAAGTCTGCCCCAAAATATCTATGATCAACAGCATTTTCCCTCCCTTTGGAGGGAACTTTAATCCTAATGGGTTTTTATGCATGGATTTTCTAATGTACATCCATCTGTTATTTTACCCTCTGCCAAAACCTGTTCAAAATTAGAATATATAAAAGCTTTCTAATGAAGAAGTGAACATTTCTTTATAAAACGCATGAAGGAATTTTGTGTGTCTTCCCTAATTTATTTTGCATCAGTTGAAAGGATCCGCACCGTCTAAAACAGGGGTCTCAAACTCGCGGCCCGCAGGCCATTTGCGGCCCTTGATGCAATATTTTGTGGCCCGCTCCGGCAAAAGCTTCCTTATAGTTCGCTTCAGTGCTCCCAAGTAATCCGCCGCATCCCCGCCGCTAAACGAGGGCTGCAGAGCCCCCAAATCGCCCGGGGGGCAATCCGCAGGCATTTCCTGGAAGGGGCAGAGCTTTCAGCTTCAGCTCTGCCCTTCCTGACATCAATCGCGGCGCATCGCCGCCTCTGCCTGCCCCTCTCTGTGAAGGAAGAGTGAGAGGGGCGGGCAGAGGCGGGGATGCACCGCGATTGATGTCAGGAGGGGCAGAGGGGGGGGGGGGGTGAGCTGCTGATTGATTGATTGATTCCCTTATGCGGCCCAGCCTCATCCTGACTTTGCCTCCTGCGGCCCCCAGGTAAATTGAGTTTGAGACCCCTGGTCTAAAACATAGGTATTTATTAAAGCTCTTTAAAACATCACAAGCAAAATATAAGTGTGTGCTGGGTCACCATGACGCACGGTGTTTCGGATATAATCCTTCCTCAGAATAGTTCCAGTACACACTGTCATATTCACACATGCTATGCCCATTATATTACACAGGCAGAGGACCTGATAGAAGACTGCAACCTGTCTTAACAATTTGCATATATACATATTCATATCAGCAGGAGCCAATTAAACTGAATCTAATGTTTGTAAACAGTGCAGAGATCTCCATATCAGAAACAACTGAATAAGACTTACATCAGGCTGGTCAGGCTTCAGAAAGCTCCCTCCAGTAGATCCATGCACCAAAAGGCACTTCCTTATTTGTCCCAAGATATGTAATACACATTTCCTGAACTACTTGAGTCATCGTGCCATAGATGCTACACAGCGGGGTCGGCTGATCCAAAGCTCTGCCGACTAACTACCGCATCACCTCCATGGTGGGACACTCCCTTTGCTTCCCAGCCTATCAGTAAGCCCCCGACAGCTTCCGCTCCTAGGACTCAGCCTATCTGTATATCGCCGCCAGCGCCCACTCATAGGACTGATTGGTGGGATGTTTGCCCGCCTTTGGTAGTGACGTCATGCGCAGTCTTAGGTGCGGACGCACCAATTGGTCTGAAGTTATTCAGTCCTATGAGCGGACGCTGGCGGCGATTTACAGATAGGCTGAGTCCTAGGAGCGGACGCTGTCGGGGGCTTACTGATACATATTCTTTCATCTTTCTGCCTATGTCATGTGTACGTCTGATCGAAGCCAGCTGGCTTCAGGGTAATTGGTCACCTGGCCAGAGGAAACTGAATGCTAATGGGATGGTCTGTATGACAATAGGAAGTACTTTGAGTTTCTGTATGCAGTTCCTCTGAGAGTGGGTCACTGCTAGTTGGATTGTCTGCATAGCTTTTGAACTCTGTGACATGTAGACACCCAATTGTCCCAAAATACAATCGGACTAATTTAGTCTGCCAACTTCATAGGCTATCAGGAAACTCTGGAATTTACATATGACAGCCTGATGGAATGTTGAAAAGCCTTGCTCAAAGTTGGCACCAATGTGTTTGTCACCTGTAACCGGGGGGGAGGGGGGGGGCAGGAAAAGTCTTGACATTTGCATGTCACAGCTAGCCCAGATGTGACTGGGGGCTCGGCAGACGGTGATGTCACACTTTGGGGAAATTGCATTAGATTGTGGGACTGAACATCCATTGCCCGGGGCAACACTTGGGACTATAAGAACCAGATCGGGACAGTCACAGATCTTCTTCTCCCGAGAGTAGCTCATCGCTAGAGATGATCCAGAGGAAATCGGAAAATTCGTGTCTCTCCACGGTTGGACATTTGCGCTGGTAAAAGTTCAATTAACGTTTATCCCATTTTATTTTTATGCAAACTTGTCTTGCTGTGTATCCTTGTAAACTGTTATTTTGTAACTTTCTACTTTGTTTTTGTAAATCTTTTGTATATATTATTTTCTGCATTGTTCCACTTTTTTCCTGGAATATTAAATCATTATTTAATAAGTTTGACTTCTGCTGTACTAAACTAACACTCATAGCCTAGTAGAGGAGACTGAAGTGTAACGGTGTATAAGTCCATGCCTGATTGTATGATCGAGCAACACTACCATATAAGATTGTAATTGCATTGTGCGTATGGGGCACTTCCGCGCTCGACAGCAGAGTGGGAAGTCTCTGAGTGGCTAACAGTATCGTTCGGAACAACTGTTAGTGGTTTTGCAATCTTACAGTGTAAGATTGCAACTGTGTGTGCCTGTATTCGGCCTAAAGCGCAAAGCTGACCCGAATCCGAAAACGCGGATTGCGTGCTGAGCACTCGTCAGCAGAGTGGACGTGTCTAGCAACAGCTAGTGGTGGCAGTGAGAAGAGTTTGAGGGGTCACAGCCTTGTGGTAGCTCGACTAAGGCTGCTTCCCCTCTCGTTCTGGTCAAACCCGCAGTCGGGAACCGTATACGCAGGCGTGCCGCGGGCCGGTTCCTGACATCTATCTCATCAGTTTACTTTCAGTTCAGGTTTGCCTTAGGAGGCCAATAATTACCCGTGAAAATTGCGAAGATCCTATGAAGTTCATTGAAGGTCTCTGTGGTACACAAACCTCTGCTGTTGTTATTAACCATTGGTAGAACCAGCAATGTGCTAACACACAACTTCTACTGAGTTAATAAGAAATCGGGGGAATGTGGAGTTTGTTCGCAGTCATTAATCGGTGAGGCTGGAGGGACTTTGACCTTCACTTGTCACACATTTACTCTACATTCCTAATGTTACCAGGGCAACAGTGCAGAAAATGAGTAACAGGCATAACAATAGCAGGTGATAGTGTGATGAGGGATGTCACTTGAGTTTCCTTTTACACTTGCATTGCAAGTGCATGTTGTGTTACCCTGTTTTACCGCAGGGTAAAACAACAGCAATGCAAGTCAATGGGGCCTTTTACACTTACCGCGTTGAGGTGTTCATCCAGCCGCAATCCTGCACAGCCTGCAGCGCATTACCACAAGCACGCCCTAGTGCTTGCAAGTGCTTGGCGTAATGACACAGTAAGGCCCTGTTACACTTAATCAGTTGGTATGAGTTTTTTTCTTCTTCTCCATAGCTGTCCATTGTGAAAAAGATTTCAGTTAAAACGCCTTAAAGAGAACCTGTACTGAGTAAAATTATTTAAAATAAACACATGAGGTAACTTCAAATGAACATTACATAGCTACCTTGCCATCAGTTCATCTCAGAAGCCCACCATTTTCTTCTTACAGCGATCCCTTACAGTTCTGACAACATTTTGTCAGAACTGAAATATATCAGTTGCTGTCAGTTATATATCAGTTGCTGTCAGTTACAGTTGAGAGGAGAACTGATGTGTCCATGTTTCCCTATGGCTCAAGTGGGCGATGTTACAGTTTAACAGTGTGCTTACCAGGAAGCGGTTATGGGGTAATGGTCATTTTCAAAATGGAGGACGGAGAATTCCATTGATCACAGTGTACAAACAGGACGCAGGAGAGGAAAAATAGATTGAGGAGTAGACTACACGGGAGGTAAGTATGACTTGTGTATGTTTATTTTGACTTTTATTGTTCAGTTCAGGTTTTCTTTAAGTGTGAACCGTGCCATAGGAAAACATGGGCATTACTTTGAAAATCAGTTGTTCTTTCAGTTATAACTGAGAGCAACTGATTACGTGTAAAAGGGGAGCGTTGCGGCACACATGCATGGACCAACGGGAATCACAGGGAATCCTAGTAATTTACTTCCTGCCCAGCAGGGAGTATGTCACTGAGTGGGGGGAGGCACTATGCATATGGCCCTGTTGGCGCACTCTGCCGCAGGGTCATATGAAGAAGGATTTGCACGGTGCACTGATCGCACCAGCATAGTTTGTAAAACCGGCCTTAACATTAACCAGAGGCAACCTTGGATCAAAAAATTCATACTTACCTAAGAAGAGGGAAACCTGTGGATCCTGTAGAGGTTTCCGATGTTCTCTACGCTGGGAGCCTCTGGATGATCCAGACCACTCTCCTCTTCATGCACAAGCACCGCCATGTTACACCCGCCCCTGCGCAGTAATACATCTCCCTCCAAATTACTTCTCCCTCTGAGTGGCGACGTCTCGGAGGGGGAATAGTATTTGACGCCTCCCACAATTTTAGCGGCAGCAGGGTGAGCCGTCTTTAGGCTTCCTCTGTGCCCAACTGACTGGACGGTGTAATAATACGTATGCTACTAACAGACATGAGACAGAATTAAATGCTGTACAAGAAAAGGTGCTATACACAGATCTTCAGTCTCTGCTAACTCAGAACAATCAATCCATTCTCTTCAATGCCTTACAGTGCTCAGATATTTGTTAGTCAATAAACTCCTGAAGCTTTGCAAACTAAATCTGGTTGGTTCCTGTACAAACCATGTAGTAGCAAATCAAAGTTTTGAAACAAATAAATATAAACCATCCATAGCAGGCACTATTTTGCTGGTGCTAGTTAGGATGTCACACTATAGGCCAGTGCACACCAAAAACCTCTAGCACAGGGGTCAGGAACCTTTTTGGCTGAGAAAGCCATACATGCCACATATTTAAAATGTATTTTCCTGAGAGCCATACAATATGTTAAAAACTGGGACAGTGCGCATGTGCAGCAGAGGGCTCACGTTCCTGTTGCTATGGTGATGTGTATATTATTATTATTATTATTTAGTATTTATATAGCGCCGACATATTACGCAGCGCTGTACAGTGTATATATATATATCTTGTCACTAACTGTCCCTCAAAGGAGCTCACAATCTAATCCCTACCATTGCCATATGTCAATATTATGTAGTGTAAGTACTGTAGTCTAGGGCCAATTTTTTTTAGAGGGAGCCAATTAAATTATCTGTATGTTTTTGGAATGTGGGAGGAAACCGGAGTGCCCGGAGGAAACCCACGCAGACACGGAGAGAACATATAAACTCTTTGCAGATAGTGCCCTGGCTGTGTATACAGTTGATCCGCCGGGCAGCGGAAGTGACGGACACGTCTTCAGCTTCTATTGGGTTTCAGCAACATCAGCAATTTCCCAGACAGAAGAAATACCAACTAACAGCTTGTACAATTATCTAGCTGACTTGGGGGTTGATTCACTTTGTAGGATGAGATCCACGCACTTTGGCCCAATGGGATGCCTGTCTAGTGACAGGCAGCCTATTGGGCCAATCAAGGTGTGGGGAACTCATCCTACAAAGTCACTGGACCTGACAGGGTCCAGAGTAGGACAATTGGAGCAGCTGTTTGTTTTGGGGTAGCATGAGTAAGTTAGTGCATGCTACAGCAGTAGCCTACTTTGAAAATGTTACTTGCGCTGCCACACAAAGCTGCGCTTGCTCTGACAGTGTAGCTTAGTGAATCAACCCCTACTGATTTGTATGTGAGCCAGATGTAGCCATCAAAAGAGCCACATCTGGCTCCCGAGCCATAGGTTCCCTACCCCTGCTCTAGCAGATCTGCTAACGCTAGAGGCTTATGAAGCAGATTTTCAGAGCGATTCTAGGCATGTTTAGAGAGGTTTTCTAAATATGCCTAGCATTTTTTGGAGTGTTTTTGTGAAGCAGATTTCATAAATTGTTACAGTAAAGCTGTTACTGAACAGCTTCTGTAACAAAAACGCCTGGAAAACCGCTCTGATCTAGCGTTTTCAGAGGGGTTTTCCACTTTCCTATAATTTAACATTGAGGCAGAAACGCCTCAGAAATCTAAAAAATGCTGCAGGACAGCAGTTTGCGATTGGGGGAAAAACAAACCGCTCTGGTGTGCACCATCCCATTCACTTTCATTACCAAAGCCATTTCCCCCCTGCAAGCATTTTAAAAAACGCTTCAGAACCGCTCTGGTGTGCACCAGCCCTGAGGCCCAGTGCACACCAAAACCGCTAACAGATCCTCAAAACGCTAGAGGTTTTTGAAGCAGATTTTCAGAGCAATCCTAGGCATATTTAGAGAGGTTTTCTAAACATGCCTAGTGTTTTCTGGAGAGTTTTTGGTGTAGTAGATTTCATATATTGCTACAGTAAAGCGGTTACTGAACAGCTACTGTAACAAAAATGCCTGGAAAACGGCTCTGCTCTAGCGTTTTTCACAGCGGTTTGAGCTTTTCCTATACTTTACATTGAGGCAGAAACGCTTCTGCAAACCGCAAAAGTGCTGCAGGACCCACGTTTGCAGTTTGCTAAAAACCTCAAACCGCTGGTGTGCACCAGCCCATTGAGATACATTAGCCAAGCGTTCTCACAGGCGGAAGCGGTTTGCGAAACGCTTCAAATACCGCTCGGTGTGCACCAGGCCTGAGGCCCAGTGCACACTGGGCGGGTCCGCCGGCCGCATCCGCTTGAAAATCCGCGTGGCTAATGTATCTCTATGGGCTGGTGCACACCGGTGGTTTGAGGTTTTTAGCAAGCCGCAAACGTGCCTCTTGCTGCACGTTTGCGGTTTGCTTAAAACCTCAAACCGCCGGTGTGCACCAGCCCATAGAGATACATTAGCCACACGGATTTTCAAGCGGATGCGGCCGGCGGATCACATACAAAATCCGCTCGGTGTGCACCCGGCAAATATCGGCTCTCTGCTCCCAAAACCGCTAGCGTTTTGACAATCTGCTAGCGGTTTTGGTGTGCACTGGGCCTGAGAGTGCTTTCTGAGAGCTTTTCTGAACATCAGAGCTTTCTGAGCACTTTTTAACCACCCTGGCGTTCTATTAAGATCGCCAGGGCGGCTGCGGGAGGGTTTTTTTTAAATAAAAAAAAAACTATTTCATGCAGCCAACTGAAAGTTGGCTGGTAAAGTGCCGGCTGCGTGTGCTGCTCTTTATTTGATGAAAATCGGCCCAGCAGGGCCTGAGCGGCAGCCTCCGGCGGTGATGGACGAGCTGAGCTCGTCCATACCGCCCGGCTGGTTAAAAAACACTCCTATTGACTTAGTAAAATTGCAGTATAGCACAATATTCATGGCAATATTCAAATATTCTATTCATGGCAAAAATGTAACAAAATTATGATCATCGGACATGTCCAAACATTTCAGTCAGCCGAATGCGGTGGGGGAGTGGCGGTAGATTGACGGCCTATAGTGTTGCACCGTATCGAGCAATGCAAGGCGGCGGTTCGGTAGATTTTCAATAGATTTAATGATGAACTCTACTAAAAATCTGTGTGCAGAGTATGGGGGGGGGGGGGGGATTCAATCCCTCTCTCATAATATTCAGATCAGAGAAGAACTGATCTGTTTCCAACATTGGGTGGTTATCTTAATGTGCATGGTAAGCCTAATACCTTCAGCCGCAGACCAGAAAGGAGTATGAACATCAGGTGATGTGATTAAATTCTGATTCAGACACTGCTGCAGCCAAAAGGATCATCAAGATGGAAACAGGAAATTTGGGCGCCACGATAGGGTTCGATTAAATTTATCAGCAAGGAAGGTAAATTTGTGTGCCCGATAACTATTGGGATTCAGGGCTGTAGGGCGGTCAAAATTCCCTTCATTGCTTATAAATTTAATGGTACCCTATGGGGGCACACACATTTCCATCGCTAGCAAGCAAGATGTGTGTGTGTGGGGGGGAAGGGGGGGGTTTGTTAATCATCAGGAAGGGTGTTTGTGCAAGGGGGGTCAGTTAGACGTCAGGTAGGGTGTTTGTGTGAGAAGGGGGTTCAGTTAGGGTTAAGCTCCAGGAAGGCTGTTTATGTGGGGGATGGTTAGAATAAGGCTTCAGGAGGGGTGTTTGTGTGTGTGTGTGTGTGTGTGTGGGGGGGGGGGGGGGGGGTTAGGGTTAGGCAGCCGGAAGGGTGTTTGTGCAGGGGGGAGGGGGGGATGGTTGATGGTTAGGCATCAGGAAGGGTATTGTTTTTGGGTGGGGGGAGTGGTTAGGATTAGGCAACAGGGGGGAGGGTTCTGTGTGAGAATAGGCTTAGGTTTACCTATAGTAAAATATTGGTATTTAATACCGATATTTTAGTACCAGAAACCCTGGGAGCCCAAAGTTCTGAGCTGTTTTTGTACACCAGAAGACTGCCAGGCAATTGGCATAAAAATAAAAAAATAAATTTGGTAGCCTCCATATCGCTCTTACTAGGGTTTATTTTTTATTTATATAGCACTGACCTTGTTCAAGCACTTTACAGAGTATATCGTCATGCTAGTAACTGTCCCTCAGGGGGGCTCACAATGCAGGGCAGTTCTAGGCCTATAGGGCCCTAGAGTTAATAAATTGCATGTTCCCCATCACTGTAGATTTGGGCACACTATTGGGATGCGGTAGCCAGAGGTGGCCCCCAGTATTAGGTAGCCCCCAATATAACTAGCCAGAGGTGGCCCCCAGTATTAGGTAGCCCCCAATATAACTAGCCAGAGGTGGCCCCCAGTATTAGGTATCCCCCAATATAACTAGCCAGAGGTGGCCCCCAGTATTAGGTAGCCCCCAATATAACTAGCCAGAGGTGGCCCCCAGTATTAATTAGCCAGATGCAGCTCCGTTCAGCATAGGTAGCCAAAGGAGCCCCTATATTATTTTGTTGGATGCAGCTCCCCTTCCCTCCAGTGTAGGTACCCACAAGAGCTTCCAGTACTAGGTAGCCAGATACAGCCTCCCCAGTATAAAATGCCCTCACCGTATAGATAGCCAGACAGTCACCCTGTAGGTAGCTTTAGAGAGTTTAGGTAGCCAGAGAAACAATATTTTACTATGGCTAAACCTAACCCTACTTTCACACAGAACCCTTCCCTTGTTGTGCCTAAACCTAAGACCCGCCCCTTGGTGGTGCCTAAATCTAGCCCCCTTGGTGGTGCCTAACCCCAAATCCCCCTCCTAAAGCAACCCACCTCTTCCGCAAAGCCATGATATGTGGCTATGAAGGTAAATCCATCATAGGGAAGAGAAAGCAGACAAAAAAAATTGGCTTACGGTTAACTTTTAGTGCGTCCAAATTTCCTTATCATGCCTCAAAATGAGGCTTTTATGACAGGCGCCTATGGCAGCACCGTTCTCACCGAAATGACTCCTGTGCCCTTTTTCCCTGCTTCGATCTGAACAGCAGAACAATTCCTGGGGTTACGCAAACATCAACAGATATGAGGCCGACGTCACTCCTGTCATTCAAGATAATTCAGGTAAATTGTTTACCTATTATTACACTGCTGCTTCCTCCAATCATACAAAGTAGACAATGAGTCCCCTGAAGACATCCACCACCTACAGAAAATTACCGACACAAACTCTGTGCTGGTTGCTGGAGTGTATAGGACCCCAGCACCTATTCGGGCAAAACGGGTGAGGGTAAGTTAAGAGTGGGGAGCACATTTAGGATAGGGTAACTATCACAGGCAAACTTGAGCTGTAGAAATGCCAGTAAAATGAGAAATGAATCAGCGAGGAAAACTGACTTCTGTAGTTGTTGACAGCACAATGATTATGTAAGAAAGGAAAGAATCTGGATGTGTTTCACTTGCCAAGAATGTGCTGATCGGGTGACAGAACTTTAAACTGCCGCTGACACACCCTGAATAGGCAGGTGACTGGAATCCAACACCGCAAGACATCCCGGATCTGATTACTCTATGGATCGCCGCAATACACAATTCCCTATTCATTATTAAAGACTAGTGACAACCCCATGGGGTCATCTCCTACTGTGTGACCTGAAAGCCAACCAAAAAAAAAACATACAACTTCTATGGCCATTAGTTTTCATTGGTTGAAAGAATAAAATGAAAGGTTTACCACCAGACAAATGTGATACTTTGCCTTTACGTGCATTCACAAGTCGCCCCACTGCTTAGTGACTGTAATGTTTTTCTTGACATTCATATTTTGCTTCTGATTGTCATGCTAGTTCATTTCCTTCACTATCATATCCTCCATTATGAATTGCAGATAGTGTGTTCCCAGTTTCCAAACACTACCCTCTCAAAGCACACCTGACTTGGACCAAAAGGTCCTTCTGTGTCCTCCGGGTCTCCTCTATTGCGCTGATGTCCCCTCTAAAACATCTGAATCTAGAACTCCAGTCGCAGGCTACTTAGCATGCATGGTTCTGACTTTGCCCCTTTTGATTGCGCTCCCGTTGCCAGCATCGTTCTGCGCAAGCGGTTCTGAAGAGAATTGGGGACAGATGGGACCATGCATGCACTGTAGCGCAGGACTGGAGTTCTACTGGACTGGAGCATTACACACTTGAGCATGAGGACATTACACAGCTCAAAGTCATGTGACAAGAGTCTGCAGACTTGCCCAAAAGCACTTAAAAATGTCTACTGAATCTGTTGCAAGGAATGTATAGGACTCTTCACTGACCTTATTACTACCTGCATCAGGCGACGATACGTTTGTCTCCCCAGCATGCAGTAGGAAGCCACATGGCAGTTCGCCTGCAAAATAATTGGACTCATTACAAATGAGGGAATTCTACATCTACAGCACCACTCCAGAACTAAGGTAGCTCTTTCTGAGCAGCCATTATCACTGTCACGTAGTATTAATCGTGCTTTATTTTCACCAACCTTTCACTCAACTCTCTGTATGCCCACTGAGCAAGGCAGTGCCCAGTGTCAGTATTACTTTTTCTTTAGTGGGGCGGGGCTATGTGCAGGAGCCAGGGGATATGGGGCTTCGGGGACAGATTCGGGGGAGAAGAAACAGCAGATAATTATAAGTTACAACTAAGAGGACCCATGAAATGTCAAATTTCACTAGATATCCGCTTTAACTTTTCTAAAACAAAAGTTTGACATGTTAAAACTGAAGGTATTTTTGATAATTCAGGTTGGAGTGAGGATATGATCTCTCCCATGATGCATCACTGCTGAATATGCAAATCATCCTTTATTGTCCCTGTAAGATAGCCACGCCTCCAGAACCGCTGGAATGCAATGATGTGTCAGCTTGTTAATTGTATAGAGCCACTAAAATGTGTTGGATTAGTGTGGCTCTGTACAATTAACAAGCTGACACATCATTGCATTCCAGCGGTTCTGGAGGTGTGGTTAGTTTACAGGTATGACAAAGGATGGTTTACATATTCAGCAGTGATGCATCATGGGAGACATCATATGCTCACTCCAACCTGAATTATCGCAAATACATCCTGTTTTAAAGGGGTGGGGGTTGAAGATAAAAACGGACACTTACCTGGGGCTTCTATCAGCCCCCTGTAGCACTAATGTCCCACGCCGTCCTCCTCCGATCCGCCCCGGTCTAGCGTGCCATGCGATCCAACTGTGGCTGTGCGGCCACTCGCTCCCGCGCGTCATCGGAAGCTTACTGCGCAGGTGCAGTACAAGAAAACTTTGTACTGCGCCTGCGCAGTAAGCTTCCGATGACGGGAGCACGCATTATTCTTCTAGTTAGGAGGAGGACGGCACGGGCCATTACTGCTACAGAGGGCTGATAGAAGCCCCAGGTAAGTATCTGTTTTTATTTTCAACACCCCCTCACTGAACCCCTTTAAGAAGGCAAACTTTTGTTAAACTTGGCTGTGATGCATTTCTAGTCTTGTCAGCAAAAATGTGTTGTCAAGGTAAGGAAAAACATGGTAGCATCCAATTAGCGTCCCAATTACATTACTCTGGTCCTACTTAGTGACATTTCACAGCTCTTAGATGATGAAAACTATAAACAAAAGGGTTGTCGCATTGAGCGACTGACAAATACAGGTTCGCTAATAGGCTCTGGACTTTTTTTAGTGTTTGCCCTGAGCTCCGCAATACTGAGATCAGCTGTAGGAGAGCACGGAAAGGCCACTCTGGCTGCAGCACAATTCAGGAGGGGTGAATACAGACCCATCTGTACAGAAGTCCATCTGGAAAGAATCAACACACAGGCCTCACTCTGCCTCTTGCCTGAAAACTGTTCATTTCTTCCACAGCATGTAATCCTCAGATACAAATTTAGCCTGGAAACACGCGCCAGCGCCCTTGATGTGCGACTCCATCACGTGTACTCGTCTGACTGTCTCGTTCCCCCGGCTGTACCCGCAGAAAGTACTGGCCTGTGTTCAATCACAACTTGCCACTATTTAATCCATTGTTCTGGCAGCCATTTTGTTCTGACAGGAAAAAATAGGCTTGCTGTTGAAAGCCTGGAAACTGAAGCTTTTAATAAAGTTCCCAGGCCAATTTCTTCTCTATTATTTCATGTTGTCACTTGTATAATTACTGAGGAGCAGCTGTTGAAGTTATTTATAAGCTCTGGGTAATTACCTGAAATTCTTCTTCTTGCCAAATTTCCACTATGCTCTGCCCAGCAGCTGAAATGGCAAATCACACGGAGAAATTAGAGGGAAGAATCACACTCAATATTTCCTGCTTCCTGTTTTCATTTTCCTTCATGAGAGTAACAAATGTACTTTCCCTCTGTCACAGCTGAAGGACGATCCATATAAGATCAAGGCCCTTATTTATACTGTAGTGCCCCCCCCCCCCCCAGGCCAGCGGTGGGCAAACTACGGCCCGTGGGCCACATCTAACCCGCGTGCGCTGTTACACCGGCCTGCCGACAGACAGACCGGCCTGCCGACAGGCCCCTCCCTCCCTGTAAATTAGCGAGCGGGCAGCGGGGGATTTTGAAACTCACCTCCGCTCACAGTCCCATGTTGTCTCCATGGCAACAGGATGTCACATGACGCGAGGTCAGGAAGCGCCGCCGTATTACACGCTGGCAGTCAGCATGTAATACGCTGGTATGTCCTGACGTCACGTCATGTGACGTTCTGTTGCCATGGAGATGACGCGGGACTTCCGTGAGAGGAGGTGAGTTTCAAAATCCCTCGCTGCCCGCTTGCTATTTTACAGGGGGGGGGGGGGAGGGGGGAATTTTAAAGAATGCGGCTCGGGCCTCATATAGTTTCCCAAGCCTGCCCTAGGCCAACGTTCTTGTTGCCACCCTTCCATGTGCAGCAGTGTCCTCCCATTCCATGTGCAGTTCCCTAATCGATATGTTACATTCAGGCACAGTGTGACGCCGTCGGTATGACATATCGAATGCGTCATGGAGTTACCAACGCTAGTTCTTCGCAAACCAACCAAACTGACAGTTTTTGGTTTAAATACACTTTTTTTTCCCTTCGCCAAAGGGCTGGAGAAATCTTTTCAGGGTCAGGTAATTAGCCTCCTGTTGAAAAGATTCTCTGCCAGCACAGGGGACCCCCTGAGGTGTTTATGACCTCATCCATCAGGTGAAGGGTAGATATCAGTTGACAGAAGCTCATAAATTGTAGCTTTCTCCAGCCTAATCGGCACCGACACACCAGGAGTCCGACACCTAGCTGCCTTGTGGCCTGAGTTGAAAGGAGACAGGAATGATCCTTATCACGCCATCTGGGCACCCAAAGATTCAACAAAACTGTAGAAACTGTATTTAATAAATAGGCACAGTTTGGTAATATTTCTGGTGTTCCCAAGATCGCAGTTCCCTCAAATTCACAGAGTTTATTAGATTCCACATGACACTGGTCCTGAGAGATTTTCAGCCCTCTGGATCTTTCGGAACCAGTGCCAGTAAGGTGAAAGGGGGGGATGGTGCTATTAGCGATCCAGACTCCTCGTGTTTGGTATTAGCAGATTCACACACTTACGCTGATTGTGAATATTCATTCGGGTTCTTGATATTACCTACGGGCATGCTGAGAGCGGGCAAAATATGAATTGGCCCAAAACCTCTCCCTGCCTAAGGGGGCATTGCCTTATTCAAATTGCAAGGCTGGACTTGTATGTGTCATCACTCCTCCCACCTACAATGAGGAACAAAACTGACATGATCCAAAAGTCCAGGGTCCTTTACCTTCAATCTGATGCCTAGTAACATCCTGGCAGCCCGCAAGGACGCGGGCAAACCCTCCCTCTTGGAACTTCCTAACAAAGGCCTGTTGGCCGCATGGCAACCGCCATTTTGGGACTTTCGCCAAAGACTTGCGATTGCCGCATGGACTACCAATAACGGTATTTGAACTGTATATTAAGACATTCTGTTCTCTTTTCCTCTCTTCTCTCTGTCAATCAATCTGTTCTAAAATAAGCTGTGTGTATGTAGTTTAGAAATAAACTAACGATTTTATCGTTCAGTCTTGTGCCTGTTCTGGTCATCTGATTGCTGCTATAACGAATCTGCCCTCTGAAGAGTCAGTCATACTACCGCATTGTTTTATGATTTGCTTATAAATTGTTGATTTGCTAGCTAGGTTGTAAATAACCGTTTCTTCCTTCTAGGATTAGCTAGTACCAGATTTCCTGTGCGAAATCGATAACTTCGTTTCTCGATTATAAATACAATTCGAGATTGCATCATATAGGGACCCAGTAACCTTTCTTTAACGTCACATTGCTCACAGTCTTTAAGCCGTCGGAAGTGATTATTCCCCGAACGGTGACTTGAGCGTGTTGAACGTGATTGGGCTGGCTACCGTCTTATGATAGCGTTGGGGTCTCTTCGCCCTAGTTGGAGACTGTCTGCTCCATTCATCCAATCAGACAGTGGTGGCAGTGTATTTATCCGATTTCCAGCGCGAAATCGATATTTTTAGTTTACAGATTGTATATACAATCAAAATTGTACATGTATGGGCACCTCCAACCAATCTTAACCGTTTACTACGCACACAGTGAATTTGCCTCCAGCAGCCTCTAGTGCATGAGACCTGCATGGCAACAGTGGCCTAGTAATACGGGATTGGGGATGTTTGTCCCATTACATATTGTCGGCAGCTGCGCGACCAATCTTTATTGTCAGTCTGTTCACCGTACTTCCTGCGTATGCTAACGGGAGCAGATTAGACGGGATTGGCACGCTCTGTCGCCCTTTTCTTCTTACCTCTGACGATCCAGCAACCGGTCTCGTTGTCCGTCTGCGCCCGTACTTCCTGCGTACGCTAACGGGAGCAGATCTCGACGGGATCGCGGGGGCTGGATTGTCACATTCAGCAACCCTCTCTTTCAAGTACAGCCCCCTTGTGCAGCAGCTCCCCTCTTCTATGTGTTGTTCCCCATTTGCAACCTTTCTTTTCAATTTGCAACCTCCATATGCAGCAACCCCTCTTCTATATCCAGCCGCCCCCCGTGGTTCCAGCCGCCCAAGGCCTGGGTCTTTGTGGCCTTCCCAAAAATCCGGCCCTATATATAAGATGACCCCCACATATCTATATAAAGTCTCTTTCAATGATTTCAAGAGTCAGTCATAATTATTATGAACTATTATTTCCTTATTATGTGGTAAGATAGAAAATAAGTAAATCAGATATGACATGAGTTTACAAATTATTAATGATGGTTACTCAACTGTTAGGGTGACATTGCATAGAACTACATACCTCTCAACTTTTTATTATAAGAAAGTGGGACACCTCTAAGACACACCCCTGTCACACCCCTAGTCTAAGATACAACAAAGAACTCATGAATCTAAGGCATTGTTCTATAATTCAAACCACACTGGGGCTTTATGTCATCATTAATTTTCCTTCATAAGACGGAATAAAGTTTACACTAGTTAACTTTGGGGTAGCAGTTCCTGAGATCACAGGGGGGCACCATGGGGAGGAGGGGGCCAGACTTCTTCCTTCCTTCCTCCTCCTCCACCAAGGCACCCCGCCTTGTGCTCCCCTGGTTGTTCTTTCATCCAAACCTAAAGATCAGCAGGGCGGCATCGACGAGGCTTACCTTTTCCACATCGTGTCTTTTTGCCGCTCCCGCTGCAGCCAGTAGGTGTCACTGTCCTCTCTGCCTTCCCATCTATCTGACCAGAACTAGACTTATGCACACAGGACAGTGACACCTTGTGGCTGCAGCGGAAGTGCCGGAAGGACGTGAGGGGGGAAGAGGTAAGCCCTTTTGCTGCGCCGATCTGTAGACCTGGGTGGCAGAGCCAGGGATGTGTAGGAGGGGGGCCCTGGTGGAAGGAGGAAGAGGCTCCCTTCTCCCCTCTAGGTATGTGGGTAAAGGGGGGCCTGAATATAGGAAGGGCCCACCTTAAAAGTTTTGCAGGGTGGACCCTTAAGGAGTAGTTACTCCCCTATGTGATCATTTCACATGTGCACAATGTTTAAAATACATTTAAAAAAAGTTAAGAACATAAGAATGCCCCATATATCTTTTTTTTTTTCAAAAACAAAGACAGTCAGGTGACCCCGCCTTGTGTCCTTTGGCCCAAGTTCTCCAGAGTCATGCTGCATTCTGGGAGAAAAGGCATGGCCAAGCTGGTGCTCACTATCCCATCCAATCATGTTGTGATAAGGAACACGGAAGAGCTGTCATCCAACCCTTCTCCCACAGTTTACAGTGGAGGGAGGGAAGAGTTTGAACAGCATGCTCTTAGGTATCTAGTCACTAAATAATTGTAAGACGTATGTGCACTAACAGCAGGCTCTCTTAAGGCTGATACACACTATGCAATTTTACCGTCAGACTGATGGGCCGATCGATAATTTTTGGTATGTCCAATGTGCTCTCCATCAAGAAAGTGATTATCAGATCAGTACTGAACAAAATTGTTCTCTTTCTCGGGTGCAGATCGGACATGCTGGAAATTATTGATTAACCCGTCAATCTGATAGGAAAATTGCATCCTGTGTAACAGCCTATAGGGGTCTATTCACTTACAAACTGTGCAATTTTTGGCACATTATATAATTTGTGTAGCTCATGTTATACATACAACATGTTACTTGAGTAATGTGCATTACACACTTATTGTAACGTGTCAATGTACATGTACTACATAACATGCGTAACAGTTTGCGTACGTAAGTCTTGCTATGTTTTAGTGAATAGACACGCATAATTAGGCGTTGTGCAGCGACAGCCTGCAATACCACTGTGGTGACGTGATGATGACTTGAAGTCTGACGCAGGCAGCCTGGGAGGAATCAAGGAAGGTGATCGAGCTGGTAATCTTCTTCCATTTGACTGCACCGTGCGTCACCAACTCCCTAGTGGTTATGTCCTTCTGCCTGCGCTCCCCTTCTTGTACTTGCCGGTCAGCGCCCTTGGCGGTCGCCCTTCCCAAGACACAGCCCCGTGTTAAAGTGTACCCGAGGCCGTGCAGCGAGGGGGCAGACGGGACTCTGAGGCATGTTCCCTGCTGCAGGACATGCCTCTGAGTCCCCCCTGTGCCGTTCTCTGCCCCCCCACTATCACTCCCCAAAATATTCCGGAGGGTAATTGGAGGAGAGGGATTCTCTGCTCAAAACGCCCACTATGGGCATTCTTGCAGGCTTTCCAAAGCTGCCATTGGGCAGCTCTCTCCCTGGCCATGCCCCCGCCACTCCCCCTCCTCCCTGCACGCTGCTCTCAGCATCGTGACCCCAAGGGTAATAATTCTGAGTAGATGCAGGATTATGCCAATTCTGTATGCGGCGTTATGCAGCTTGAAAATGGACCAATCGAATTTTACCTCAGCAGGATTTGATTGGTTCATTTTCAAGCTGCAAATATTTTCATAATCCTGCATCAACTTGGAATGACTTCTATCTCTTCGACCCTCCCTAATCTCTGGTAGTGATATTCGCTACTAGTAACTACGAGTATGTAGCTACTCGGAATCGAAATTTAAATTAGATAGCGCTGCCCGCGGCAGAGGGGGAGTTAACTTACCTATGATGCTACCTATTGCCGATGCGTTCCATTCGCGGTCCATGTAACGCCACTACTTCCTCCTCCTGGGTTTGAAGGAGGAAGTAGTGGAGTTACAAAGACCACAAGTGGAACGCAGTGACTATAGGCGGCATAGGTAAGTTAATCCCCCTCTGCCATGGGCAGCGCTTTCTAATTTAAATTCCAATTATGAACAGCTACATGCCAGTAGACTAGCTGCGCATAGTGAACATCTCTAATCCCCAGTGTCTGAAGCTTGATGAGACAGTGAAGGAAAAATTAAACCAGCTCAGCAGTGTCATATAATGATATTCAAACATGGCAGGACCAGCATAAACTGTGAAAATGCAGGCCATGTGTGAGCCAGACTTTGGCACCAGCCACCCTTGTGGTATATTATTAGTGGAGTTATTTTTATTTTATTTTTTTATGTAACCAAAATGATTGTCCTTGTAATGTTACACTTCAGAATGACTAACACTTGCATTAACCACCTGAGCGGTCTGGACGAGCTCAGCTCGTCCAACACCGCCGGAGGCTGCCGCTCAGGCCCTGCTGGGCCGATTTTAATGAAATAAAAAGCAGCACACGCAGCCGGCACTTTGCCAGCCGCGTGTGCTACCTGATCGCCGCCGCAGCGCGGCGATCCGACGCGTGCAGCGGCGAAAGAGGGTCCCCCCAGCCGCCCGAGCCCAGCGTAGCCGGAACAAACAGTTCCGGCCAGCGCTAAGGGCTGGATCGGAGGCGGCTGACGTCAGGACGTCGGCTGACGTCCATGACGTCACTCCGCTCGTCGCCATGGCGACCAGGTAAGCGAAACACGGAAGGCCGCTCATTGCGGCCTTCCGTGTTACTTCTGGCCACCGGAGGCGATCAGAAGAACGCATCCGGAGCGCCCTCTAGTGGGCTTTCATGCAGCCAACTTTCAGTTGGCTGCATGGAATAGTTTTTTTTTTATTTAAAAAAAACCCTCCCGCAGCCGCCCTGGCGATCTTATCAGAACGCCAGGGTGGTTAAAATGACTACTAGCACTAAGTGGCCACTTCCTTTCCCTGCAGAGTGACAGGTCCTCCTTGACGGACCGCTAAGAATGGCAGACGCACCCTGAAAGCGCCTACCTCCCTCTTGCACACGTGGCTGCTCTGTGATAGGAGTCAGATGTAAACAAGCCAGCCCGGGCTTCCGTCACAGGAAGAGTTAATGTGCTGATGAAACGGAATCCCCTGCATGGATATAAAAGAAGTATTACGCAACATCACATCTGGCCGGCTTTACTGTGTTTGTGTCTAGCGCTTACATTCTTCAGCAGGAGATCCGGTATTCATTACTGCACCGTCCAGTATTCACACAGCAGGACTTTCTACAGCACATACATATTAAACAGTCAGCCGATTTAAGGAAGAGCTCCAGACTAATGTATAGGCCGTGTAGGTTCAACTGGAGCTGTAGTATCTCTAATATAGGGATGCCAGTGGTAAAGCTGTATACTAAACAACCTTATCATCTTGCGTGCATGAAATAAAGGCACAAGGGAAAAAGGGTGCAGGTTGATAACAAAACAGTTATAAACGATAAAGATCGTTTTCAACTGGGCATGAAGCGAAGCCGAAAACTTGTAAACTATAAGTATCATCGGGAAATGGAAAGGAAAAGCTATTTATTTTATAAACCTTTTCATTATTCAATAATACAGCTTAACCTAAACCAGGGACAGACTGACAACTCATGGGGCCCCTGGGCAATAGGAGATTATGAGGCTCCATACACCCTCAAGCCAGACCCACTTGCGTGGCAGAGGTGCCTCCAATATAGGTAGCCAGTACAGTTACCCTCAGTATAGGTTAGATAAGTAGGTGCCGTACTATAGGTTAGATAGGTAGGTGCCCCGACTATATGTTAGATAGGTAGGTGCCCCCATATAGGTTAGATAGGTAGGTGCCTTCAGTATAGGTTAGATAGGTAGGTTCCCCCAGTATAGGTTAGATAGGTAGGTGTCCTGAGTATAGGTTAGATAGGTAGGTGCCCGCAGTATATAGGTAGGGTCCCTCAGTATAGGTTAGATAGGTAGGTGCCTCCAGTTTAGGTTAGATAGGTAGGTTCCTGCATTATAGGTTAGATAGAAAGGTGCCTCCAGCGGCAGAGGGAACACGCATAGCGGTGGGGGGAGCGGGGGGAGCTGTTACAACTCACCTTCTGCCGCCAATCCCTCGCAGCCTCTATCTTCTTCCTGTTCTGGCGTCTGTCGCATTGGTAACAGCGCCCCCCTGTGATGACATGCGGTCATGTCATCACAGGGAGGTTCTGTAACCAGCGCAATGGACGCTGAGGAGAGAGGAAGAAGATAGAGGCTGCGGGGATCGGCGGCGGAAGGTAAGTTGAAAAGGCTATGCCCGCTCCCCCCACCGCCCCTGGCTCTCAATCGCACCAGGGACGGGCCCCCCACTGACCACGGGCCTTCAGTCCATGCCCGAGTGCCCTAATGGTCAGTCCACCCCGGACCTAACCCGCCTCTCACACCGAACCCTCCCTTGGTGGTGACTAACACTAAGCCCCCCCTTCCCCAGTAATGCCTAAACCTAAGGTGGTGGTGCCTAACCCTAGACCCCCCCTGCTGGTGCCTAACCCTAAGACCCTCTTGGTGGTGCCTAACCCTAAGACCCCCCTGGTGGTGCCTAAACCTAAGACCCCCTGGTGGTGCCTAACCCTAAGACACCCCCCGGTGTTGCCTAACCCTAAGACCACCCTATTGGTGCCTAACCCTAAAACCCTCTTTCCTGACACCCTTTCAAATGTAGAAAAGATAACATGTTTGATAACGTAAAATTTGTACATACAAATGAAATATGACAAAAACTATAAATTTGCAAGTTTCAAAACCATAATATATTTCAATAAACTGTAATGTTCTAATGTTGAAAACAATATTTATCGGGCGCCCTTTATTCTGCTTGGGCGCGATATTAATAATATTTGCATTCCAACAAAAAAGTGATGAATAATATTTGCATTAGCCTCTATGGCGGCGCCCAAATCGTCCACTAGCCACCAAAGCCCTTTTTTCCTGCTACTATCATCTTTTCAGTGCTTGCAAAACATAGTGGATTTCTGTTATTAACAGATGCAAAGAGTACCAGGGAAATAGAATCCAACACTATAGTCTACACGACAAGCCCTATAGGTACATGATAATAGCTGATGACCTTATTATAAATATAAAATGATTAAAAAGTTGAACTCCACTGTCGTGGGTCGTCCTGTTGTGAAGACCCTGCAATAGGGATTTCAGCCCTCTCAAATCTGTGGGGGTCCTGGCTTATCCCTCTCCACATCAATAGTATCAGGAAGTGAAGTGTAGCTATCCCATAGTGGTGGTGAAAGCTTCACTGGAAGTGTGTGAGGAAGAGGTCTGCCCTGACAAAATGTAAGTCAGGCAAGCTGGCAATCAGTGGTAGACCTCCCAAGGTATAGACCTCTCACTACTGTCCGTAACAATATGATGGGTAAAAGCATATATACAGTCTTAACAAAATTGCATGGTGATGTACAAAGACCTAAACATGACCATGTTTCACCTAAAATGGCTTCCTCAGAAGGTGCTATACAACACACACATCCCACCAAACAGTTTACACAATGCCCCCCATCATGTATATAGCCCAAATCAGAGCTCCAACTACATGCATAACGTAAACATTTGTTTACTTTAAAGCGGAATATAACCCTGCATTTCAACTTTGCTCTAAAACATTATTTGCAGTATATTATATGCAACCAGCATTTTTTTTTTTTTACTAGACCAGCATTGGAAGGGTTACACAGAGTTTTAAAGTTCCTAGAGATTTCTGCAGACGCATCCGAAGCTGAAATAGATACATTTTGTTTACATAAATGTATCTAAGTGTTGAATGTTACACACTTTGGCTGTCCTCCAGCTCAGTCAGAGAGAGTGAGTCACATTCAACACTTAGATACATTTATGTAAACAAAATGTATCCATTTCAGCTTCGGATGCCTCTGCAGAAATCTCCAGGAACTTTAAAACTCTGTGTAACCCTTCCAATGCTGGTCTAGTAAAAAAAAAAAAATGCTGGTTGCATATAATATGCTGTAAATAATGTTTTAGAGCAAAGTTGAAATGCAGGGTTATATTCCGCTTTAATGTTTGTCCAGTAAGACTAGTCATCTCCATCCCAGTCATACAAACACACAAAGTACAGATATAGTGAAGAATAACATTTCAGCAGCAATTATATACTGTATGGAAGAAAGGGAGGTTTCCCTGAGTCGAGTGTTCTGAGTATGGGAGAAAGCTGATTATGCAGCTAAGTAGCAGTTACTGGCGCGTGATTGCAATCCTGCCAGCAGCTACTTGGAACAATTCTGTGCCTAAACTTCCTCTTAGCAGTCACTAGAGCAGCACGTACAAAAAGGGCGCCTGGACAAAAAGGGCGCGGGGTGTAAACTCTAAATAATAATTAATCATTAATAGGGTTTATAAATATAGTGTGCAATTTTTCGTTTACAAATAATGTTTAACAAAATTATAAATCATTAAATAATGTTTATGAAATCGGAAATTGTGAAAACGTTAATCTTCCCTGTTTCAAAAGTTAAACTTATAATTACGTTTATAAAAAAACCAATAATATATGTTTAATTGTTATAATTGTATATTATTGTGAATAACCGTCATTTATGGTTTGTTCTTATAATAAAATCTGAAAATATTGTTTATAAAGATGATATAAATATAACCACGTTCGTAATAAGTGTTGTAATACATTAGTAATTATTACAAAAATTTTACTAAAACTATACCTAAGCCTACTCTTACACAGAACCCTACCTGTACCTATCCCTAACCCCTAGACTCCCCTGTTGGTGCCTAAACCTAAGACCCCCCTATTGGTGCCTAAACCTAAGACCCCCCTGTTGGTGCCTAAACCTAAGACCCCCCTGTTGGTGCCTAAACCTAAGACCCCCCTGTTGGTGCCTAAACCTAAGACCCCCCTGTTGGTGCCTAAACCTAAGACCCCCCTGTTGGTGCCTAAACCTAAGACCCCCCTGTTGGTGCCTAAACCTAAAACCCCCCTGTTGGTGCCTAAACCTAAGACCCCCCTGTTGGTGCCTAAACCTAAGACCCCCCTGTTGGTGCCTAAACCTAAGACCCCCCTGTTAATGCCTAAACCTAAGACCCCCCTGTTGGTGCCTAAACCTAAGACCCCCCTGTTGGTGCCTAAACCTAAGACCCCCCCTGTTGTTGCCTAAGTACCCCTCCCTGTACCTACCCCTAACCCCTAGACCCCCCTATTGGTGCCTAAACCTAAGATCCCCCTGTTGGTGCCTAAACCTAAGACCCCCCTTTATTATGTGGATAATAATGTTTTACTAATTGTGGATTCAAAAAATATTTTGCAATTTACGTTACGTACTGATCGCTTTATTTTGTGAATAATAATGTTTTACAAACAGTAAGGGATAAAACTTTAAATAATGTTTTAATTATTTAAATAAGATAAATATGTTTAGTATTTTCATAAACGTTATTCGGCACGGGTGCATTTTATAAACGTAAATCACCACAAGTTCAGTTATAAATCATTAAACATCGCCGGGCGCCGTTTGTAAACTTTATTTAGCTCCTGGCGCCGTTTATAAACTTTATTTAGCTCCGGCGCCCTTTTTTCCTACTCGGCGCCCATTAAACGCTATTTATTATGGGAGTGAATGGCGGCGCCCTTTTTGTCCACTAGCGGCATGCGCCCTTTTTTCCCAGCTCCGCTAATGTCTCCCTGAATAATATTCTTCCAGTTTATTCAGATTCGCTGCCACCACCCTGACCCTTCATTGTTTTAATTAGTCATTTATCGGTATAGTAGAACAATAAATCATAGGGCCCTCCAACATATAATTTATAGAGCCCTTCTCTCTTCCTATATCCCCTATGTGGTGACCACCAGAGTAATAATACTGAGGCAGACATCATTCATAGCTCCCAACTGTCCCTCTTTTGGAGGGACAATCCCTCTTTGGGAACCCAGTCCCTCTTTCCTCCTCATTTGTCATTCTTTCAACACTGATGTACAAATGTATGTAAATATATGTAAAGAAAATGTGTATAAATGACTTTAAATGTCATTCCCATCCTTTAAATGTATATATTTCTTATTTTCAAATGTTTATATGGAGGAAAATGAACCAGTATAAAAAGGACCAGTGTGGTTTGAGTTATAAAACATATTTTTCTTGTGACTTTTCTTAAAGAGAATCCGAGGTGGGGTTCTGACAATGCTATCCGCATACAGAAGTTGGGTCTGCCTATACAGCCCAGCCTCTGTTGCTATCCAGATCCCCCCTAATCCCCCCCCCCCCCCCCCTGCGTTCTGCTATCCCCCATAAATCACAGCCGCGCTGTGTTTACCTATGTACTGTCAGTCTCGGCGCTCCCCCCGCCCCCTGCATAGTTCCGGTCCCTGCCTGCGTCCCTTCCCTCCAATCAGCAGGAGGGAAGGGACGCGGTTGGGGATCGGAGCTATGGAGGAGGCGGGGGAGCGGCGAGACTGACAGTACATACAGTGGCTTGCAAAAGTATTCGGCCCCCTTGAAGTTTTCCACATTTTGTCACATTACTGCCACAAACATGAATCAATTTTATTGGCATTCCACGTGAAAGATCAACACAAAGTGGTGTACACATGAGAAGTGGAACGAAAATCATACATGATTCCAAACATTTTTTACAAATAAATAACTGCAAAGTGGGGTGTGCGTAATTATTCAGCCCCCTGAGACAATACTTTGTAGAACCACCTTTTGCTGCAATTACAGCTGCCAGTCTTTTAGGGTATGTCTCTACCAGCTTTGCACATCTAGAGACTGAAATCCTTGCCCATTCTTCTTTGCAAAACAGCTCCAGCTCAGTCAGATTAGATGGACAGCAGTTTTCAGATCTTGCCACAGATTCTCGATTAGATTTAGATCTGGACTTTGACTGGACCATTCTAAGACATGGATATGTTTTGTTGTAAACCATTCCATTGCTGCCCTGGCTTTATGTTTAGGGTCGTTGTCCTGCTGGAAGGTGAACCTCCGCCCCCGTCTCAAGTCTTTTGCAGACTCCAAGAGGTTTTCTTCCAAGATTGCCCTGTATTTGGCTCCATCCATCTTCCCATCAACTCTGAACAGCTTCCCTGTCCCTGCTAAAGAGAAGCACCCCAAGAGCATGATGCTGCCACCACCATATTTGACAGTGGGGATGGTGTGTTCAGAGTGATGTGCAGTGTTAGTTTTCCGCCACACATAGCGTTTTGCATTTTGGCCAAAAAGTTCCATTTTGGTCTCATCTGACCAGAGCACCTTCTTCCACATGTTTACTGTGTCCCCCACATGGCTTGTGGCAAACTGCAAATGGGACTTCTTATGCTTTTCTGTTAACAATGGCTTTCTTCTTGCCACTCTTCCACAAAGGCCAACTGTGTACAGTGCACGACTAATAGTTGTCCTATGGACAGATTCCCCCACCTGAGCTGTAGATCTCTGCAGCTCATCCAGAGTCACCATGGGCCTCTTGGCTGCATTTCTGATCAGCGCTCTCCTTGTTCGGCCTGTGAGTTTAGGTGGACAGCCTTGTCTTGGTAGGTTTACAGTTGTGCCATACTCCTTCCATTTCTGAATGATCGCTTGAACAGTGCTCCGTGGGATGTTCAAGGCTTTGGAAATCTTTTTGTATCCTAAGCCTGCTTTAAATTTCTCAATAACTTTATCCCTGACCGGGCTGGTGTCTTCTTTGGACTTCATGGTGTTGTTGCTCTCAATATCCTCTTAGACGACCTCTGAGGTCATCACAGAGGAGCAGTATGTGTACTGACATTAGATTACACACAGGTACACTCTATTTAGTCATTACCACTCATTAGGCAATGTCTATGGGCAAATGACTGCACTCAGACCAAAGGGGGCTGAGTAATTATGCACACCCCACTTTACAGTTATTTATTTGTAAAAAAAATGTTTGGAATCATGTATGATTTTAGTTCTACTTGTCATGTGTACACCACTTTGTATTGGTCTTTCATGTGGAATTCCAATAAAATTGATTCATGTTTGTGGCTGTAATATGGCAAAATGTGGAAAACTTCAAGGGGGCCGAATACTTTTGCAAGCCACTGTAGGTAAACACAGCCCGCTGTGACACGCTGCGTGTCGACAGCGCGGCTGTGATTTATGGGGGATAGCAGAGCGCAGGGGGGCTTAGGGGGGGGGGATCTAGATAGCAACAGAGGCTGAGCTGTATAGACAGACCCAGCATATGTGTGCGGATAGCATTGTCAGAACCCCACCTCGGGTTCTCTTTAAAGCGGATCCGAGATGAAAAACTAACTAAGTAACTTGTCTATATATCTTATGTACAGTTTAGATAGTTTAAACAGCAAATCTGTCTGCATACAGCTTTAATAGAATATGATTATTTCTTCCTGTGATACGACAGCAGACATGTTGTTTGTAAACATTACACAGAGGCAAGCTAATCTGCACCATCCGCACTCAGACTGAAAAGAACCTAATCCCCCCTCCTCCCCTCTGCCTTTGAAATCTCTGGCTAGTAATACCTTCCCCTCCTCCTGCCTAAACTGAGCTCCCATGAGCCCTTGCTACTGCCAAGGCTCTCTGAAAACCTGTGGGCGTGGCTTCTTTCATTTATAGGGAATTAGAGTATCAAAACAAAAACAAAAAAGTATTTGGCTTGAGGAATGCCCTATAAACTATAGGAAAGGAACACAATTATGCAATGAGTAAAAGTTCATCTCGGATCCACGGTAAGACACCTTTATAGCCTGCATGACTACTGGTGTGTTGGGGGAAAGGGGGGGGGGGTAGAAGTGTGGCAGAGGTGTGGCTTACATGGCTCTCTTTCTAATCTCAAAGCTGAAATAAAAAGCAATAACCCTTTGAACTTTACTGCAATTAAACATCATTAGAAGCCTTATCTCTCTTTTTCTCAGCTGTTTTATCCTCTATTTACCTATCAGGAAAGCTCTTTTGCATAGATAACAGCGTATGTTTTTAACTATACTGTTATGCTAGGTACACATGATGTGTTTTTTCGGTCAATTTTCCATTCAATCGATTTTCGATTTGTTTTTCCGCTTGACTTCCTACTCCATTCTCTTATCTTTTCTTATCAATTTCCATTCACTTCTATAAGAAATCGACCAGAAAAACAATATAGAGAATAGAAAAAAACAATCAAAAATAATATCGGACATGACGGAAATGATCTATCGAACACAAAATTGTATGGTGTGTACCTAGCATAAAACAGAAAGGGACTTATTTATTTTATTTATATTAGTATTTATAGCGCTGACATATTGCGCTGACATATAACGCAGCGCTGTACAGAGTATGATGTCTTGTCACTAACTGTGTATGTATGTATCGTGTAGTGCATGTATCATAGTCTAGGGCCAATTTAGGGGGAAGCCAATTGACTTATCTGTATGTTTTTGGGATGTGGGAGGAAGCCTGAGTGTCTGGAGGAAACCCACACAGACACGCGGAGAACATACAAACTTCTTGCAGATGTTAACCTGGCTGGGATTTGAACCGGGGACCCAGCGCTGCAAGGCGAGAGGGCTAACCACTACACCACCGTGCTGCGCAGACTTAAAACTATTTCTTACTTGGGTTATTATATGTACCTTTGTTTATCTCATGTCATATCACTTCAGGTACACTTTGACTACTTATGCCGTCCGCGGCAGTATATCTACGCCCCACTATACTTTAGTTCCTGCCCAGGGGCATAGATATATGCTCCCCCGCGTGCAGCTGCATGCATTCTTGGTGCCGCCTGTTAGTACACAGATCAGTAAATAGGAACACAGTTCCCATTCATCCATCTAAGAACCTGTGATCAGTTATCACGGCATCAGTACAATGCTGTGGTCATTGACAAAAGACAAAGTAAAGCAAACACAAAAAAAGAAAGCTTAATTAGTGGCGAAAAATAAGATATAGATCATTTTGCTGTGATAAATAGCGATAAAGTTATTGGCAAATGAATGGGAGGATCGCTGAAAGGTGAAACTTGCTCTGAAAAACTTCTCAGTAGTGAAGTGGTTAAATTATACCCTTACTTACAGTGCTGCCCATAATTATTCATACCCCTGGCAAATTTTGACTTAAAGTTACTTTTAGTCAACCAGCAAGTATTTTTTTGACAGGAAATGACATTTGGGCTTGATTCACAAAGCGGTGCTAACTGTCAGCACACCTGTGAAAACCCCCTTAGCACGTCTGAACGAGTTTTCACGCGTAAAACTTTACGCGCGCAAAACTTTATGAGCGTAAAACTTTACGCGCGCATTGCACAGAGCGCAGGGCGCTCCGCGCGAAGTGCCCATTAAAGCCTATGGTACTTAGCGCGCATAAGACTTTGCGCGCGTAAAACTTTGCGCGCGCAAAGTTAGCGCACGATCTGATTGAGAAATTCGGTGCTAACCTACTAAGCACCCTGGTTAGCACGTCTAAAGACTTTAGACGTGCTAAGTAGGTTAGCACTGCTTTGTGAATCAAGCCCGTGGTGTCTCCCAAAAGATAATAAGACCATGTACAAGAGGCATTATTGTGGAAAAAAAAAACAGCTTTTATTTACATTTGGGCAAAAAGTGTCCAGTCCAAAATTGTTCATACTCTTCTCAATAATCAATTAAAAAAAGCCTTTATTGGCTATTACAGCAATCAAACGTTTCCTATAATTGCAAATCAGCTTTTTGCATGTCTCCACAGGAATTTTTGCCCATTCATTTTCAGCAATGAGCTCCAAATCTTTGGTTGGAGGGTCTTCTTGCCATCACCCTGATCTTTAGCTCCCTCCACAGATTCTCAATTGGATTCAAGTCAGGACTCTGGCTAAGCCACTCCAAAACGTTAATGTTGTGGTCTGCTAATCATTTCTTCACAATTTTTACTGTGTATTTTGGGTTATTGGTATGCTGAAATGCCCACTGTTGGCCAAGGCCAAGTTTCTCTGCAGACTGCTTGGCGTCCTCCTTGGTCTGCATCCGTAGAACCCAGCAGTGTGCAGTGTCCGTGGGACTGTCTGCCTTGAGACACTGCCACCAGCAGAGCCCAGATTCACCAGGACGGCCTTGGCGGTGATCCTTGGATTCTTTTTCACCTCTCTCACTATCCTCCTGCCCAGCAGATGTCATTTTTGGCTTCCGACCACATCCTCTGAGATTTTCCACAGTGCCGAACATCTTGTATTTTTTAATAATACATTGCACTAGAGCCACTGGAACTGGAAACCATTTAGAAATGTCCTTGTGGTCCTTTCCTGACTTGTGAGCAGCCACAATGCGCAGCCACGGGTCCTCACTGAGTGCCTTTGTCTTAGCCATGACTGTCCACAAACCAACTGCAGAGAGCTGCTGTTTTCCACATGATGAGTTGATTAAAGCAGCTGTTCCCAATTAATCAGGGTAATTAGGATGCTTTAGAACAGCTTGGACTATTTGGAATGGTATACAACTTTGGATTTTCCCATAGACTGTGACAGTTTGTGAAGGGTATGAATAATTTTGGACTGGACACTTTTTGCGCAAATGTAAATAAATGCTGAGAATGTTTTTTTCCCCACAATAATGCCTCTTGTACATGGTCTTATTATGTTTTGGGAGACACCCATGTCATTTCCTGTCAAAAAAATACTTGCTGGTTGAATAAAAGTAACTAAGTCAAAATTTGCCAGGGGTATGAATAATTATGTAGATCAGTTATTGGAAAAAAGGTTTCTTTATATATACATTTCCCATTAATTTAAAGATTGCTGGAAACATGTTTTTATCTCATATGGCCTGGCTTTGAGCTTAAAGGAATACTGTAGGGGGGTCGGGGGAAAATGAGTTGAACTTACCCGGGGCTTCTAATGGTCCCCCGCAGACATCCTGTGCCCGCGCAGCCACTCACCGATGCTCCGGCCCCGCCTCCGGTTCACTTCTGGAATTTCATACTTTAAAGTCTGAAAACCACTGCGCCTGCTTTGCTGTGTCCTCGCTTCCCCTGATGTCACCAGGAGCATACTGCGCAGACACAGACCATATTGAGCCTGCGCAGTACGCTCCTGGTGACATCAGCGGGAGTGAGGACACGGCAACGCAGGCGCAGTGGTTTTCAGACTTTAAAGTCTGAAATTCCAGAAGTGAACCGGAGGCGGGGCCGGAGCATTGGGGAGTGGCTGTTCAGGCACAGGATGTCTGCAGGGGACCATTAGAAGCCCCGGGTAAGTTCAACTCATTTTCCCGCAACCCCCCTACAGTGTCCCTTTAATTGGACTTTCAGAACACAGCCATTTTATTGCCTTTAAAGATAGCACTGTTTCCTCTGGAACAGTTGACCAAAAGGTCTGCTTCTTTACTTATCTTGCTAATACAGAAAGCATGAGTTCGGCAGCAGGTTACAGAGAGAGTTTTAAGTGTTAAAACTTTTGCACTTGATAAATTACAATTGTTACTCTTCATCAGTGTCCAATTAATGAATACTCCATAGTGATTTGATTTCTGATCTCATATCATTTTTAACATTACAATTACCGTATATTCCGGCGTATAAGACAACTGGGCGTTGCCAAATGTTATCCATCCGGACCAGACAGGCTTTGTATCGGGTAGACAGACTACTGATAATGTCAGAAGGATAGTGGGTCTGATTGCCAGGATGAAGCTCTGCCGGACGCCTTCTCTGCTCCTCTCACTGGATGCGGAGAAGGTGTTCGACAGGGTGGACTGGAGATACCTCCGCTTGGTACTACAGAAGTTTGGTATTGGGGGGGAATTCTTAAATGGTGTTAGGAGCCTTTATGCCAACCCTACAGCGTACGTTTGCAACATGGGAATAACCTCCCCTGCTTTTCCCATTAAAAATGGCACTAGGCAGGGGTGCCCCCTCTCCCCCCTTATATTTGCTCTTTGTATAGAGCCTCTGGCCATCAGGGTGAGGGGGTCTCCAGACATTCCGGGTATTGTGGTGGGCAGACTTGAATTTAAGACCGCCCTGTTCGCAGATGATACAATCTTCTCATTAGCCAATCCCTTAGTATCAGCCCCAAACCTTTTTAAGGAAATTGGTCGCTTCTGTTCATACTCAGGCTTTAAGATCAATAACTCTAAATCTGAGGCGATCCCGTTTGGACTCTCAAGTGTTCAGCAGGCATCACTATCTCAGACCTTCGGGTTTAAGTTTAGACCTGGGGGGATCAAGTATTTGGGGGTGACGGTATCGGGCGATCTCGGGGACCTCTATACACTCAACTACACCCCCATGCTCAGAAAGCTGCATAATCTTCTGGATGAGTGGCAACACTTCCAGCTGTCCCTCTTAGGCCGCATCTATGCTGTAAAGATGACATTACTCCCCAAAATACTCTATCTCTTTCGAGCCCTGCCCATTAGGATTTCCAGAAGGGACCTGGAGGTTTTACAATCCAGGGTAACGAACTTTATATGGTCTGGTCGCAGACCACGCATCAAATATGCTCATCTGGCCAGGCACAAGCTCCAGGGCGGTCTGGGTGCCCCCAGCTTATTGAATTATTTTTATGCAGCTCGGATCTCTCAGTTGTTTCAATGGTCCGCCCCTAGGGGCACAATAAGATGGGTCGATCTGGAGCAGGAATTAGTTCACCCATTCCCCATTAAGTGTCTCCTCTGGACACCTAGGCCCTGTCTCGGCCCTGACTCCGCAACATTTACTATTGCGGAATCACTAATCATTAAAAAATCTCTAGGTAAAATACTACCTCAGCTAGTATCCTCTTCCAGTCTGGAATCTTTATTCTATAACCTAGACTTCCAGCCCGGGGTTTGTGGCCTGGCCTGGGGCTTGTGGAGGGACAGGGGGATTGTCTCAATTGCGGACATATTGTCGCAGGGATCCATTTCCTCCTGGCCAAAGCTTCAAGAGAAATACCATCTTCCAAGTACAGAAGGGTTTAGATTCATGCAACTTAGACATTTTTTGCAGCATAGATGTGCCGGGGGGCTCCGGCTAGTTAGATGCAATTTAGAGTCCATATATTGCTCTCTACCTTTACCAGAGGGCCTGATCTCCAGCATGTACTACGACCTCTGGTATACCAGGTTTACAGGTCCCTCCAAAGCCATGACTAAGTGGCAGGATAGACTTGGGGCCCTCACAGACGAATCTCAGTGGGAGGTCATCTTCTCTGCTATGGCCAGTTCCTCCAGACATACCTTAACCAAAGAGAGAAACTACAGGTTGTTCTATGACTGGTATAGAACCCCGGCTCAGCTGGCCAAATGGAACCTAATCCCATCGGATCATTGCTTCCGGGGTTGTCTGGACTCAGCAGACCAATTAGACTGCTGGTGGTCTTGCCCTTCAGTCGCTGATTTCTGGTCTCGGTCCTTCACCTTGGCCTCAGAGGTTCTGGGGAAACAGATCCAGCCTGACCCCTGGTTGGCCCTATTCCACAGGCCCACCTCGGAGCTATCTAAACACCAAAACAAACTCCTTGGACATATTTGCGGGGCCTCTAAGGCCCTACTGGCCAAATACTGGAAATCCCCTCCTCCCTCCAGGTTGGAACTTATCAATAAAGTACAGCACACATATACCCTCGAGAAGATGACCTCTTATATTAGAGAGACTATGCCCGCCTTTGAAAGAATCTGGGACCCTTGGTCAGAGTGGAAGTCGTCCCAAACTTAAGACCCCCCTATATCTCCTCTCCCCCTTCCCTCCTACGCCCCGCTCCCTCATTATATCCACTTAAGAAGGTCTGATCTTGACAAAACTGGCACTATGGCTTTCAGTGTTTCCGGTTTTGTTTTCTTTTGTTTTATTTCATGTTTCCTTTTTTTTTTTTTTTTTTTTTTTTTTTTCTGCATAAGTGTCATTTTTGAGTAGAATTCTGCATTGTTCCAGCCAATCAGCAAACTTTATACAACTCCTCCAAAAGGTTTTGCTGTCCCTACTATTGCCACGGACATTTTTCCGTTACCTCAGGCTGGGGACTCAACCTATGATATCAACACTGTATAATGAACAATGCTGTAATCCTGTTAATTGTTTTAGAAAATAATAAAAACAAAGTTTAAAAAAATAAGACAACTGGGCGTATAAGATGACCCCCCACATTTTCCAGTTAAAATATAGAGTTTGGGATAAACTCGCCATATAAAGCCCCATCTACACGATACGATTCTTTGTGCGATTCAAATTCAATTACGATTCTATTTACGATCCGATTAAATCCTATATGTCCGATCGGCATTCGATTTGCCATTGTTTTGAAATGGCAAATCGAATTGAATCGAATCGAATCCTGATCGGACATGTCGGATTTAATCGGATCGTAAATAGAATCGTAATCGAATTGTTCAAAGAATCGTATCATGTAGATTGGGCTTAAGACTATCCCTCTTCCAACACCGCACCAAATAAAAATGTTAAAAACATATACTGGTGCTGTACTCTATGTGGTTCCCAGTATATAACCGTATATAGGTGATTGTTTGGTTGGACTGGTCAGCTCTCCCTGTCTCCCTATTTATCAGAGAGGTATGGAAGAATAGATTGCTCTGTGCCCATAAAACACGCCTCTTTCACCCTTCTTGACCGCCCTTGCATCCTATTTACCTCCTTTTCTGCCTCTCAGATCTCGCACATGTGCACCTGCGCTGCTTCACTACAGTCCTCAGCAGCGAGATCTGAGAGGCTGCAACAGGATAGGGCGTATCACCCGGCATCAATGACACCCGGCGTATAAGACAACTGCTGACTTTTTAGAAGATTTTCAACGGATAAAAAGTAGTCTTATACGCCAGAATATACAGTATCTTTAATGGATTGAATTCACATATATTTCAAATGCCTCATTTATCAAGCAAATCTGCTAGCTTTTCTTATTGAAATGTACCTGTTACCAGGGCTGTGGAGTTGGTACAAAAATCTTCTGACTCCTCAGTTTATGAAACCACCGACTCCGACTCCACCTCAGACTCCGGGTACCCAAAATGGTTCCGACTCCTCGACTCCTTAGTCTAATACTTACCAGGGCTGTGGATTTTGTACAATATCATCTGACTCTGACTCCTCAGTTTATGAAATCATCGACTACAACTCCGACTCCGGGTACCCAAAATTGCTCCAACTCCTTGACTCTGACTCCACAGCCCTGCCTGTTTCATATACAGTGGAACCTTTGTTTGTGAGCATTTGCCCGTAAGAATTAATGGAAACCCAGGTGATTCATTCCACAATTATGGTAAAATATAAAATAAAAAATGTAAACAAGACTTTTACAATAACTAACAGAATCATTGCCATCTGTTGGCTCACCCCAACCTTTTTTGTGTGGCTTTAACAAGAAAAGTATCCACTGACAGTTGCTTTTGCCTACTCTTGAGATTTTATGGAATTGTGACTTTGCACAGTCTCTACACTAATAGATACAATTAAGCACAATCCTGCACTGCAAAAGGTAGAAGAACTATTGGCTCATTTGTAATGATATGACGCATGTATACTTTTTTTTGCTTGTATATCAAGTCAAAATTTCACGAAATTTTTGCTTGTACTGGAAAGCGCTCTGAAACTAAGTTACTCTCAATCCAAGGTTTTACAGTATATCAAAAGATTAGCACACACACTGTCTGATGGTGTACCTCAAGACTCCGTTCTTGTACCTCTTCTCTTTCTATCTACACTTATGGCCTGGAACAATTAATATGTTTTTTGGGCTTCCAGAATCATCTCTACCATCTAAATTTATCTCTCAGCTCCTGACCTCTCTACACTATTGTTTCGAGACCTTCTCTGCCCTGTTTCTACATTCATGTCAATCTGTTTCCTCAAATTTAACACAAGTCAAACGGAGATTGTGATATTTCCACCTTCTCTCTCTGCTTCCCCACCTATAGATACCATCAATGTAGAAAACACCCCAATAAACCTATACTCCTAAAGATTGCTGTCTGGGAGTAACTCCAGACACTGACCTCTCATTTAAACCACGTATTAACACATTAACAACCTCCAGCTACTTGCATCTCATACATATCTCCAGAATTCATCCCTTCCTTTATAAGTGGCTACTAAGATGCTTGTACATGCTTAAATTATTTCCCATCTTGACTACTGTAACACCCTACTCTGTGGCTTTCCAAAAACAGACTGGCATCTATCCAGTTCCTACTGAACTCTGCTGCCTGCCTGTCTTATCTACATCTCCTCCCACTTCTCTGATGATTCCCCTCTCTGTCAATCCCTCCATTGGATGCCAAATATCCACAGTATCCAGTTCAAATTCCTAAACCTATCATACAAGCTCTATGTAAGTTGTTCCCTTCATAAATTTCCTCATCAATCTCCAGATTCTGTCCCTCCTGGAACCTTTGTTCCTCCCATGAGACCCTCTTGTCATTCAGCTTGGACGCCTCTTCTCACTTCTGCATCTAGGACTTCTCACAAGTGTCACCTCTTCTTTGGAACTCTCTCCCATAGCCAGATGAGAGACTGAAGCCAGTCACACTAGCAAAAAGTGTTCAGAGAGAGGCTTTATTTTAATGCAATGCTATTTTTTAGGAATGGAGCTGAGTGTGGATTCTAAAGAGCAACGGTGACAATTTAATGCAATCTAATAAATGAAGGCCTTAAAGGGAAGGTCCGAGCAACCTGAAATTAAAAAATCCACATACCTCGGGCTTCCTGCAGCCCCTGGCAGCTGTTCTGTGCCCTTGCTGCAGCTCCGGTGGCTCCCGGTCTCCTCTGGTGAAGATGCCGACTTCACCAGCGCGGCATCTTCCTGCGCTCCCCTGCATTCCAGCGTGCAGCTCACTGAGTCGCACTGGCGTCATCCAGGCAGTACTGCTGAGGCGCAGAACTACTGCTCCTGTGCAGTACAGTCGGGATAACGTCAGCGCGACTCAGAGCCGCTCACGCAGGCATCGCCGGAGGGGACCCCGGACCAGCAGCGTGGAGCTGAGCTGTGGCGAGGGCACAGGACGGCTGCCAGGGGCTGGAGGAAATCCCAGGTAAGTGGATTTTGTTATTTTTAGGTTGTTTGGATGTATCCTTTAAACTGAAAATAAAAATCTGAGGCTCATTTCCATCTTACTTATGTTCTATTTATCATCCATACTACACCTAGAATTAATTATCTCATACGTTTACTTTCACTTCAGGTTAACTTTAATGCCTTGCAGACTTCTCCTTTAACTTCCTGCAAGTGATCTCTGTTGCTCCCAATTTTGCTGATTATATGAATTTAGCCTCTAAGCAAAACATGACTCATCTCTGCCTTAAGGTACACATAGACACAACACTTTGGTTGGCTAACATATCAGATATTAGTGGTTTTGGCCGACCACCTGCTAAACTAACAGCTCCTCCTATTACCCACTGAATACCATTCCTAAGCAAAAACCCTGAGGCGCGAGGAAGGATGTTTCCTGGCTGAGAAATGGGGAGCATTGTGTATCCATGGCAACTCACTGGCCAGTGCATAAAGGAACTCTGTCACTGCTGCATACCACTAGCCACAATTTGCTGACTAATAGGACCAATAGGACATTGCTCTGCAGAGGCTATGGATAAGGCAGGTAGTGGTGAGACCATAAACCACTTCTAGTTGGGATTGCAGAGTCTTGTCACATGATACTCTGCTGTGCATTTTCATATTTGGCTGGGTGTATTAGATGAGGTTGAGCTCAGCTTACTTGGAGGGCAAAAAAAATCAGGAAAAAAACACAAAGAGCCCATTCACACTTGAGCGGTTTGCCGGCTATTTTGGCAAAACGCTCAAACGCTAGCGCTTTTGAAAGCACTAGTGTAATTAAACCCTATGGGCCCGTTCTTACTTGGGCGATTTGCGTGAAACGCAAACTCGTCACCTGCACCATTTTCAGGCGATTTCCCGGCGATCGCGTTTCAGTGCTATGGAAACACTAAACGCAATCGCGGAAAAATCGCCTGCGTTTTGCGTTTCTAAGTGTGAATGGGGCCAAAGGCTCCTATGCAATTCTCTTTTCCTCCTGGGTTTTCTCCTAGGTGATATTGTCATACCTTGCCATCAAATGCTTTTTACACCACCAGCAAGCAAGAAAATACTCAAAATAATTTTAATAATACTTTTCACCAACTTTTTGGTACTTTTTCATTTTTAAAATGCTGAAAAGTTATTTTAAAGAGAAGATTAAAATTACCTCCTAAGAGATAACTCAGGAGAAAAGGTTAATTGCATATACAGTGGGTTGCAAAAGTATTCGGCCCCCTTGAAGTTTTCCACATTTTGTCACATTACTGCCACAAACATGAATCAATTTTATTGGAATTCCACATGAAAGACCAACACAAAGTGGTGTACACGTGAGAAGTGGAACAAAAATCATACAGGATTCCAAGCATTTTTTACAAATAAATAACTGCAAAGTGGTGTGTGCATAATTATTCGGCCCCCTTTGATCTGAGTGCAGTCAGTTGCCTATAGACATTGCCTGATGAGTGCTAATGACTAAACAGAGTGCACCTGAGTGTAATCTAATGTCAGTACAAATACAGCTGCTCTGTGAGGGCCTCAGAGGTTGTCTAAGAAAATATTGGGAGCAACAACACCGTGAAGTCCAAAGAACACACAAGACAGGTCCAAGACAGGTCAGGGATCAAGTTATTGAGCAATTTAAAGCAGGCTTAGGCTACAAAAAGATTTCCAAAGCCTTGAACATCCCACGGAGCACTGTTCAAGCGATCATTCAGAAATGCAAGGAGTATGGCACAACTGTAAACCTACCAAGACAAGGCCATCCACCTAAACTCACAGGCCGAACAAGGAGAGCGCTGATCAGAAATGCAGTCAAGAGGCCCATGGTGACTCTGGACGAGCTGCAGAGATCTACAGCTCAGGTGGGAGACTCTGTCCATAGGACAACTATTAGTCATGCACTGAACAAAGTTGGCCTTTATGGAACAGTGGCAAGAAGAAAGGCATCGTTAACAGAAAGCATAAGAAGTCCCATTTGCAGTTTACCACAAGCCATGTGGGGGACACAGCAACCATGTGAAAGAAGGTGCTCTGGTCAGATGAGACCAAAATGGAACTTTTTGGCCAAAATGCAAAACTCTATGTGTGGCAGAAAACTAACACTGCACATCACTCAGAACACACCATCCCCACTGTCAAATATGGTGGTGGCAGCATCATGCTCTGGGGGTGCTTCTTTTCAGCAGGGATAGGGAAGCTGGTCAGAGTTGATGGGAAGATGGATGGAGCCAAATACAGGGCAAACTTGGAAGAAAACCTCTTGGAGTCTGCAAAAGACTTGAGACTGGGGCGGAGGTCCACCTTCCAGCAGGACAATGACCCTGAACATACAGCCAGGGCAACAATGGAATGGTTTAAAACAAAACATATCTATGTGTTAGAATGGCCTAGTCAAAGTCCAGATCTAAATCCTATCGAGAATCTGTGGCAAGATCTGAAAACTGCTGTTCACAAACACTGTCCATCTAATCTGACTGAGCTGAAGCTGTTTTGCAAAGAAGAATGCGCAAGGTCAGTCTCTAGATGTGCAAAGCTAGTAGAGACATTCCCTAAAAGACTGGCAGCTGTAATTGCAGCAAAAGGTGGTTCTGCAAAGCATTGACTCAGGGGGCCGAATAATTACGCACACCCCACTTTGCAGTTATTGATTTGTAAAAAATGTTTGGAATCATGTATGATTTTCGACCCACTTCTCACATGTACACCACTTTGTATTGGTCTTTCACGTGGAATTCCAATAAAATTGATGCATGTTTGTGGCAGTAATGTGACAAAATGTGGAAAACTTCAAGGGGGCCGAATACTTTTGCAAGCCACTGTAGGTCAATTCACTTTTTCTCCTAACTTTTCTCCTTGGAGATCATTATGTGGCCCATATGCAATTCCCTTTTTCTCCTGAGTTTTCTCCTAGGTGATATTTTCACAACTTGCCATAAAATGCATTTTAAGCCACCAGCAAGCAAGAAAATACTCAAAATACATTTGATAGTACTTTTTCAACAATGTTTGGCTACTTTTTCAATTGTAAAATGCTGAAAAGTTTGTTTAAAGAGAAGATTAAAATTATCTCCTAAGAGATAACTCAGGCAAAAAGTTAATTGCATATGGGCCAGTATCTTTTGTTTAACCTCCCTGGCGGTCTATTAAAACCACCAGGATGGCGGCGCAGCCTATCGCTAGCTACATGATAGCCGTTGTGCAGCGGCATCCCCCCACCCCTTCCGATCGCCTCCGGTGATCAGAGCAAACAGGAAATTCCGTTCAGAATGGGATTTCCTGTTTGGCTTCCCCCGTCGCCATGGCGACGATCGGGATGACGTCGTCAACGTCATGGCGTCTGGGGGAGTCCCGATCCACCCCTTAGCGCAGCCTGGCGGTGATTGGCCAGGCTGCGCAAGGGGTCTCGGGGGGGGGGGCCCTCTAACGCGGCGGGTAGCGGCGACTCGGCGTGGAGGCGATCGTCTTGTACACTCAGCTAGCAAAGTGCTAGCTGCGTGTAACAAGGCAAAAAGCGTGCAAATCGCCCCTCTAGGGGCTGAGAAATCCTCCGCGGCGGCTTAGCCCGAGCTCAGCTCGGGCTTACCACTGAGGAAGTTAAGATAACTTTTTAGCATACTGCAATTGAAAAAGTACCAAAAAGTAGGCAAAAAAGTCCTGTCAAAATTTTTCTGAGTGTTTTATTGGTTGCTGGTGGCTTTATGGACCTTATTCCACTGGGTACTGGGTCTGTTTCCAAATTGGGCGTGGCACTTCTGCTATTGCGAAGCTGCAGTCAAACTTCTGCTCCACAGATGGATCATTTTGAATCGTATGCTGGGAATACACGGTTCGTTTCTGCCGTGCATTTCTGCTCTCGATCGTTTTTTGGTACTCGATTCAGCTCTCGATTCTTATCTTCCTCTCGTTTTTCTTATCTTTTTTCCATTCACTTATCAAAAAACGAGCAGCCAAAGAATCGAAAGCTAGATCGGACATGTTGGACATTATCTATCGAACCATCTTATCAGATTAAACGAACCGTGTATTCCCAGAATTACTCTGCAAGAAGCAGAACTTGACCAGAGGCTGTAGGGAATGGCCTAGGTTAGATTGTATGCTTGTATAGATAGCTGAGTATTAATGGTGTGTTTGAAGGCTCAAGGGGTAGAATAACAATGAATGTGATTTGGAAGGGGAGAGGCTCTTGAGTCTAGTTAACCAAAGGTGAGGAGGTGATTTTAGTGGAGGCCTGACCTGAAAAGAAAAAGAAAGATGTATTGAGATAGTCAGCCCTAACATAGGGCTTCCACCCATGATTACATGAGTCAGTTATTGGGATTGGACCAACTCAGTGGCAGACAAAGGCAACAGTAGGCCCCTGTGCAGAGTGAATGTAGGGTCCCAATGTGAGTGGCTATAATTATAACAGAGTGGATCCAAATAATGTTGGTAACATAAACGTACATAAATCTCGGTTATGTTCTGTAGGCACTGTGTTACTGTAGCACACATTTCATACTTGTGCATGACTGGGCTGCAACCAAATATCACTGTTCCTCCTCAGAGAGAAATACACAGAGAAGAGCCTACAGAATAATCATACTCTAACTATGGTGCAGATGCATGGGCCCTACAGGGCATGGGGCCCCTGTGCGGCTGCATAGGCCACTGTCCCCCTCTGACCCAACTTCTTACTAACAAAGTGAAATAAGATTCCGTGGTGTAACATGCTCACAGCGATATTTGTTTTCCAAAGGACCAAGATATGTGTGACAATGTGACAACTGCATGTTGGGAGTGTTCTATAATACAGAGAACAGCAACACTTGACATGTCAACAAATTTTTTGTAACTAGAGTTTAATTATAACCACTTGCCGACCGCGCACTCATACCGCGCGTCGGCAAAGTGGCAGCTGCAGGACCAGTGAACGCAGATCTGCGTCGCCGGCTGCAGGCTAATTAGTCAGGAAACAGCCGCTCGTGCGAGCGGCTGTTTCCTGTCATTTCACGGCGGGGGGCTCCATGAATAGCCTGCGGGCCGCCGATCGCGGCTCGCAGGCTAAATGTAAACACAAGCGGAAAAATTCCGCTTTGTTTACATTTTTACAACGCTGCTACAGTAGCAGCGTTGTAGTAGATCAGCGATCCCCGGCCAATCAGCGGCCGGGGATCGCTGTCACATGACAGCGGGGAGCCTGTTAGAGGCTGCACAGGACAGATCCGTTCCTGTGCAGCCTCCGATCTCTCGGGGAAGGGAGAGAGGAGAGGGAGAGGGGGAATCCTGCGGTGGAGGGGGCTTTGAGGTGCCCCCCCCCGCCACCCACAGCATGCAGGAGCGATCAAACCCCCCCCAGCACATCATCCCCCTAGTGGGGAAAAAAGGGGGGCGGTCTGGTCGCTCTGCCTGTTATTTGATCTGTGCTGGGGGCTGTAGAGCCCACCCAGCACAGATCTGAAAAAACAGCGCTGGTCCTTAAGGGGAGGTAAAGGCTAGGTCCTCAAGTGGTTAAAGGACCATTATCTTGAAAAATTGTAAAATGTAAAATGCATGTATACACATACACACAAGAAATACGGTACATTCCTCCCCATTTACAATGCACTATAAATTGATATTCTCCTATGTTCCTGTTGCTTACAGTAAGTAGTAAAAATTTTACGGATCCGACTGGTTTTCGACTAGTCCATCTTGTAATGGGAGAGTCTCAGGGTCTTTATATCCAAAAATATTTCCTGATCGACAGTTGCTCAGTCTAAAAAAGCCTTCTGATTTGAAGGAACCCCATTGGTCTGCTAAGGACCAATGGGGCTCCTTGGAGCCCAAATTCAAAGATGCTTAGAGAGCTCTGAGCTATATAGCTCAGAGCTCTGTCGGGTCTGTGCAGGACGCTAAGTCCCGCCGGCTCCCGCTGCCCTCCCCGCCTCTCCCACATGTCACCCACATGTGGGTGACAGATGTGGGCGGGGTGGACAGCGGGAGCCGGCGTGGACTTAGCGTCCTGCAAGGACGCGTAAGTGTATGCGGCGGCTGAGCGGCGAGTGACGTCGGGTGCGGCGTAGTTACAATGTAACAAAGTTGTTACATTGTAATAACTTTGTTACATTGTAACTGATAGAACATTTCCGAGGCTATTGCGAGGGATCATTTATTTAAAGGGACAGGTAAGTATTAATGGTTAATTAAGAATATTAAAGGACTTTTTTCGTGGTTATGTTTTTTGTTCAATTAAAATACTTTTTCTAAGTGTGTGTTTATTTACTTTTAACTCTTAAAGGAAATGGGTAAGGGGTACAAGTACCTCTATACTCATTTTTCCTAGGAGGGGGGTGGGCATCTGGGGGACCCCTTTTTAAAGGGGACTTCCAGATGCCACCATGAACCCCCCCCCCCCCAGGAAATCGCGGCCTCCACCTCCACCGCCCATTGGAGGTGGAGAAGAGCCCCTTGTCCTTGGATTGGACAAGGGCTCGGAGAGGGAGGGGAAAGCTTGGCTGCCCCTTCCGAGACCCCCCAATCCATGGACCATGCGGGCTGGTATAGTTAGGGTGCGGAGCCCCACGCGGCCGGTGCTCCGCATTCTGGCTATACCAGCCTGCATGGGGGACAAGGGGTTAAAGAGGTCTGGGAGGGGGGACCCCACGTCGTTTTTTTTTTATATTTCCCACACTCAGAACGAAGTAAGTAAAACTCTTCCCACTTGGTGGAATCTATGAAAATAATACACTATTGTTACCTATGCAAAAAAAACTGACATTTTCCGCATTTGAAAGACATTTTTCCCCTTGAAACTTAAAAATCGATTTTCTCAAAAACTATAAGGTCTTTTTGAAAAAAAAAATTTCCTCTTATTCCCACTGATCCCCTTAACCACTTCGCCATATCTGGACGCATATATCCATCCAGATAGGCAGTGGTGCTGCAGCCGTGTGGTGCGCGCGATCGGGCGCGCGCCCGCGCGCGCTCCCGCTGCCCCCCCGATCAGTGAATGGGAATATAATTCCCATTCACCGATCTAAGTCCCCGGCAGAAATACCGACGCTTTCTCATCAGAGAGCGTGGTATTTCTACCCCCACGAAACTTCTTCTCTTCATTTTAGTTCCTAGATGCGACATTGTTCGCATCCAGGAATTTTTTGAATGTGGCCATCTTGTGGCCAAATAGTAAAGTGCACCCACATACCTGTATTGAATAAAAAATACATTATATTACATCTAAAATTGGCTATTTACCTCCCAAACTAAAATTACCCAAATACATTTTTGTATTAAAAATAAATAAAAAAAATTACAATTAAAAAAAATAAAAAACTACATAAATAGTTACCTAAGGGTCTGAACTTTTTAAATATACATGTCAAGAGAGTATCTTATTAATTTTTTTAAAATTATAAGCTTGTAAATAGTGAAAAAATGCACCTTTATTTCTAAATAAAATATCGGCGCCATAAATTGTGATAGGGACGTAATTTAAATGGTGTAATAAGCGGGACAAATGGGCACATAAAATGCATGGGTTTTAATTACTGTAGCATATATTAATTTTAAACTATAATGGCCAAAAACTGAAAAATAATAATTTTTTCCATTTCTATCTTAATCTTCCTGTTAAAATGTATTTACAGTAAAGTGGCTCTTAGTAAAATGTACTACCTAAAGAAAGCCTAATTAGTGGCGGAAAAAACGAGATATAGATCAATTAATTTTGATAAGTAGCGATAAAGTTATTAGCGAATGAATGGGAGGTGAACATTGCTCGGATGCATAAGATTTTCGAAGCTGTAGGCTGAAGTGGTTAATATACCCTGGGAATTTGGTGTTCCTAAACTTTAATCAGGCTTTGCTATTAATCGTTAAAGTCGGCGGGTTTTTAAATGTATACATTTTTCCTTTGAAACTTTAAAATCGATTTTCTGAAAAACTATAAGGTCTTTTTGAAAAAAAAAATTTCCTCTTATTCCTTCTGATCTCCTTAATATATTCTCCAAATTTGAGGCTCTTAGCATTTAAGAGGGCTTTGCTATTAACTCTTAAAGTCGGCGGCTTTTTTATATTATACGGGAGCGTTATGGTTTAACGCGAAATTACGGTATGGTTTAACGCGAAATTACGGTATGAACGAAACGCGAAACTACGCGTTGAAAATTATGCTTACGGTATTTTCAATTACGATTTTAATGGCAAATACGCTACCATAATTTTGGCTCAACTCTAGTCCTTCCCCCTTCACTTCTGGCCGGCGCACAGCGCGAGGCTCAGAAGCTGCTGTCCCCTCTGCGCTGCGTGTGCGCTCCATTTCACCGAGCGTCACATGCTAATTATGTGACGCTCGATGTAATGGAGCGCACACGCAGCGCAGAGGGGACAGCAGCTCCTGAGCCTCGTGCTGTGCGCCGGCCAGAAGTGAAGGGGAAAGTACATACTGCGCACACAGGGCGCAGTATGTCCGGGGCAGAGGTCAAGCAAGTCGCCGCACACCGGAGTGTATGGAGTGTGAACGGCAGCAGACGGAGGGGGGTGGGAGAAACAGTAGGTATGTGTGCATTACACCCTATACAGTGCTGCACTCATTTTAACCACAAACGTTCAGTTGTGGTATCCTTTAAAGGAGTTCTGTTAGGGGTTTCTGAGGAGGAAAACAGACACTTACCTTGGGCGTCTATCAGCCCCCTGCAGCGGTAATGTCCCACGGCGGCGTCCTCCCATCTGCCGTTCTCCGCCGCCGGCCCCGGTCTAGCGTGGCATGGGATCCAACTGCGGCTGCGCTACAGTGGCCGCGCACCCGTTCGCTTCCGCCTACGTCATCGGAAGCTTACTGCGCAAGCGCAGTACAAGGCTCCGTTGTACTGCGCCTACGCAGTAAGCCTCAGATGACGCGAACGGAGGCGCGGCAAGGCGCATTATTTGTCTGTGTGACAGACGAATAATAGCCCGGTGCCGGCTGCGGGGAACGGCGGATGGGAGCAGGACGGCGTGGGACATTATCACTGCAGGGGGCTGATAGAAGCCCCAGGTAAGTGGCAGTTTTTCTCCTCAGGAACCCCCACAGAACCCCTTTAAGGATTGCTTTTGCAAAGAATAAAGGAGAATAAAGGAGAAAGTGAGAATATCCTGTGACAAGATGGACTAGTGTAAAACCTGTCAGATTTTTACTTCATACTAAATGTGACAGTGTCATGGAGAGAAAAGTAATTCATAGTGCATTTTACTCTGGGAGAAATGTATTTTTAAAAGTATGTGTATATGTATATTTCAATTTTTTGTGACAGTGGTCCTTTAAGTCCTCTGGAATATGATGATTGTGCAGGGAAGAATTCCATACGGCAGAGACAGTAAGCTGTGGACAGCAGTCTGTGAAAACTGAGTATTTGGGCAGATGAAAGCAGTTTGTTTTCCACATAAAGTAAAAGCAGCTGGATTGAAGGGTGAGGTCACTGTCATCCCTACTGAAATATTCACTCCACTCGCTGGAAGCTCAGGAGGCCTGGCCAAGCCTCTCCATTTGGGCAGACCACACCACCGCAGGCAGAGGGATGCATTCTGTGTAGACTGTGAGGATCGAGATTTCTCTTCACTAGTGGGAAGAGAGCTGGGGAGGACTGGAAGAGGAATGACTAACGGAGAGACAAGCTTGTAGCTCTGTGCCCATGAATTTATACTTTCCCAGAGTGCCAGCACTGAATTTCTGAATTAGCGTATAGCACGTGGGCAAAACACATGTCCCATGTCTATATGCCGGTAGTTACGTGGGGAACATGTGTGGAAATATAGTAGTGCGGACACTGAGGGGACAGGGGACAGGTAAAGAATGGGCACATAAAACGTTTGGAGGGACAGCTGCCGGGGGTCTATGTTGCTTTCGTCATTCATGTTTATCGAACGCCGTTACTGCCACGCACTGAATCAACCACGCTGACCCGAGATTTCCCAGCATGCCTAATCAATACATTCCACCAATCTCAGCCTCAATTTGGTCTTACTGTTGATCGGGCATACTCTTGGCGGCACCGATTTTACCCAATTCAAACATAATTAACAAATTGGATAGTCACTCAACTTGACAGGAGTTCGCTTCGCTCGGACAACTTTTTATTCTAACTCTATGTCCACTTGGATAGTGGAGATTGCACATCAGCACACAGGCAGCTCACTGGGGTTGAAAAGGTTAATGCTGCTGATGGGCATTATGGGGTTAATGTACGACCTGCATGACTTTGCACATGCTCAGTAGCATTTGTATGCTATTCTGTCGGGTATGCTAAAATGTTGGAACACCTGGCCAGGATTTAGGTTATATTTCTCCCAAATCTCCCACTCGCAGTATAGACAGCGGGATGTAGTACCCCCCCCCCCATATGTGCCCCTGCACGCTGTAGGCAGCCAGAGCTTCCCCACCTTGTAAATGCCTAATTATCCTTTTTTCTCCGATATATATATATATATATATATATATATATATATATATATATATATATATATATATTATAGTTATTTGCAGTGAATGTGCTGATTATTTTACAATTACATTGACATTTTTGTGCATTTGGAAGTAGCTGAGTTCATTTGTAGCGCGCATAGTTTCTGCACCTGCTAGGATAGCATTTATAGGCCGCAGCTATACCTGCATGGGAAGGTAATCGCACTGTGGTCACCTGTCACTCAGCGGTGACACGCCCAGCACATGACGTCACAGCCTCCCGAGGATCTGCTCCTCGCAGACTCAGCCGTGGTGGCAGCAGAGAGGGACGGACGTGTTTGTAGATGGCAGCTTCCCCAGCCCCGCACATTGCTCCTTCCACCAACGAGTCAGGGACAGAGAGCGGCTGATCCAACAGTAATCACACCCGGAGCTCCCCCTGGTGGCTGGTAGCGGGAATGGCAGGATGGAGCCATTACTGTGAGTAAAATTTACCATAATAGACCTGACCAGGGCAGTCACTACTCTAGAATGGATAGACGGCAGCTACCCAGTCCCGTACATCCACTGCCTCTACAGACTGTCACTAGAAGTAAGAAAGCGGCTGTCCCAACTGTATTCAGACCCGGTGCTCCCCCTTGTGGCTGTATTCCCCCCTCCCAGTATAGGCAACTAGATGTAGTCATTTCCCCACCTTATAAATGCAGCAGTGCAAAAGTGCCCTAATGATTATCCTTTCCTCTCGGTCCTATAAATTGTGTCTGTTTTTTATAGTGTTTACAGTGAAGGTGTTTATCAGTCTAATCACACACTTCTGCTTTGTGCTGCAGCAGCATTTTACAATTAAATTATAAACAGCTGTATTTTGGTGCATTTGGAAGTAGCTTGTTTTATTTGCAGCACACAGTATTAAAGTTAAGAATTTCTAGTTTGTACAGCCCCCAAAAAATGGAACAAGGTGGTGGCTGTAGGACATGTGTGACAGTGCTACCCTGGAGAGCACAGTGTTATGTCCCATCTGTGGACAGAAAATACCATCTGACAAAGACAAATAACATTTATATTGCGCTTTTCTCCTTGCGGACTCAAAGCGCCAGAGCAGAGCAGCAGCCAGTAGGGCGCGCTCTATTGGCAGTAGCAGTGTAAGGGAGACTTGCCAAAGGTCTCCTACTGAATTAGTGCTGGCAGGCAGAGCCGAGATTCGAACCCTGGTCTCCTGTTTCAGAGGCAGAGCCCTTAACCATTACACCATCAGCCATCTGCTGACAGTAAAGCCCATCTTGATGAATGCTTGAATGAAAACACTAGTGGGGTGATGCCTGAGAGGTACCTTTCCTCCCATTATGCTGAAGGGTAGATGAGTCAGCATCTCATAAGAAGGCCTTGGGCTTAAACTAGTACTGTAAGGGGAAACAAATTAAACATTTAACTTACCTGGGGCTTCTACTGTCCCCCCACCCCGCCGCAGACATCCTGTGCCCCCGGCAGGACAAAATGATCTTCCGGTCTCCCACAAGTGGCTCACATCCAGATTTTGCAACTTTGATGTCGCAAACTACCGTGTCCTTGCGCCTGCAGAATCTGGGAACTTCCTGCTCAGTACGGTACTGCGCCTGTACAGGAAACTCCCGGTGACATCAGCAGGAGTGAGGATATGAACGGCCAGGGCCACGCAGGCACAGTAATTTGCGACATTAAAGTCGCAAAATCCAGAACTGAGTGCAGTGGGAGGCCAGAGGATAGTTTTGTCCCGGCGCAGCAACAGGACATGGGGGGGGGGGGGGTAGGAGTAGCAGCCCCAAGTAAGTTGTTTTTGTTTTTTTTACCCTTTCAGTACTTCTTTAAAGGGTTACTTAAAGGAAACATCAGGCAATAGTAAAAGAATAAGACAGATCTACTTATCTGGGGCTTCCTCCAGCCCCCTGAAGCCTGTGTGTCCCCTGCTGCAGCTCCGCTCTGGCCACTGCGTGTGTGCGCTTCCGCTTGCGATCACGGTCCCATCACCATGCAGGTGCCCAAAGTGCCTGCTTTTGTGACTTGCTTCCAGTACAGGGCTCTTTTCCACAGACAGCTGAACTGCTCGTTTGTCGGGCACTTCAGCGTCCCGTCTACCACCCAGGACTGCCATTTGGGGCTGTCTGCTGCCTATGCCGAGCATTAGTATGCACCCGGCTGGTGGACAGTAGCAGCTGACAGGCGGTGAATTCACCACCTGTCAGACGCTCTGGAGAAGAGGTCTTAAAGTGAACCAGAGGTGAGAGCGATATGGAGGCTGCCATATTTATTTCCCTGATCCTCTGCCTCTTAATACATTTAGCCATCGACCCTGAACAAGCATGCAGCAGATCATGTGTTTCTGACATTATTGTCAGATCTGAGAAGATTAGCTACATGCTTGTTTCTGCTGTTGTTCAGACACTACTGCAGCTAAATAGATCAGCAGAGCTGCCGGGCAACTAGTATTGTTTAAAAGGAAATCTATAGGAAGCCTCCATATCACTCTCACCTCGGGTTCACTTTAAAGGGAACCTAAGCTGAGAAGGATGGGGATTTTTCCTTTTAAAATAATACCAGTTGCCGGTCTCTCCTGCTGATCCTGTGTCTCTAATACTTTCATTTTAATCACAAGAGGTCAGCGCTCACAGCTAGTTAATACACAACTCCTATGTACATAATATTAAGCTCTCATGCAAAAGCAGCTCTATAATAGTGAACACCAGTTCGCCTCCCCTATATATATTAAACAGTCCACATAAGAGGTAGCGCTCACAGTAATATCACCAAAATTTCACATTATATTAAAACCACATTATCGAATACATAATATCATGCAGTTGGTAAGAGTCTCTGTATTGTGGATTGTCTCCACCACGGGGACTAGACAGATGATAAGACCAAGCCTGTGTCTCTTCACAACTCTAAGGGACCTCCACCAGCACCCTTTGTGTGTCACTCACCGCAATTATGAGACCAACAAATGGTCTATATGCGCTTTGGGACAGTTCCCTGGTCGTCCCCTACCTCTCAGGCAGATATAACCTCTGTTTTCCTCCTCAGATTCGAAGTATGTGCTCTGTTCGTATCCATATACCTCAATGGAAGAGACTCCACATAGCGTGATAACGTTTACAAATATTTATTTATAAAAATCAGATGCACTCACATGTCCGTAAAAGATTCTGCGCTCAGAGTAATTTATAAACGGGCTCTCCCCCGTATGCTGGCCGAACTGGCAGGCTCCAGGACCCTCCTGTCTCAATGGACCTCCGTCGCGCGCTCGGTGGCCGTAGGACGCCGTTCCCGTCTCGCCTCCAGATACCGCTCAGCGTGCGTTTCCCACTTCTGCATCAAGCTCCGCCCGATCGATTTTGTCACTCAGTGACTCATCAGGGCCCCTCCGCGCGACGGAGGTCCATAGAGACAGGAGGGTCCTGGAGCCTGCCAGTTCGGCCAGCATACGGGGGAGAGCCCGTTTATAAATTACTCTGAGCGCAGAATCTTTTACGGACATGTGAGTGCATCTGATTTTTATAAATAAATATTTTTAAACGTTATCACGCTATGTGGAGTCTCTTCCATTGAGGTATATGGATACAAACAGAGCACATACTTCGAATCTGAGGAGGAAAACAGAGGTTCTAATACTTTCAGCCACAGCCTCTCAACAAGCATGCAGATCAGGTGCTCTGACTGAAGTCAGACTGGATTAACTGCATGCTTGTTTCAGGTGTGTGTGATTCAGCCACTACTGCACCTAAATAGATCAGCGGGGCTGCCATGAAACTGGTATTTTTTAAAAGGAAAAATTCATATCCCTCTCAGTTTAGGTTCCCTTTAAGGCAGCCACTAATACAATTTGCTGAGCAATCGTTTACAAATAATTCTTTATAAGAACGATCTGAAATGATCGTTGGAACCACCAATGGACTATCAGTGAGGGTCACACTGTAGTCACTTCCTGTGTGAGTCAGCCACTTACATACCTGATATTTAACTCTTTCAGGCTGAGAAAGAAAAAAAAAGGAACACAGCATAGTTGTTTGTGTGCTAGGCACAGGCACTGTACATACACATGTTTATCTTATCATGTCACATGTCAGTTTAGGTATCCTTTAAAAAGAAAAAAACACTGCTCAGGTTCCTTCTAATGCATATTTGTTTTATATCAGAGGTGAGCCTCTCTAGCAAAAAGATGGACTGAATCTTGCGGACAAGAAAAGTCCGAGGAGGTGGGGGTGATATCCAGCTTGCAGTGAGCAGAGCCTGGGCTGCATTGCATACTTGGGCTATAAAGGTGCAGTTGGGCTTATTACAACCTGGTACTGGCTTGTGAAAGAGGGCCACAAGAGGATCTTTAGTAGGGGCCGTATCTAGGACACTAGAGATTAGCTGGAAACACTCATCCAGCTAATCCAACACTTATCTGAATGCACTAACTACTGGGCACAACCACCAGCAGTGTACTTTTGCCTCTGAATTGTTCAAGTGGACCTGAACTCAGAACGTCCTCTCTGCTCTGAAAGATATGCAACAGCATAATGACCTTTAAAGAAAAACATTTCTTTGTTACAGCTGATACATACATACAGGGTGCATTTCTCTGTGTTTCCCTTCTGTGCTTAGCAAGAGTTGGGGTCCACTTTAACCACTTCACACCCATCCCCAGGCGTGTTAACATGGGAGTGTGCAGCTTCCTCCCCCCCCCCCCCCCCCCCGTGGTACGCGTGTACATCAGTAAGGGCCCTTTTCCACAGGCAGCTGAACTGTGCGCTCGGCGAGCAGTTACCAGGCAGCGGCAAGCAGTTACCAAGCAATGGCAAGCAGTTGTGAGACAGACTTTTCACTGCCTATCAACTGCTTGTGGAAAAGGGCCCTCAATGTTTAGTTCAGCAAAATGGATGTTTGACATCAAGAAGTACAAATACAACATTGTATAAATATGGTGAAGGGAAGAGCATGTAGAAATCCAGGCACCAGCCAGCAGGATATGCTGCAAACAACACCTTTTATTCCATCCCCAAGATCCCTGACAGAGTATTGTAGAGGCCTAACAGCCGTTTCACAGACAAAACTGCTTCTTCAGAGGCAGCTTGTTGCCTCTGAAGAAGCAGTTTTGTCTGTGAAACGGCTGTTAGGCCTCTACAATACTCTGTCAGGGATCTTGGGGATGGAAATAAAGGTGTTGTTTGCAGCATATCCTGCTGGCTGGTGCCCGGATTTCTACATGCTCTTCCCTTCACCATAATTATAACTCTATTGATCTGGTGGCACAGCCTTCAAGCCTTGCTACCCCCTTGGAGCTGCCGATCAGGGCATCTAGTGCCACCCTTTGTACCTCTTTTTCCCATTGCAACATTGTATAAAGTAGGACATTTTAAAACATCCATTTTTCAGGAAGTGATTAAATACATATTTCACGGTTTGATTCAACTAGGGCATCATTTCACCATTGCCAGCTAGTTACTGAATGCCATTTAAATAATTATTTAAGGTAAACCTGAGATGGGGCAGGAGAAAAAAATTATACATACATATGGCTTCCTCCAGCTTCCTCCAGGCTGATCGCTCCCTCGCTGTCCTCATCCACCACCTGGATAATCTGTAATTGGCCCTGTAAAGTCCTACAGGGCATACCGTGTATGCGGCCCGGCCAGGGCATGTACCCGTCGCTGGAAGCGGCGCACGCCACTCCTGGCGACGAGAGAGCAAGCACGAACTGCGCCGACTGGAGGATTTTCCAGGGCCAATTGCGGACGATCCAGGTGGCGGCAAGGGAGCGATCAGCCTGGAGGGGCTGGAGAAAACCCCAGGTATGTATATATTCTTTTTCTTTACAGTCTCGGGTACACTTTAAATCTCAGCGACATAAAAGATGCTGGCACTATATAAATCCAAACAGTAATAATAATATGCTTTTGTAATTGTTACCTTTCCTTTATTTATACTTACTGTATTACTGAATTTACCTGTATTTTCTTTGATGTGAATGTACACTATTTTATTACACTTGCCATTTACACCTTTATTGTAGCTATTGTATTTGGTATTGTACACTGGACCCCACAAGGTACCTTACACTCCCAATGGCTGATCACTGTCTAAACACAGGAAAGATGTGCCAGTGGTATGAGGCTCGCTGGAAACCCAAAACTCATGATCATTTAGGCTACGTTCACCGGAAACCTAGTGTTCCCTGTAAAAGCAGAAAGGCAGCAGAATGGAAAAGTTGTTATCTGTGCGTTGCGTCGGCGTATTGGATAGCACTCTCGTCTTGCAGCGATGGGTCCCCCGGTTACAATCTCAGCCAGGGCAGTATCTGCACAGAGTTTGTATGGTCTTCCCATGTCTGCGTGGGTTTCCTCCAAGCACTCACATTTCTTCCCACATCCCAAAAACATACAGATAAGTTAACTGGCTTCCCCTTAAATTGGCCCTAGACCATAATGAACATATGACTGGTAGTGAGTGCCTTTGGGGGACAGTTAGTGGCACGACTATGTACTCTGTAAAGTGCTTCAGAAGATGTTGGCACTATATAAATACATTAGATGAAAAGTATGCTTCACTGTCATTAATGCACAGATTCTGTGGTAAGGCACTGCATGTTTCCCTGAGGAAGCACGTAGGGAAGAGCTTGTGGCAGCACACGGAAGTTCAGATGTCTGCCGTCCTGATACTTTTATGAGATATGCACATTTTTTATGGATTAAATGTGAGTGCACTACTGTTATTTGATTTGATAAAACATCATTACGCTATGGGAGCATCTGCTTATTGTTTTCAAAGCCAAAAAGCATAAGGATTCGCTGATAACAAACAGTTCGGTTGATGCGAAGAATCCATCCAGGGAAATTGGACACTAAGGCCTGGTGCACACCAAAAACCGCTAGCAGATCCGCAAAATGCTAGCAGATTTTGAAACGCTTTTTGTTATTTTTCTGCAGCGTTTTACCTAGCATTTTGCGGTTTTGGGAAGCGTTTTTGGTGTAGTAGATTTCAGATATTGTTAGAGTAAAGCTGTTACTGAACAGCTTCTGTAACAAAAACGCCTGCAAAACCGCTCTGAACTGCCGTTTTTCAGAGCGGTTTTACGTTTTTCCTATACTTAACATTGAGGCAGAAACGGATCCACAATCCAAAAAATGCCTCACCCCGGGAGTATGCGTTTCAGCAAAACGCCTCCCGCTCTGGTGTGAACACCCCCATTGAGATACATTGACCAAGCGTATCCGCAGCCGCAAGCGGCTGCAGAAACGCAGAAAAAGCTGCTCGGTGTGCACCAGCCCTAATGCTATATTTTCTGGTCTGTGAAGGGTCGGCCTGGCAGTCTGGTGAGCACATTGCATGTGCATGCAGGTGGCGGATATAAGTTGCATGTTTCTTGCACGAGTGGTCACTAGTGGGGTGTTGGTGAATACTATACTGTACTACTGGAAATACTGCACTATTATATGAACTTCTTGTCTTTATTTTTTAGGGAGATTTTGCCTTTATTTTCAGGAACACTGGATATACAGAAAAATCAGAGTGTGTGGAAATAAGAAGATTGAGGGCTCGTTTCCACTGTTGCGACGCGATTTCGCCGGCATTCCGACGCTTGTAAAAACACATGCGGCTGCGTTTCCGCAGGGCTGTGAGCAAGACTGCATACAGAAGGTTCAGCAGCAGCTTTTAATTGTCATCTGCTGACATGCCGGGTGTAGGGAGATAGGTGAGCCACTAATTAAGCAGCATGCATGGCGGGATTTAAGCGCGTTTGCAGGGAGTAGATTCGGTGGCTTTTAATTGTCTGCCTCTCTAAAACGGACATACCAGGGTTCACAGACAGCTGAGTGGCAAATGTAGCAACTTGCAAGCATTGTGCACACACGCTGCTACATTCGCCGCTCAGCTGTCCGTGCACCCCGTCTGTCAGCTTTAGAGAGGCAGCGAGCAGACAAAAGCCACCGAATCTTTTCCCTGCAAACGCTCCTACATCCCGCCATGCATGCTGCTTAATTAGCGGCTCACCTATCTCCCTTCACCCGGCATGTCAGCAGATGACAATTAAAAGCCGCTGCTGAACCTTCTCCATGCAGTCTCGTTCACAGCCCTCCGTGCACAATGCTACATCTCACTTCACTGGGCATGTCTATCAGGCAGCGAGATGGGTGTGATCGTGGGACAGAGGCTAGAGAGGCTCTAAGTATTTCCACAGGGCTGGGAACCACTACAAAGAGGGAAGGGGGGAGACAGGCCAGGGATCGCTATACAGAAGGGAGGGCTATCGCTACAGAAAGGGGGAAGAAGGGAGGAGGGGGATTGCCACACAGACAAGGGTAAAAGGCAGGGGGGGGAATCAATACAAAGATGAGAGGGGGTATGGATCATGTAAGGGGGAAGAATGTGGGGGGGGGGGTGCACCTATACCTGCGCATAAACTATTCTCAGGACATATACCTGCGCCTAAACTATTCTGGGGACATGTACCTGTGCATAAACTATACTTCTACTCGAGTTGGCTTATACTCACCATTGGCATGCGGATCCCTCGTTGTGTATCTCTGAACCTCTTATAAGTGACCTGTTCCCCGGCGATCAGAGTTAATGTCGCCAGGGTCATGCATCGTCATCAACATCTGGCGGCAAATTTTTTTTTTCTTACTGAATTCAATACAATAACCTGCAGGGGACTCTGAAGACGATGGGCACCGTGCAGTGGGCGACAAAGGACAGGTCATGTATAAATGCACACGCGTGAGGGGGGGTACATTTGTACATAGGGGGCAGCAGTGCACAGAGCCAATTACCAAGAGATTTTAATCTGAAATTGATCAGGAAACGGCCTGCGGTGTATGGACAGCCGACAGATCTCTCTCTAATCAGATTCGATTAGACCGAGATCTGTCTCTTGGTCGAATCTGCCTATCATTGCTAGATTTTGGGGAATAATTTTAAAATTTAGTTTTGATTTTATTTTGTGTTTTGAGCTTTCCTTATACTCAAAATGTGTACTAGACCTTTGACATATTTTGGTAAGTTACAGGAAAAAAGGTTATGAAAATTGATTGAACCACTTTTTGCACAAAAATCCTGGGGAAATTGGAACGCCAGGGAGGTTAGTATTAATAAACCTGTCACTACTCAAATCTATGATGTGGGCACTTTATTTTAGTAACGGGTCGGCCCGTATTTCTTAAGAGGCAAAATAGGCATCGGGCCCTAGCGGCCCTTCGGGGAGGGGGGGGGTGCCTAACTGCCTGCTGGTTTTTTATTTTTTATAGATGACCTTCCTGGTTGGAAGCCGGGAGGTGGCGGTAGGTAGCCAGGCGGGGCTGCAGCAGCGATACAGTGGTGGCTAGGCGCTGAGCAGAGCGTGAATGAGAGACTCACGCTGCGGGGTCCATTCACCTTGAGAGACGCAAGACCCAACACTCTGGATGAGCTTAAGGCCACTATTGAAGCATCCTGGGCCTCCATAACACCTGAGCAGTGCCACAGGCTGATTGCCTCCATGCCACGCCGCATTGAAGCAGTCATTTCTGCAAAAGGATTCCCGACCAAGTATTGAGTGCATAACTGAACATAATTATTTGAAGGTTGACTTTTTTTGTTTTAAAAACACTTTTCTTTTATTGGTCGGATGAAATATGCTAATTTTTTGAGATAGGAAATTTGGGTTTTCATGAGCTGTATGCCAAAATCATCAATAAGAAAAACAATAAAAGGCTTGAGCTACTTCAGTTGTGTGTAATGAATCTAAAATATATGAAAGTCTAATGTTTATCAGTACATTACAGAAAATAATGAACTTTATCACAATATGCTAATTTTTTTTAGAAGATCCTGTATGTAGCCAGGTCTATGGGTGTCCCAAGTATATGTAACCAGGTCTGTAGGTGTCCCCAGAATAGTTAGCCAGGTGTTCCCCGGCAGGAGGGGCGAGCTCAGTAAAGGGAGAGCGGTAGGTACAGCAGTGTGAAAGGGGGGACATCTCCCCCCCCCCCCCCCTTCCCTCACCTTTGGGCTCCCCCTTCCTCGGTCTACCCTCTAGAAAGTTTTGGGGTGGCTGGCAGCGGGCGGGACTTACCTTGCCTCCTTCCAAGGCGAAGCAGTAGTGATGTCCGGTACATGAGTCATTTGAGCCTGTTCTTTCCTGTGATCCGACTCATCCACTGAACCGAATCAGTTCAGTGGATGAGAACTGATTTGGCTCAGTGGATGAGTCGGATCATTAAACTCACAGGAAAGAACAGGCTCAAATAACTCATGAACCGGACGTCACTATGCAGCGCTTGGAGCGAGGCAGAGGTAAGTCCTGCCCGCTGCCAGTCACCCCAAAACTTTAGTTCTAGAGGGTAGAGCGAGGAAGGGGGAGCCCAAAGGTGAGGCAAGGGGGGGGGGGGGGGAGATGTCCCCCCTTTCCCACTGTGCCCACTGCTCCCTCTTCTCTGCGCTCTCTCCCTCCGCACCCAAAAAGGAGGACATCTGGCTGTCCATCCTGGCCTTGCGCCGGACGGAGGACAAGCAGTCCAAAAACCGGACTGTCCGGCCTAAATCCGGACGGATGGCCACCCTAATACTGGGACACCTACCTATGCCTAACTACCTATACTGGGACACCTACCTATGCCTAACTGCCTATACTGGGACACCTACCTATGCCTAACTACCTATACTGGGACACCTACCTTTGCCTAACTACCTATACTGGGACACCTACCTATGCCTAACTACCTATACTGTGAAACCTACCTATGCCTAACTACCTATACTGGGGCACCTACCTATGCCTAACTACCTATACTGGGACACCTACCTTTGCCTAACTACCTATACTGCGACACCTACCTATGCCTAACTACCTATACTGTGAAACCTACCTATGCCTAACTACCTATACTGGGGCACCTACCTATGCCTAACTACCTATACTGGGACACCTACCTATGCCTAACTACCTATACTGCGACACCTACCTATGCTTAACTACCTATACTGGGGAACCTACCTACCTATACTGGGACACCTACCTATGCCTAACTTCATATACTGGGACGCCTACCTATGCCTAACTTCCTATACTGGGCGCCAACCTTTGCCTAACTTCCTAAACTGGGACGCCTACCTTTGCCTAACTACCTATACTGGGATACCTACCTTTGCCTAACTACCTATACTGGGACACCTACCTATGCCTAACTACCTATACTGAGACACCTAACTATACTGGGGAACCAACCTGTGCCTAGCTACATATACTGGGGCACCTACCTATGCCTAACTACCTATACTGGGACACCTAACTATGCCTAACTACCTATACTGGGACACCTACCTATGCTAACTGCCTAAACTGGGACACCTACCTATGCCTAACTTCCTATACTGGGACACCTACCTATGCCTAACTTCCTATACTGGGACACCTACCTATGCCTAGCTTACTATACTGGGACACCTACCTATGCCTAGCTTCCTATACTGGGACACCTACCTATGCCTAACTACCTATACTGGGGAACCTACCTACCTATACTGGGACACCTACCTATGCCTAACTTCATATACTGGGACGCCTACCTTTGCCTAACTTCCTATACTGGGACACCTATCTTTGCCTAACTTCCTATACTGGGATGCCTACCTTTGCCTAACTTCCTATACTGGGATGCCTACCTTTGCCTAACTACCTATACTGGGACACCTACCTTTGCCTAACTACCTATACTGGGACACCTACCTATGCCTAACTACCTATATTGGGACACCTACCTACCTATACTGGGACACCTACCTATGCCTAACTGCCTAAACTGGGACACCTACCTATGCCTAACTACCTATACTGGGACACCTACATATGCCTAGCTTCCTATACTGGGACATCTACCTATGCCTGACTACCTATACTGGGACACCTACCTATGCCTAACTACCTATACTGGGGAACCTACCTACCTATACTGGGACACCTACCTATGCCTAACTTCATATACTGGGACGCCTACCTATGCCTAACTTCCTATACTGGGGCGCCTACCTTTGCCTAACTTCCTATACTGGGACGCCTACCTTTGCCTAACTACCTATACTGAGACACCTAACTATACTGGGGAACCAACCTGTGCCTAGCTACATATTCTGGGGCACCTACCTATGCCTAACTACCTATACTGGGTAACCTACCTATGCCTAACTACCTATACTGGGACACCTACCTATGCCTAACTACCTATACTGGGACACCTACCTATGCCTAACTACCTATACTGCGACACCGACCTATGCCTAACTACCTATACTGGGGAACCTACCTACCTATACTGGGACACCTACCTATGCCTAACTTCATATACTGGGACGCCTACCTATGCCTAACTCCCTATACTGGGACGCCTACCTTTGCCTAACTTCCTATACTGGGACACCTACCTATGCCTAACTGCCTAAACTGGGACACCTACCTATGCCTAACTACCTATACTGGGACACCTACATATGCCTAGCTTCCTATACTGGGACATCTACCTATGCCTGACTACCTATACTGGGACACCTACCTATGCCTAACTACCTATACTGGGGAACCTACCTACCTATACTGGGACACCTACCTATGCCTAACTTCATATACTGGGACGCCTACCTATGCCTAACTTCCTATACTGGGGCGCCTACCTTTGCCTAACTTCCTATACTGGGACGCCTACCTTTGCCTAACTACCTATACTGAGACACCTAACTATACTGGGGAACCAACCTGTGCCTAGCTACATATTCTGGGGCACCTACCTATGCCTAACTACCTATACTGGGTAACCTACCTATGCCTAACTACCTATACTGGGACAACTACCTATGCCTAACTACCTATACTGGGACACCTACCTATGCCTAACTACCTATACTGCGACACCGACCTATGCCTAACTACCTATACTGGGGAACCTACCTACCTATACTGGGACACCTACCGATGCCTAACTTCATATACTGGGACGCCTACCTTTGCCTAACTTCCTATACTGGGACGCCTACATTTGCCTAACTTCCTATACTGGGACGCCTACCTTTGCCTAACTACCTATACTGGGACACCTACCTTTGCCTAACTACCTATACTGGGACACCTACCTATGCCTAACTACCTATACTGAGACACCTAACTATACTGGGGAACCAACCTGTGCCTAGCTACATATACTGGGGCACCTACCTATGCCTAACTACCTATACTGGGACACCTACCTATGCCTAACTACCTATACTGGGACACCTACCTATGAATATCTACCTAAACTGGGACACCTACCTATGAATATCTACCTATACTGGGACACCTACCTATGCCTAGTTAACTACTGGGGCACTTACCTATGCCTAGCTAACTACTGGGGCACCTACCTATGCTTAACTACCGATACTGGGACACCTACCTATGCCTAGCTAACTACTGGGGCACCTACCTACCTATACTGGGACACCTACCTATGTCTGACTACCTATACTGGACACCTACCTATGCCTAGCTGCCTATACTCGGGCAACTACTCATGCCTAGCTACCTATATTGGTTGCCTACTTATGCTTAGCTACCTATACTGGGGCACCTACCTATGCCTACCTACCTATACTGTGGAGCACCAACGCCTGTCTAACTATACTGTGGGCCACGTATGCCTTTCTACCTAGGCTAGGGAGAACAGAGGGGGCACAGGGGGACAAAAGTGTCACATTGTGTGTATTTTGTGGGAACGCTGCTGCATTATGTTTGTCGTGGGAACGCTGCACATTATTAGTATTTCGGGGTTAAAGCTAATGGGATCTAAACTAAAAAAAAAAGAAACCAGATACTTACCTAAGGAGAGGGAAGGCTCTGGGTCCTAATGAGCCTTCCTCTCCTCTCCCGCTGCTCTCGTTCAGGCGGCAGCTCCTTTGTTCAAATCCCCCACCGCAGGGGACTTCGGAAGGTCTTCGTGAACCTAGTCCTCCCAAAGACAGGCGGCTCCATATTGCGAGCGCGTGAGAGAGGGCACTTGTGCGTGCGCAGTATGGAGTGTCCCATTTTCAGCAGCACTCGGGCTCCCGAAGACTTTCCGAAATCCCCTTCATCTGGCGGAAGGAGCGGTATTTGACTAATTTAGTCAAATACTGCTCCCGGGACAGCACTGCACCGCGGGTATCGGGAGAGGAGAGGGAAGGTTCATTAGGACCCAGGGTCTTCCCTCCCTTAGATAAGTATCTGGCTTTTTATTTTAGCCCCGGTTCCCATTCACTTTAACATTATTATTATGTATTTATATTGTACTGCCATCTTCAGCAGTACTTCATAGAGTACATAGTCATGTCACTGTCTTCAGAGAAGCTCACAATCTAATCCTACCATAGTCATATGTCTTACCATATTATTATTATGTATTTATATAGCAGTGACATCTTCTGCAGCACATTACAGAGTAAACGTCATGCCACTGATTGTCCTCAGAGGAGCTCACAATCTAACCCTACCACAGTCATAGTCGAATGTCCTACCATATTATTACGTATTTAGGAGGACACAGGAGAAGTGCACTGTTTGCGTATATCTCCAGCAGCGCTGGAGCAATACGTAGAGGGCGCACTTCTCCTGTGTAGACTGGAGCTGACTGACGTAAGTGACGGGACCCGGTTACCAAAGCTGCGGGCAGCAGAGGATGGCGGCGTGGGAGCGATCCGAGCGGATGGGGCTGGAGCAAGCTCCAGGTATGTATAACGCTTTTTATTTATTTGAGCTCTGAGTCCCTTTTAAAGGGGAACTGAAGTAAGAGGTTTACGGAGGCTGCCATATTTATTTCCTTTTAATCAATACCAGTTTCCTGGCAGCCCTGCTGGTCTATTTCTCTGCAGTAGTATCTGAATAACACCAGAAACAAGCATGCAGCTAGTCTTGTCAGATCTGACATTAATGTCAGAAACACCTGATCTGCTGCATGCTTGTTCAGGTGCTATGGCTAATAGTGTTAGAGGCAGAGGATCAGCAGGAGGGCCTGGCAACTGGCATTGCTTAGATGGAAATAAATATGGCAGCCTCCATATCCCTCTCACTGCAGTTGTCCTTTAAGGACCCCTATCCACAGGCGGCTGAACAGTGTGCTCAGTGAGCAGTTACCAAGCAGCAGTGAGCACTTATCAGGCAGCAGCAACCAGTTGTGAGAGTTTGACAGTCTTTTTGCTGCCTATCAACTGCTCTAGGAAAAGGGCCCTTTTCACACGAGCAGTTAATAGGCAGTGAAAAGACTGTCAAACTCTCACAACTGCTTGCTGCTGCCTGGTAAGTGCTCACTGAGGGCTGGTGCACACCGAGCGGCTTTTTGGGCGTTTTCAGATCCGCTTGCGGCTGCGGATCTGCTTGGTCAATGTATCTCAATGGGGTGGTGCACACCAGAGCGGCAGGCGTTTTGCAGAAACGAAAAATGCCTGGGTGAGGCATTTTTTGGATTTCGGATGCGTTTCTGCCTCAATGTTAAGTATAGGAAAAATGCAAACCGCTCTGAAAAACGGCACTTCAGAGCGGTTTTGCAGGCGTTTTTGTTACAGAAGCTGTCCAGTAACAGCTTTACTGTAACAATATATGAAATCTACTATACTGAAAACCGCAGCAGCAATCCGCAAAACGCTAGCAAAACGCCTCATAAAAATAAAAAAAAGCGTTTAAAAATCTGCTAGCATTTTGCGGATCTGCTAGCGGGTTTTGGTGTGCACCAGCCCTGAGAGCGCATTTCAGCCACCTGTGTAAAAGGGCCCTTAATGTCATTTTAAAAAACATGAAGTGGAAGTTGCCTCTGAATCTTGTTTTAAAGCGGACCTGAACTCACAAACTTTCTCTCTGCTCTAAAAGATACGCAACAGCTTAGTCCGTCAGGAGAAAAGCGCGATATAAATGTTATTTGTCTTGTCTTGTCTAATAACCTTTAAAAAAAAACATTTCTTTGTTACAGCTGATAAAATCCTGCAAAAAAAAAAAATCTGCAGTGTATCTACTTCCTGCTTTCATGGAAGCAGACATATTGTTAACATCATGTGCTTTCAAATTTGCCTCTCTCATAATGTTCCTCTGATGGTGTGCATGTCACTCTGAATCGATTTTTGCATTCAGAGTATGGAGGCACAATATCGGTCAGGTTGCTTTGTGAAAGTGAATCACATAGGATATCCTTTGTACTGTGTGCGCTACTAGTCTATTGACTTTCGATCAACCACACTGAAGTTGATCTCCCAATAAAGGCGATTGCTTTGTTGACTGAATCAGAATCGCAAGATGTATGGCTACCTTATAGGTGGCCATACACTGGTCGATTTGCCATCAGATTCGACCAACAGATAGATCCCTCTCTGATCGAATCTGTTCAAAGAGGGATCGTATGGCCACCTTTACTGCAAACAGATTGTGAATCGATTTCAGCCTGAAACCGATCACAATCTGTGGAGCTGCCGCCCCCCCTGAATACATTACCTGTTCCGCCGGCGCGACTCCCCTGGTCCCCGGGCTCCGAACCATTCCTGCAGCTACTGAACTTCCTGTCCAGGGGAAGTTTAAACAGTTTAGGGCGCTCTACTGTTTAAACTTCCTGCCAGGACAGGAAGTTCTGTGTAGCTGCAGCGGTCCGGAACCCAGCACGGAAAGAAGATAGCGGGGACCAGGGGAGTCGCGCCGGCTGAACAGGTAATGTATACCCGCTGTATTGCATCGGTCATCGGGCATTCGAACGCTGCTATCGACACACTCCCGATCCGCCGGCGTTTGAGAAAAATCTTCCGCACGGACGGATTGACGGGAACGATCGATTTCGGACGGAAATCTATCGCTCTGTCAGCGGTGTGCGCGGCGATTTCACAGCCGATTCGATCACTGTGATCGAATCAGCTGTATATCGGTGGGAAAATCGTTAGGTGTATGGGCCCCTTAAGGCTTCTTTTCCACAAGCAGCTGAAGGCAGTGAATTCCCTGCCTGTCAGCTGCTCCCATCCACTGGCTGGGCTCTTACTAGTGCTTGGCACAGGCAGTCCCCACATGTTTCATCTGAGCACGATGCTTACTGCGCTCAGATGCAGCATGAGATTGTTTAATGCCACTGTTGGTCAAACATGACATCCAGTGTTCCCGAATGCTTCCACTCGGCTGCATTTAATTGCAGCCGAATGGCTCCTGTGGCTGCATCTGGGGAAAAGAGGTCATTAGGCTGGGAGCACACTTGTCTGTCATTTTTCTACGCACGTTTATTAGGATGCATTTTCTGCACACCAGGGGCTTGATTCACTAAACCGCGATAACTCATATCACGACCGCGCTAGCTTTTGCATGCACAATCGTGAATTTTTGTGCAATCCTGAATTTTTGTGCGCAATATGTGTCTGTATGTGGGTAAACGCGTGTGTTTTTTCACAAATGCTAATGTTATTGATGGAAAAAATGCACATAGTGCTACACTATCATTTCTGTATGCGAAAATGCATTCAAGTGTAAACTAGCCTATTGATTAACATTGGTTCTTAGTTTTCCTGTGCAGAAAACGCACGCAGACACAGACAAGTGTGCTCCCTGCTTTAGAGTGGACCTAAGCTGGGTCTTCTACCAGCTCCCAGCAGCCGCCCTGTTCCCATGTCGTCACGGAACAATTGTCCGGTCCCCCGCAGTGGCTGAGTTTCGATTTCAGTTAATGGGCCAGTCAATGGCCACTGTGCCTGCTTGGCCCTATCCGTACACGTCCTCGATCATGCTCCCATCGCCGGGAGTGTCCTGCGCATGTACAGTATGAGATTTGCTCATACTGCTGCTGGCAAAGAGACCTCTGCTAATGAGCGCCATTACTGCTACTGGCATAGTGGCAGCTGCTAATCAGTGGCTGTTAGTGATGCCATAAACTGTTCATTGGTGAACAGTTCTCCATGTAGCTACTTCTGGGTCGGCGAGGTCAGTGAGTAGTGTGCAGGTGCTGGCCCTGCGGAGCCCGTCCTTGACCATGTGCCTGCCAGCACTCTGCGCATGATGTCACATGATGTCATGACTACATAGTGTAAAATCGGGTCGAGCATGCACCATCAACCACCCAAATAAATACACAAAATTATTAGTAAACACAAGTGTGCTGAAAGGAACATGCAATAACATGTAGCCAAAGAAAGAAAGTAGTTCCAAAGAAACCGCACCACTCATGTAATCAAAGTACAAAAAGGGCTATCTTTATTAAACTTCAAATGTCAATTTAAAAACAATTAAAACCACATAAAATCTAGGAGGGTCACAACACAATAAATACCAATACAACTATGTGATGACTTCAAGGGGTGATCACTAATGGACTATTAATATCAGTAACACAAACTCAATAAAAAAAAATTTGAGCTGATCAAAAAAGTCTTTACAAAAAAATAGATAAGTTAAACAGCTCACTCACAGCCACACATGCTGCAAAAAAGTTATAACAGAAATATAATAACAGTAGGTCAAGAAACTGCACTGTGTAGAAGAAAAATGCACAAGATAATGCATAAATAGTGAAGGAATAGAGTAGGTGAGGCATAGACCACCAACAGGTGGAAAAAGAAGTGAATGAGCTGGGATGAGTGAGCATAGCTGGAGGTAGTAGAATAGGAAGAAATAGTGCCAGTAATTAGCGACCACCCAGACAGGTGGATGGAAATGTGAAGATAAGTAAATCTCAGTGCAGATATGCCAAAGTACAAGTACTAGAGAATGTAATAGTCAGTAGTGGGCTTACCGGAGTGAGCTGGAAGGATGGTGAACCATCTTCTACTACCTCCATCTATTCTCACCCACTCGTTCCAGCTCATTCACTTCTTTTTCCACCTGTTAATGGTCTATGCCTCACCTACTCTATTCCTTCACTATTTATGCATTATCTTGTGCATTTTTCTTCTACACAGTGCAGTTTCCTGACCTACTGTTATTATATTTCTGTTATAACGTTTTGCAGCATGTGTGGCTGTGAGTGAGCCGTTTGGCTTATCTCCTTTATTATTATTTTTTGTGAAGACTTTTTTGACTTTTTTTGATCAGCTCAAAAATGTTAAGTTTGTGTTACTGATATTAATGGTCCATTACTGATCACCCCTTGAAGTCATCACATAGTTGTATTGGCAATTGTGTTGTGACCCTCCTAGTTTTTATGTGGTTTTAATTGTCATGACTACATAGTAAACATGCCCGCTATGTAGTTATGACATCATGTGCAGAGTGCTCCCAGACACGGGTGCACAATCAAGGATGCGCGCCACTTGGCTAGTGGATGCTAATTAGTAGCGTTTACTGATGCTGGTAGTGGTGTTTACTGCTGGCGTTTGCTGCTGGCATAACAGACAAGTGTGACAGCGAACCTGGAGAGCCAGCGATCACTTGCTGGAAGCATCTTCTACCTTGCTGAAATGGGACATCCTTGTTACATTTCTAGGAGACCAAAGTTAATGGTCGATACACAGCTGTTATACACTGAACAATATCATTAGATTTGTCATATTCTTCACTCAACAATATCGGTGAAAATCAGCATCACACTCTAGCTTTATCTTGATACTGATAAAAACATTTTGTGCAAAGTGTCTTGAAAAACCTCAGTAAAGAAGAACAAATGGGCACCATTTGATTTTTGTACATAAAGATATCTTTTTATAAATAGGCCTGTAAGTGGTAACTTGCATGCGGTGACCTGCCACCATAAGAGAGCTGTAAGTCCATAAAATATACATATTGCTAACTGTTTGTGTCCAGATGTAGATTTGTTGAGGTTTATTCCTAAATAAGATAAATGTATGCAATATGCGTTTGATATGATATACTTTACACTGCAATGTTATGTCTTGTTTAAGACGGACCATGCATGGCCCCAAACAATTGTCGTCTTATTCACAGGTCATGGAATATCAGTAAATGCATATTCACATGAAGTGCAGCTTTTCAAATTATTACTGCTCTTTCACATGGCTGTAATCCAATGTTTGCACTAACTTGCATGGTTATTGTACTTATTCTCTGCTTTGTGACATGCATGAGTAGTGTGGCCTGTAGCAATCAGGCCTCCAGCCCAGTGATGTGTTCTGTTGCAGAGCGGAGGAATGGCGCGCGGCACATGAGGGAGCAACCCTAAACTGGAGGCGTAAGTAACTTATACAATATACTTGGCCAGTACTTAAGCAAGATAATTCATCAGTCCAGATCTCTTGCTGATGCATGAGGGAGGTCAGGGGCCACAATACACACACTTGGGAGAGGTGTTCTAGAGAATCATCTAGTATGTGTATAAGCCTTGACTTAGGCTTTGTTTGCACTGTGCCACAGGCTGATGTAAAATCACATCTGAATCCAGTAGACATGCCAATGCATGGCTATAGGCATTCAGATGCGATGTTAGAAAAATTCAGCAGGGACTCCTATTTTTTCCCCCGCAAGTGATCTTAGTTGGGTGTAATTCTGCATCTGAATTTGTGTGCAAGGAGATTAGAAAGTAATCGCAGAAATTAAAATTTACTGTAGCCTTATTGAGATACTAAACCAGGAGGTGGTTACAAATCAAGTGTCCTAACTCCTCTAGTTGTAGCCTAATTCCAGGAGTGCTTTAAAGCGGACCCAAACCAAACATTTTTTTTAATTCAAAATATTTCGTTGCACCACTCTGACACATACATAGATAAATAAACACTCCTTCAAGCCTATAAGCATTTCAGTACATGCTTTTCACCCTTCTCTTTTCATAACTAGGGTTATATAGGTGGCAGCCATTACTTCTGAGCTTAGTAGGAGGTTTTAGATCATAGTTGTGTTTGTCATCAGCTACCCTCCCTCACAGGGGCGTCGTCTATGTGAAATCTCACACAAGCTGAGATCACCTCCCCTGTGACATCATCAGTAGCAGCCTGTGTAGCAGCCTGTATTTTGTTATTGCTTTTTATCTCCTCCACCAGTCTGCCGGATTCTGTCCTGACAATAAGAAAGGAAGGGAGGGGTTCCCCCAATAAATGTAAAATATTTTGTAATTGTCATCATGCAGCTTCACAAAAGACTGCTATTTATTGTTATAATTTAGAAAATAGATTTTATTTCTGAAAGCTTGTACTTTTGATTTGGGTACACTTTAAAGAGAACTTAAGACAAGAAGCATCTTGGGCTCTTTACTTACCTGGGGCTTCCTTAAAGGAGTCATCAGGGAAATATAAGGAAATGAGCTTTACTCACCTGGGGCTGTCCCACACTGTCACCTCCACTCCCCACTGCTTGGTATTAAGGCAGCTGTCAATCATGGCCACGTGGGCCATGGTGAACTGCTTAGGTGTAGTAGCTGTAGGAGCGGAGGTGACAGCGTGGGACTGTCAGCTGCAAGGGGCTGGATAAATCCCCAGGTGAGTAAAGCTCATTTCTTTATATTTCCCTGATGACAATCCCCTTGAGGCCGCTTAGTCCCTCCCCTTCTCCCCGGGTGGCCCCTGTCCTCCTCAATTTGGCCTGAAAGCTTGCCCATCGGTGGACTACAACGGCAAGAGACCCGTCGGGGGACTGTGAGGTTTACCTTAAGAGAGCAGATTTTTTTTCCCTGGAGTTTTTACTTCTTTTAACTAGTTAGGGTATTGTGATTCTAGACCTTTCAACTATTATAGGCAATAAAAGGGGTGGGGGTAGGTTCCTTAGAGAAGATTGTGTTTTCCATTGGAAGATTCTTCTCTTGTTCAGTTAGTATGTGGTGGATTGTGCCAACATATAGTAGGTTGGTGGGATGAAATGGTTCCCGGGGAGGTGGGTTTTAGTTAACAATTCAGCAGGGTAGGGACCATGCATCTATGCTATTTCTGGGGTCTAGACAGAATTGGAGACTTTCATCTCTACTGCACCTTTCATTTGTCACACAAATAAAAAAACACCAAGAGGCCCATCGGGGGTGCTAACACGGCAAGAGGCCCATCGGGGGTGCTAACACGGCAAGAGGCCCATCGGGGGGCTAACACGGCAAGAGGACCATCGGGGGGCTAACACAGCAAGAGGTCCATTGGGTGGCTAACACGGCAAAAGGCCCATCGGGGGCTAACACGGCAAGAGGCCCATTGGGGGACTAACACGGCAAGAGACCCATCGGGGGACTACAATGGCAAGTGGCTTATTGGTAGACTACAACGGCAAGATGACCATCGGGGGACTACAATGGTAAGATGACCATCGGGGGACTTCAACGGCAAGATGACCACTGGGGGACTACAACGGCAAGATGACCATCGAGGGACTACAATGGCAAGTGGCTTATTGGTAGACTACAACGGCAAGATGACCATCGGGGGACTTCAATGGCAAGATGACCATCAAGGGACTACAACAACAAGAGGCTTATCGGGAGACTACAACTGCAAGAGGCCCATCGAGGGACTACAATGGAAAGATGACCATCGAGGGACTACCGGCAAGAGGCCCATCGAAGGACAAACATGGCAAAATAACCATTGGGGGACTAACTTGGCAAGAGGCCCATCGGGGGATTAACACTGCAAGAGACACATCGAGGGACTAACACAGAAAGAGGCCAATCGGGGGACTACAAAGGCAAGAGGCCCATTGGGGGACTACGTCAGGAGGCCCATCGATGGACTACAATGGCAAGAGGCCCATCGAGGGACTACAATGGTAAGAGGCCCATTTGGGGACTAACATGACAAGAGGGTGTGGTTTCCTGGAGTTTTTACTCCATTCAACTAGTTAGGGTATTGTGATTGTAGTTCTTTCAACTATTATAGGCAATAAAAGGGGTGGGGGGTAGGTTCCTTAGAAAAGATTGGTCTTTTTTATTGGAAGATCCTTCACTTGTTCAGTTAGCATGGGGTGGGTTGTGCCAACATATACTAGGTTGGTGGGATGAAATGGTTCCTGGGGAGGGGCGTTTAGCTGACAATTCAGCAGGGTAGGGACCATGCATCTATGCTATTTCTGGGGTCTTAACAAAAGCAGAGACTTTGATCTCTACTGCACCTTTCATTAGTCCCACAAATCAATTACAATATATCTGCAGCCAGAAGTGGTACTCTTCTTGGTATGTTTGTCAGGGGAAGTAAAAGGCGTTGTGTGGGTCCAAGTCAAAAGTGAAATTGAGACCACTTCTATAGTATACTGGTGGGGTGGGAGGTTTCCTTTAGGAGGGCAGATTTTTCCTTCAGTTTGTATGCCTTTCAACTAGTTAGGGTATTGTCATAGTAGACCTTTCAACTATTATAGGCAATAAAAGTGGTGGGGGTAGGTTCCTTAGAGAAAATTGTGTTTTACATTGGAAGATTATTTACTACAACGGTAAGTTGACCATCGGGGGACTACATTGTCAAGATGACCATCAAGGGACTACAACAGCAAATGGCTTATTGGTAGACTACAACGGCACGATGACCATCGGGGGACTACAACGGCAAGAGGATTATCTGGAGACTACAACAGCAAGAGGTCCATCGAGTGACTACAATGGCAAGATGACCATCGGGGGACTACGACGGTAAGATGACAATCGGGTGACTGCAACGGCAAGATGACCATCGGGGGAATACAACGGCAAGATGACCATCGAGGGAATACAACGGAAAAAGGCTTATCGGGAGACTACAACTGCAAGAGGCCCATCGAGGGACTACAATGGCAAGATGACCATCAGGGGACTACAACAGCAAGATGACCATCGGGGGACTACAACGGCAAGATGACCATCGGGGAATTACAATGGCAAGTTGACCATCGAGGGACTACAACAACAAGAGGCTTATCGGGAGACTACAACGGCAAGAGGCGCATCGATGGACTACAACGGCAAGAGGCACATTGGGAGACTACAAAGGCAAGAGGCCCATCGGGGGACTACAACGGCAAGATGACCATCGAGGGACTACAACAGCAAGAGGCCCATCGAGGGACTACAATGGCAAGATAACCACCAGGGGACTACAATGGCAAGATGACCATCGGGGAACTAAAACGGCAAGTTGACCATCGGGGGACTACAACAGCAAGATGACCATCGGGGGACTGAAACGGCAAGATGACCATCGGGGGACTGAAACGGCAAGATGACCATCGGGGGACTACAATGGCAAGATGACCATCGAGGGACTACAATGGCAAGATGACCATCGAGGGACTACAACGGTAGGAGGCTTATCGGGAGACTACAACTGCAAGAGGCCCATCGAGGGACTACAATGCTAAGATAACCATCGGGGGACTACATCGTCAAGATGACCATCGAGGGACTACAACGGCAAGTGGCTTATTGGTCGACTACAACGGCAAACCATCGGGGGTTTACAATGGTAAGATTACCATCTGGGGACTACAACGTCAAGATGACCATCGAGAGACTACAACGGCAAGAGGATTATCGGGAGACTACAACGGCAAGAGGCCCATCAGAGGACAAAAACGGCAAAAGAACCATTGGGGAACTAACTTGGCAAGAGGCCCATCGGGGCATTAACACTGCAAGAGGCCCATTGGGGGACTACAACATCAAGAGGCCCATCGAGGGACTACAATAGCAGGAGGCCCATCGATTGACTACAACAGTAAGAGGCCCATTTGGGGACTAACATGGCAAGAGTGTGTGGTTTCCTGGTGTTTGTACTCCATTCAACTAGTTAGGGTATTGTGATTGTAGATCTTTCAACTATTATAGGCAATAAAAGGGGTGGGGGGTAGGTTCCTTAGAGAAGATTGGGTTTTTTAATTGGAAGATTCTTCACTTGTTCATTTAGCATGGGGTGGGTTGTGCCAACATATACTAGGTTGGTGGGATGAAATGGTTCCCGGGGAGGGGGGGGGGGGGTTTAGCTGACAATTAAGCAGGGTAGGGACCATGCATCTATGCTATTTCTGGGGTCTTAACAGAAGCAGAGACTTTGATCTCTACTGCAACTTTCATTTGTCCCACAAATCAATTACAATATATCTGCAGCCAGAAGTGGTACTCTTCTTGGTATGTTTGTCAGGGGAAGTAGAAGGCGTTGTGTGGGTCCAAGTCAGAAGTGAAATTGAGACCACATCTATAGCATACTGGTGGGGTGGGAGGTTTCCCTTAGGAGGGCGGGTTTTACCTTCAGTTTGTATACCTTTTAACTAGTTAGTGTATTGTCATAGTAGACCTTTCAACTATTATAGGCAATACAAGGGGTGGGGGTAGGTTCCTTAGAGGAGATTGTGTTTTACATTGGAAGATTCTTCTCTTGTTCAGTTAGCATGGGGTGGGTTGTGCCAACATATACTAGGGTGGTGGGATGAACTGGTTCCCAGGAAGGGGGAGGGTTTATCTGACAATTCAGCAGCGTAGGGACCATACATATATGCTTTTTCTGGGGTGTTAACAGAGGCGGAGACATGGATAACCAAGACAACCATGCGGAAAAACACGGCAAGAAGCCCATCTGGGACTTGCACGGCAAGAGGCTTATCGGTGGACTAACACTGCATGAGACCCGTAGAGGGACTACAACGGCAAGTGGCCCATCAAGGGACTACAATGGCAAGATGACCATCGGGGGACTACATCGTCAAGATGACCATCGAGGGACTACAACGGCAAGTGGTTTATTGGTAGACTACAACGGCAAACCATCGAGGGACTACAATGGTAAGATGACCATCGGGGGTCTACAACGGCAAGATGACCATCGAGAGAATACAACGGCAAGAGGATTATCGGGAGACAACAAAGGCAAGAGGTCCATCGAGGGACTACAATGGCAAGATGACCATCGGGTGACTGCAACGGCAAGATGACCATCAAAGGACTACAACGGCAAGAGGCCCATCAAGGGACTACAACAGTAAGATGACCATCGGGGGACTACAACGGCAAGAGGCCTATTGGGGGATTACAACAACAAAAGATCCATCGGGGGACTACAACAGATAAAGGCCCAAAGGGTGACTACAACGGCAAGTGGCCCATCATAGGACTACAACGGCAAGAGGCTTATCGGAAGACTGCAACAGGAAGAGGCCCATCAAGGTACTATGGCAAGATGACCATCAAGGGAGCTACAACGGCAAGATGACCATCAAGGGACTACAACAGCAAGAGGCCCATCGGATCGGGGGACTACAACGGCAAAGAGGCCTATCGGGGGACTAAAATTTCAAAAGGCCCTTCGGGGGACTAACACGGCATGATGACCATCGGGAGACTACAACAGCAAGATGACCATCGGCGGATTACAATGGCAATATGACCATCGAAGGACTACAACAAGAGACTTATCGGGAGACTACAACGGCAAGAGGCGCATCGATGGACTACAACGGCAAGAGGCATATTGGGAGACTACAATGGCAGGAGGCTCATCGGGGGACTACAACGGCAAGATGACCATCGGGGGACTAAAATGGTAAGTCGAACATCGAGGGACTACAATGGTAAGATGACCATCAGAGGACTGCAACGGCAAGAGGCCCAGCGAGGGACTAAAATGGCAAGATGACCATCAGGGGAGTACAACAGCAAGATGACCATCAAGGGACGACAATGGCATGGGGCCTATCAAGGAACTACAATAGCAAGATTACCATCGGGGCACTACAATGGCAAGATGACCATCGGGGGACTACAACGGCAAGAGGTCCATCGAGGGACTCAGTGGCAAGATGACCATCAGGGACTACAACGGTAACATGACAATCGGGTGACTGCAACGGCAAGATGACCATCGAGGGACTACAATGGCAACAGGCTTATAGGGAGACTACAACTGCAAGAGGCCCATCGAGGGACTACAATGGTAAGATGACAATCGGGGGACTGCATTGTCAAGATGACCATCGAGGTACTACAATGGCAAGAGGCTTATCGGGAGACTACAACGGCAAGAGGCCCATCGGAGGACAAACACGGCAAAAGAACCACTGGGGAACTAACTTGGCAAGAGGCCCATCGAGGCATTAACATTGCAAGAGGCCCATTGGGGGACTACAACTTCACGAGGCCCATCGATGGACTACAATGGCAGGAGGCCCATCGATGGACTACAATGGTAAGAGGCACATTTGGGGACTAACATGGCAAGAGTGTGTGGTTTCCTGGTGTTTGTACTCCATTCAACTAGTTAGGGTATTGTGATTGTAGATCTTTCAACTATTATAGGCAATAAAAGGGGTGGGGGGTAGGTTCCTTAGAGAAGATTGGGTTTTTTAATTGGAAGATTCTTCACTTGTTCATTTAGCATGTGGTGGATTGTGCCAACATATACTAGGTTGGTGGGATGAAATGGTTCCTGGGGAGGGGGGTTTTTGCTGACAATTCAGCAGGGTAGGGAACATGCATCTATGCTATTTCTGTGGTCTTAACAGAAGCAGAGACTTTGATCTCTACTGCACCTTTCATTTGTCCCACAAATCAATTACAATATATCTGCAGCCAGAAGTGGTACTCTTCTTGGTATGTTTGTCAGGGGAAGTAGAAGGCGTTGTGTGGGTCCAAGTCAAAAGTGAAATTGAGACCACATCTATAGCATACTGGTGGGGTGGGAGGTTTCCCTCTTAAGAAAGCGGATTTTTCCTTCAGTTTGTATGTCTTTCAACTAGTTAGGGTATTGTTATAGTAGACCTTTCAACTATTATAGGCAATAAAAGTGGTGGGGGTAGGTTCTTTAGAGAAGATTGTGTTCTACATTGGAAGATTCTTCACTACAATGGTAAGATGACCATCAGGGGACTACATTGTCAAGATGACCATCGAGGGACTACAACGGCAAGTGGCTTATTGGTAGACTACAACGGCAAGATGGCCATATGGGGACTACAATGGTAAGATGACCACAACGGCAAGAGAATTATCGGGAGACTACAACGGCAAGAGGTCCATCGAGTGACTACAATGGCAAGATGACCATCGTGGGACTACAACGGCAAGATGAGCATCGGATGACTAAAACGGCAAGATGACCATCGAGGGACTACAACGGCAAGAGGCTTATCGGGAGACTACAACTGCAAGAGGCCCATCGAGGGACTACGATGACCATCAGAGGATTACGACAGCAAGATGACCATCGAGGGACGACAATGGCAAGAAGCCTGTCGAGGGACTACAATGGCAAGATGACCATCGAGAGAATACAACGGCAAGAGGATTATCGGGAGACTACAACGGCAAGAGGTCCATCGAGGGACTACAATGGCAAGATGACCATCGGGGGACTACAACGGTAAGATGACAATCGGGTGACTGCAACGGCAAAATGACCATCGAGGGACTACAACGGCAAGAGGCTTATCGGGAGACTACAACTGCAAGAGGCCCATCAAGGGACTACAATGGCAAGATGACCATCAGGGGACTACGACAGCAAGATGACCATCGAGGGACGACAATGGCAAGAAGCCTATTGAGGGACTACAATGGCAAGATTACTATCGGGGGACTACAATGGCAAGATGACCATCGAGAGAATACAACGGCAAGAGGATTATCGGGAGACTACAATGGCAAGAGGTCCATCGAGGGACTACAATGGCAAGATGACCATCGTGGGACTACAACGGCAAGATGAGCATCGGATGACTAAAACGGCAAGATGACCATCGAGGGACTACAACGGCAAGAGGCTTATCGGGAGACTACAACTGCAAGAGGCCCATCGAGGGACTACGATGACCATCAGAGGATTACGACAGCAAGATGACCATCGAGGGACGACAATGGCAAGAAGCCTGTCGAGGGACTACAATGGCAAGATTACCATCGGGGGACTACAATGGCAAGATGACCATCGAGAGAATACAACGGCAAGAGGATTATCGGGAGACTACAACGGCAAGAGGTCCATCGAGGGACTACAATGGCAAGATGACCATCGGGGGACTACAACGGTAAGATGACAATCGGGTGACTGCAACGGCAAAATGACCATCGAGGGACTACAACGGCAAGAGGCTTATCGGGAGACTACAACTGCAAGAGGCCCATCGAGGGACTACAATGGCAAGATGACCATCAGGGGACTACGACAGCAAGATGACCATCGAGGGACGACAATGGCAAGAAGCCTATTGAGGGACTACAATGGCAAGATTACTATCGGGGGACTACAATGGCAAGATGACCATCGAGAGAATACAACGGCAAGAGGATTATCGGGAGACTACAATGGCAAGAGGTCCATCGAGGGACTACAATGGCAAGATGACCATCGGGGGACTACAACGGTAAGATAACAATCGGGTGACTGCAACGGCAAGATGACCATCGAGGGACTACAACGGCAAGAGGCTTATCGGGAGACTACAACGGCAAGAGGCCCATCAGAGGACAAACACAGCAAAAGAACCATTGGGGAACTAACTTGGCAAGCGGCCCATCGGGGCATTAACACTGCAAGAGGCCCATTGGGGGACTACAACATCACGAGGCCCATCGATGGACTACAATGGCAGGAGGCCCATCGATGGACTACAACGGTAAGAGGCGCATTTGGGGCCTAACATGGCAAGAGTGTGTGGTTTCCTGGTGTTTGTACTCCATTCAACTAGTTAGGGTATTGTGATTGTAGATCTTTCAACTATTATAGGCAATAAAGGGGGTGGGGGGTAGGTTCCTTAGAGAAGATTGGGTTTTTTAATTGGAAGATTCTTCACTTGTTCATTTAGCATGGGGTGGGTTGTGCCAACATATACTAGGTTGGTGGGGTGAAATGGTTCCCGGGGAGGGGGGGGGTTTAGCTGACAATTCAGCAGGGTAGGGACCATGCATCTATGCTATTTCTGGGGTCTTAACAGAAGCAGAGACTTTGATCTCTACTGCACCTTTCATTTGTCCCACAAATCAATTACAATATATCTGCAGCCAGAAGTGGTACTCTTCTTGGTAAGATACCCATCGGGGGATTAACACTGCAAGAGATACAACGAGGGACTAAAACAGCAAGAGGCCCATCAGGGACTACAAAGGCTAGAGGCCCATTGGGGGACTACAACGGTAAGAGGCCCATTTGGGCACTAACGTGGTAAGAGTGTGTGGTACTCTTCTTGGTATGTTTTTCAGGGAAAGTAGAAGGCGTTGTGTGAGTCCAAGTCACAAGTGAAATTGAGACCACATCTATAGCATACTGGTGGGGTTGGAGGTTTCCCTTAGGAGGGCGATTTTTCCTTCAGTTTGTATGCCTTTCAACTAGTTAGGGTATTGTCATAGTAGACCATGCAGTGGGTTGTGCCAACATATACTAGGTTGGTGGGATGAACTGGTTCCCAGGAAGGGTGGAGGGTTTATCTGACAATTCAGCAGGGTAGGGACCATACATATATGCTTTTTCTGGGGTGTTAACAGAGGCGGAGACTTGGATAACCAAGACGACCATTGGGGAAAAACACGGCAAGAGGCCCATCGGGGGACTACAATGGCAAGATGACCATCGGGGGACTAAATTGGTAAGATGACCATCGAGGGACTACAATAGTAAGATGACCATCGGAGGACTACAACGGCAAGATGCCCATCGAGGGACTACAACAGCAAGATGACCATCGAGGGACGACAATGGCAAGAGGCCTATCGAGGGACTACAATGGCAAGATTACCAGTGGGGGACTACAATGGCAAGATGACCTACGGGGGACTACAACGGCAAGAAGACCATCGAGGGACTACAACGGCAAGAGGCTTATCGGGCGACTACAACTGCAAGAGGCCCAACGAGGGACTACAATAATAGGATAACAATCTAGGGACTACATCGTCAAGATGACATTGAGGGACTACAACGGCAAACCATCGGGGGACTACAATGGTAAGATGACCATTGGGGGACTACAACGGCAAGATGAGAATCGAGAGAATACAACGGCAAGAGGATTATCGGGAGAATACAATGGCAAGAGGTCCATCGAGGGACTACAATGGCAAGATGACCATCTGGGGACTATAACGGTAAGATGACCATCGGGGGACTGCATCGTCAAGATGACCATCGAGGGACTACAACGGCAAGAGGCTTATCGGGAGACTACAACGGCAAAAGGCCCATCGGAGGACAAACACTGCAAAAGAACCATTGGGGAACTAACTTGGCAAGAGGCCCATGGGGGCATTAACACTGCAGGAGGCCCATTGGGGGACTACAACATCAAGTACTCTACTGCACCTTTTATTTGTCCCACAAATCAATTACAATATATTTGCAGCCAGAAGTGGTACTCTTCTTGGTATGTTTGTCAGGGGAAGTAGAAGGCGTTGTGTGGGTCCAAGTCAGAAGTGAAATTGAGACCACATCTATAGCATATTGGTGGGGTTGGAGGTTTCACTTAGGAGGGCGGATTTTTCCTTCAGTTTGTATGCCTTTCAACTAGTTAGGGTATTGTCATAGTAGACCTTTCAAGTATTATAGGCAATAAAAGTGGTGGGGGTAGGTTCCTTAGAGGAGATTGTGTTTTACATTAAAAGACTCCAATGCATGGGGTGGGTTGTGCCAACATATACTAGGTTGGTAGGATGAACTGGTTCCCAGGAAGGGGGGAGGGTTTAGCTGACAATTCAGCAGGGTAGGGACCATACATATATGCTTTTTCTGGGGTGTTAACAGAGGCAGAGACTTGGATAACCAAGACGACCATGGGGAAAAACACGGCAAGAGGCCCATCGGGGGACTACAATGGCAAGATAACCATCAGGGGACTAAATTGGTAAGATGACCATCGAGGGACTACAATAGTAAGATGACCATCGGAGGACTACAATGGCAAGACGCCCATCGAGGGACAACAACAGCAAGGTGACCATCGAGGGATGACAATGGCAAGAGGCCTATCGAGGGACTACAATGGCAAGATTACCACCAGGGGACTACAATGGCAAGATGACCATCGGGGGGCTACAATGGCAAGAGGCTTATTGGGAGACTACAACTGCAAGAGGCCCAACAAGGGACTACAATAATAAGATGACAATCTAGGGACTACATCGTCAAGATGACCATCGAGGGACTACAACGGCAAACCATCGGGGGACTACAATGGTAAGATGACCATTGGGGGGACTAAAACGGCAAGATGAGAATCGAGAGAATACAACGGCAAGAGGATTATCGGGAGAATACAATGGCAAGAGGTCCATCGAGGGACTACAATGGCAAGATGACCATCTGGGGACTATAACGGTAAGATGACCATCGGGGGACTGCATCGTCAAGATGACCATCGAGGGACTACAACGGCAAGAGGCTTATCGGGAGACTACAACGGCAAAAGGCCCGTCGGAGGACAAACACGGCAAAAGAACCATTGGGGAACTAACTTGGCAAGAGGCCCATGGGGGCATTAACACTGCAAGAGGCCCATTGGGGGACTACAACATCAAGTACTCTAATGCACCTTTCATTTGTCCCACAAATCAATTACAATGTATCTGCAGCCAGAAGTGGTACTCTTCTTGGTATGTTTGTCAGGGGAAGTAGAAGGCGTTGTGTGGGTCCAAGTCAGAAGTGAAATTGAGTCCACATCTATAGCATATTGGTGGGGTTGGAGGTTTCCCCTAGGAGGGCGGATTTTTCCTTCAGTTTGTATGCCTTTCAACTAGTTAGGGTATTGTCATAGTAGACCTTTCAACTATTATAGGCAATAAAAGTGGTGGGGGTAGGTTCCTTAGAGGAGATTGTGTTTTACATTAAAAGACTCCAATGCATGGGGTGGGTTGTGCCAACATATACTAGGTTGGTAGGATGAACTGGTTCCCAGGAAGGGGGGAGGGTTTAGCTGACAATTCAGCAGGGTAGGGACCATACATATATGCTTTTTCTGGGGTGTTAACAGAGGCAGAGACTTGGATAACCAAGACGACCATGGGGAAAAACACGGCAAGAGGCCCATCGGGGGACTACAATGGCAAGATGACCATCGGGGGACTAAATTGGTAAGATGACCATCGAGGGACTACAATAGTAAGATGACCATTGGAGGACTACAACGGCAAGACGCCCATCGAGGGACTACAACAGCAAGGTGACCATCGAGGGACGACAATGGCAAGAGGCCTATCGAGGGACGACAATGGCAAGATTACCACCGGGGGACTATAACGGTAAGATGACCATCGGGGGACTGCATCGTCAAGATGACCATCGAGGGACTACAACGGCAAGAGGCTTATCGGGAGACTACAACGGCAAAAGGCCCGTCGGAGGACAAACACGGCAAAAGAACCATTGGGGAACTAACTTGGCAAGAGGCCCATGGGGGCATTAACACTGCAAGAGGCCCATTGGGGGACTACAACATCAAGTACTCTACTGCACCTTTCATTTGTCCCACAAATCAATTACAATGTATCTGCAGCCAGAAGTGGTACTCTTCTTGGTATGTTTGTCAGGGGAAGTAGAAGGCGTTGTGTGGGTCCAAGTCAGAAGTGAAATTGAGACCACATCTATAGCATATTGGTGGGGTTGGAGGTTTCCCCTAGGAGGGCGGATTTTTCCTTCAGTTTGTATGCCTTTCAACTAGTTAGGGTATTGTCATAGTATACCTTTCAACTATTATAGGCAATAAAAGTGGTGGGGATAGGTTCCTTAGAGAAGATTGTGTTTTACATTAAAAGACTCCAATGCATGGGGTGGGTTGTGCCAACATATACTAGGTTGGTAGGATTAACTGGTTCCCAGGAAGGGGGGAGGGTTTAGCTGACAATTCAGCAGGGTAGGGACCATACATATATGCTTTTTCTGGGGTGTTAACAGAGGCGGAGAATTGGATAACCAAGACGACTATGGGGAAAAACACGGCAATAGGCCCATCAGGGAGTTGCACAGCAAGAGGCTTATCGGTGGACTAACACTACAAGAGACCTATCGGGGGACTACAACGGAGAGAGGCTCATAGGGGGATTACAACAACAAAAGATCCTTGGGGGGACTACAACAGATAGAGGCTCAAAGGGGGACTACAACGGAAAAGTGGCCCATCAAGGGGCTACAACTGCAAGAGGCTTATCGGAAGACTACAACAGGAAGAGGCCCATCAAGGGACTACAATGGCAAGATGACCATCGAGGGAGCTACAACGGCAAGATGACCATCAAAGGACTACAACGGCAAGAGTCCCATCGGGTGACTACAACGGTAAAGAGGCCCATCGGGGGACTACAATTTCAAGAGGCCCTTCGGGGGACTAACACGGCAAGATGACCATCGGAGGATTACAATGGCAAGATGACCATCGAGGGACTACAACAACAAGAGGCTTATTGGGAGACTACAACGGCAAGAGGCATATTGGGAGACTACAACGGCAAGAGGCCCATCGGGGGACTACAATGGCAAGATGACCATCGGGGGACTAAATTGGTAAGATGACCATCGAGGGACTACAATAGTAAGATGACCATTGGAGGACTACAACGGCAAGACGCCCATTGAGGGACTACAACAGCAAGGTGACCATCGAGGGACGACAATGGCAAGAGGCCTATCGAGGGACTACAATGGCAAGATTACCACCGGGGGACTACAATGGCAAGATGACCATCGGAGGGCTACAACGGCAAGAGGCTTATTGGGAGACTACAACTGCAAGAGGCCCAATGAGGGACTACAATAATAAGATGACAATCTAGGGACTACATCGTCAAGATGACCATCGAGGGACTACAACGGCAAACCATCAGGGGACTACAATGGTAAGATAACCATTGGGGGGACTAAAACGTCAAGATGAGAATCGAGAGAATACAACGGCAAGAGGATTATCGGGAGAATACAATGGCAAGAGGTCCATCGAGGGACTACAATGGCAAGATGACCACCTGGGGACTATAACGGTAAGATGACCATCGGGGGACTGCATCGTCAAGATGACCATCGAGGGACTACAACTGCAAGAGGCTTATCGGGAGACTACAACAGGAAGAGGCCCATCAAGGGACTACAATGGCAAGATGACCATCGAGGGAGCTACAACGGCAAGATGACCATCAAAGGACTACAACGGCAAGAGTCCCATCGGGTGACTACAACGGTAAAGAGGCCCATCGGGGGACTACAATTTCAAGAGGCCCTTCGGGGGACTAACACGGCAAGATGACCATCGGGGGACTACAACGGCAAGATGACCATCGGAGGATTACAATGGCAAGATGACCATCGAGGGACTACAACAACAAGAGGCTTATTGGGAGACTACAACGGCAAGAGGCATATTGGGAGACTACAACGGCAAGAGGCCCATCGGGGGACTACAGCGGTAAGATGACCGTCGAGGGACTACAATGGTAAGATGACCATCGGAGGACTACAACGGCAAGAGGCCCATCGAGGGACTACAATTACATGATGACCATCAGGGGACTACAACAGCAAGATGACCATCGAGGGACGACAATGGTAAGAGGCCTATCGAGGGACTACAATGGCAAGATTACCACTGGGGGACTACAATGGCCAGATGACCATAAGGGGGACTACAACGGCAAGATGACCATCGTGGGACTACAACGGCAAGAGGCTTATCGGGAGACTACAACTGCAAGAGGCCCATCGAGGGACTACAATGGTAAAATGACCATCGGGGGACTACATCGTCAAGAGGCCCATCGAGGGACTACAACGGGAAGTGGCTTATTGGTAGACTACAACGGCAAACCATCGGGAGACTACAACGGCAAGATGACCATCGAGAGAATACAACGGCAAGAGGATTATCGGGAGACTACAACGGCAAGAGGTCCATCGAGGGACTACAATGGCAAGATGACCATCGGGGGACTACAACAGAAAGATGACAATCAGGTGACTGCAACGGCAAGATGACCATCAGGGGACTATAGTGGCAAGATGACCATCGAGGGACTACAATGGCAAGAGGCTTATCGGGAGACTACAACTGCAAGAGGCCCATCGAGGGACTACAACGGTAAAATGACCATCGGGGGACTACATCGTTAAGATCACCATTGAGGGACTACAAGGGCAAGAGGCTTATCAGTAGACTAAAACGGCAAGAGGCCCATCGGGGACTTCAACGGCAAGATGACCATTGTAGGACTACAACGGCAAGATGACCACCGGGGGACTATAACGGTAAGATGACCATCAGGGGACTACAACGGCAAGATGATTATCGAGGGACTACAACGGAGAGAGGCTTATCAGGAGACTTCAACGGCAAGAGGCCCAACGGAGGACAAACACGGCAAAAGAACCATTGGGGGACTAACTTGGCAAGAGGTCCATCGGGGCATTAACACTGCAAGAGGCCCATTGGGGGACTACAACATCAAGAGGCCCATCGATGGACTACAATGGCAGGAGGCCCATTGAGGGACTACAACGGTAACAGGCCCATTTGGGGACTAACATGGCAAAAGTGTGTGGTTTCCTGGTGTTTGTACTCCATTCAACTAGTTAGGGTATTGTTATTGTAGATCTTTCAACTATTGTCGGCAATAAAAGGGGTGGGGGGTAGGTTCCTTAGAGAAGATTTTTTTTATTGGAAGATTATTCACTTGTTCAGTTAGCATGGGGTGGGTTGTGCCAACATATACTAGGTTGGTGGGATGAAATGGTTCCCAGGGAGGGGAGTTTTAGCTGACAATTGAGCAGGGACCATGTATATATGCTATTTCTGGGGTCTTAACAGAAGCAGAGACTTTGATCTCTACTGCACCTTTCGTTTGTCCCACAAATCAATTACAATATATCTGCAGCCAGAAGTGGTACTCTTCTTGGTATGTTTGTCAGGGGAAGTAGAAGGCGTTGTGTGGGTCCAAGTCAGAAGGGAAGTTGTGACCACATCTGTAGCATACTGGTGGGGTGGGAGGTTTCTTTTAGGAGGGTGGATTTTACCTTCAGTTTGCATGCCTTTCAACTAGTTAGGGTATTTGTCATAGTAGACCTTTCAACTATTATAGGCAATAAAAGTGGTGGGGGTAGGTTCCTTAGAGAAGATTGTGTTTTTCATTGGAAGATTCTTCTCTTGTTCAGTTAACATGGGGTGGGTTGTGCCAACATATACTAGGTTGGTGGGATGAACTGATTCCCAGGAAGGGGGGAGGGTTTAGCTGACAATTCAGCAGGGTAGGGACAATACATATGTGCCTTTTCTGGGGTGTTAACAGAGGCGGAGACTTGGATCACCAAGACGACCATGGGAAAAATCACGGCAAGAGGACCATCAGGGACTTGCACGGCAAGAGGCTTATCGGTGGACTAACATTGCAAGAGACCCGTCGGGGGATTACAACAGCAAGAGGCCCATCGGGGGATTACAACGACAAGAGATCCATTGGGGGACTACAACCGCTAAAGGCCAATATGGGGACTACAACTGCAAGAGGCCCATCAAGGGACTACAACGGCAAGAGGCTTATCGGAAGACTGCAACAGGAAGAGGCCCATCGAGGGACTACAATGGCAAGATGACCATCGGGGGAGCTACAACTGCAAGATGACCATCGGCGGACTACAACGGCAAGATGACCATCGAGGGACTACAACGGCAAGAGGCCCATTGGGGTACTACAACGGCAAAGAGGCCCATCGGGGGATTCAAATTTCAAGAGGCCCTTCTGGGGACTAACACGGCTAGATAACCATCAGGGGACTACAATGGCAAGATGACCTTCGGGGGATTACAATGGCAAAATGACCATCGAGGAACTACAACAAGAAGCTTATCGGGAGACTACAACGGGAAGAGGCGCATTGATGGACTACAACGGGAAGAGGCATATTGGCAGACTACAACGGCAAGAGGCCCATCGGGGGACTACAGCGGCAAGATGACCGTCAGGGTACTAAACCGGTAAGATGACCATCTGGGGACTACGACAGCAAAAGGCTCATCAAGGACTACAATGGCAAGATGACCATCAGGGGACTACAACAGCAAGATAACCATCGAGGGACAACAATGGCAAGAGGCCCATCGAGGGACGACAATGGCAAGAGGCCCATCGAGGGACTACAATGGCAAGATGACCACCCGGGGACTACAATGGCAAGATGACCATCGAGGGACTACAACGGCAACAGGCTTATCGGGAGACTACAACTGCAAGAGGCACATCAAGGGACTACAATGGTAAGATGATCATCGGGGGACTACATCGCCAAGATGACCATCGAGGGACTACAACGGCAAGTGGCTTGTTGGTAGACTACAACGGCAAGATGACCATAGGGGGACTACAATGGTAAGATGACCATCGGGGGACTACAATGGCAAGATGACCATCGAGGGACTACAATGGCAAGATGGCAATCGGGGGACTACATCGTCAAGATGACCATCGAGGGACTACAACGGCAAGAGGCTAATCAGCAGACTAAAACGGCAAGATGACCATCGTGGAACCACGATGGCAAGATGACTACATGGGGAATATAATGGGAAGATGTCCATCAAAGGAACTACAACGGCAAGAGGCCTATCGAGGTAATTCAATGGCAAGATAACCATCGGGGACTACAACGGCAAGATGACCATCGAGGGACTAAAACAGCAAGAGGCTTATCAGGAGAATACAACAGCAAAAGGCCCATAGAGGGTCTACAACGGCAAGATGACCACCGGGGGATTACAAAGCTTAGATTACCACCGGGGGACTACATTGTCAAAATGACCATCAAGGGACTACAATGGCGAAAGGCTTATCAGCAGATTACGACGGCAAGATGACCATCAGAGACTACAATGATAAGATGACCATCGGGGGACTACAACGGCAACATGACCATTGAGGGGCTACAACGGCAAGAGCCTTATCGGGAGACTACAATGGCAAGAGGTCCATCGGGGACTACAACTGCAAAGAGGCCCATCGGGGGATTAAAATTTCAAGAGGCCCATTTGGGGACTAATGTGGCAAGAAGACCATTGGGGGACTGCAACGGCAAGATGACCATCGAGGGACTACAACAGCAAGAGGCTTATCGGGAGACTACAATGGCAAGAGGCCCATCGAGGGACTACAATGGCAAGATGACCATCGGGGGACTACAGCGACAAGATGACCATCGGGAGACTACAACGGCAAGATTACCATCAAGGGACTACAATGGCAAGAGGCTTAACAGAAGACGACAATGGCAAGAGCCCCATAGAGGGACTACAACGGCAAGATGACCACCGGGGGACTACAACGGCAAGATGACCTTTGGGGGACTGCAACAGCAAGATGACCATTGAGGGACTACAACGGCAAGAGGCTTATCGGGAGACTACAACGGCAAGAGGCCCATCGGAGGAGAAACACGGCAAAAGAACCATTGGGAGACTAACTTGGCAGGAGGCCCATCGGGGGATCAACACTGCAAGAGATACAACGAGGGACTAAAACAGCAAGAGCTCCATCGGGGACTACAAAGGCAAGAGGCCCATTGGTGGACTACAACGTCAAGAGGCCCATCGAGGGACTACAGCGGTGAGAGGCCCATTTGGGGACTAACATGGCAAGAGTGTGTGGTTTCCTGGTGTTTGTACTCCATTCAACTAGTTAGGGTATTGTGATTGTAGATCTTTCAACTATTATAGGCAATAAAAGGGGTGGGGGGTAGGTTCCTTAGAGAAGATTGGGTTTTTTTAGTGGAAGATTCTTCACTTGTTCAGTTAGCATGGGGTGAGTTGTGCCAACTTATTTTAGGTTGGTGGGATGAAATGGTTCCCGGGGAGGGTTTTTTTAGCTGACAATTCAGCAGGGTAGGGACCATGCATCTATGCTATTTCTGGGGTCTTAACAGAAGCAGAGACTTTGATTTCTATTGCACCTTTCATTTGTCCCACAAATCAATTACAATATATCTGCAGTCAGAAGTGGTACTCTTCTTGGTATGTTTCTCAGGGGAAGTAGAAGGCGTTGTGTGGGTCCAAGTCAGAAGTGAAATTGAGACCACATCTATAGCATACTGGTGGGGTGGGAGGTTTCCCTTAGGAGGGCGGATTTTTCCTTCAGTTTGTATGCCTTTCAACTAGTTAGGGTATTGACATAGTAGACCTTTCAAATATTATAGGCAATAAAAGGGGTGGGGGTGGGTTTCTTAGAGAAGATTGTGTTTTACATTGGAAGATTCTTCTCTTGTTCAGTTAGCATGAGGTGGATGGTGCCAACATATACTAGGTTGGTGGGATGAACTGGTTCCCAGGAAGGGAGGAGGGTTTAGCTGACAATTCAGCAGGGTAGGGACCATACAAATATGCTTTTTCTGGGGTGTTAACAGAGGCGGAGACTTGGATCACCAAAACGACCATGGGAAAAAAACACGGCAAGAGGCCCATTGGGGACTTGCACGGCAGGAGGCTTATCGGTGGACTAACACAGCAAGAGACCCGTCGGGGGACTACAATGGCAAGATGACCATCGGGGGAGCTACAATGGCAAGATGACCATCGGCGGACTACAATGGCAAGATGACCATCGAGGGACTACAACGGCAAGAGTTCCATCAGGGGACTACAACGGCAAAGAGGCCCATCGGGTGATTCAAATTTCAAGAGGCCCTTTGGGGGACTAACACGGCAAGATGACCATCGGGGGACTACAACGGCAAGATGACCATCTGGGGATTACAATGGCAAGATGACCATCGAGGAACTACAACAAGAGGGTTATCGGGAGACTACAACAGCAAGAGGCGCATCGATGGACTACAACGGCAAGAGGAATATTGGGTGACTACAACAGCAAGAGGCCCATCAGGGGGCTACTACGGCAAGATGACCATCGGGGGAGTAAAACGAAAAGATGACCATCGAGGGACTACAACGGCAAGAGGCCCGTCGACGGAATACAATGGCAAGATGACGATCGAGGGACTACAATGGCAAGAGGCTTATCAGGAGACTACAATGGCAAGAGGCCCATAGAGGGTCTACAACAGCAAGATGACCATCGAGGGACTACAACGGCAAGAGGCCCATCAAGGGACTACAACAGCAAAGGGGCCCTTCAGGAAATTAAGATTTCAACAGGCCCTTCGGGGGACTAACACGGCAAGATGACCATCGGGGGACTACAACGGCATGATGACCATTGAGGGACTATAACGGCAAGAGGCCCTTCAGGGGACTACAACAGCAAGAGGACCATCGAGGGATTACAATGGCAAGAAGACCATCGAGGGACTACAACAAGAGGCTTATCAGGAGACTACAACGGCAAGAGTCGCATCAATGGACTACAACGGAAAGAGGCATATTGGGAGATTACAACGGCAAGAGGCCCATCGGGAGACTACAAATTCAACATGACCATGGGGGGACTAAAACAGTAAGATGACCATCGAGGGACTACAATGGCAAGATGACCACCTCAGTTAGCATGAGGTGGATGGTGCCAACATATACTAGGTTGGTGGGATGAACTGGTTCCCAGGAAGGGAGGAGGGTTTAGCTGACAATTCAGCAGGGTAGGGACCATACAAATATGCTTTTTCTGGGGTGTTAACAGAGGCGGAGACTTGGATCACCAAAACGACCATGGGAAAAAAACACGGCAAGAGGCCCATTGGGGACTTGCACGGCAGGAGGCTTATCGGTGGACTAACACAGCAAGAGACCCGTCGGGGGACTACAATGGCAAGATGACCATCGGGGGAGCTACAATGGCAAGATGACCATCGGCGGACTACAATGGCAAGATGACCATCGAGGGACTACAACGGCAAGAGTTCCATCAGGGGACTACAACGGCAAAGAGGCCCATCGGGTGATTCAAATTTCAAGAGGCCCTTTGGGGGACTAACACGGCAAGATGACCATCGGGGGACTACAACGGCAAGATGACCATCTGGGGATTACAATGGCAAGATGACCATCGAGGAACTACAACAAGAGGGTTATCGGGAGACTACAACAGCAAGAGGCGCATCGATGGACTACAACGGCAAGAGGAATATTGGGTGACTACAACAGCAAGAGGCCCATCAGGGGGCTACTACGGCAAGATGACCATCGGGGGAGTAAAACGAAAAGATGACCATCGAGGGACTACAACGGCAAGAGGCCCGTCGACGGAATACAATGGCAAGATGACGATCGAGGGACTACAATGGCAAGAGGCTTATCAGGAGACTACAATGGCAAGAGGCCCATAGAGGGTCTACAACAGCAAGATGACCATCGAGGGACTACAACGGCAAGAGGCCCATCAAGGGACTACAACAGCAAAGGGGCCCTTCAGGAAATTAAGATTTCAACAGGCCCTTCGGGGGACTAACACGGCAAGATGACCATCGGGGGACTACAACGGCATGATGACCATTGAGGGACTATAACGGCAAGAGGCCCTTCAGGGGACTACAACAGCAAGAGGACCATCGAGGGATTACAATGGCAAGAAGACCATCGAGGGACTACAACAAGAGGCTTATCAGGAGACTACAACGGCAAGAGTCGCATCAATGGACTACAACGGAAAGAGGCATATTGGGAGATTACAACGGCAAGAGGCCCATCGGGAGACTACAAATTCAACATGACCATGGGGGGACTAAAACAGTAAGATGACCATCGAGGGACTACAATGGCAAGATGACCATCAGGGTTAACACAACAAGATGACCATCGAGGTACGACAATGGCAAGAGGCCCATCGAGGGACTACAATGGCAAGATGACCATCGGGGGACTACAACAGCAAGATGACCATCGGGGGACTACAACGGCAAGATGACCATCGAGGGACTACAACGGCAAGATGACCATCGAGGGACTACAACGGTAAGATGTCCATCGGGGGACTACATCGTCAAGATGACCATCGAGGGACTACAACGGCAAGAGGCTTATCAGGAGACTAAAACGGCAAGATGACCATAGGGGGACTAGAATGGTAAGATGACCATCGGGGGACTACAACGGCAAGATGACCATCGAGAGACTACAACGGCAAGAGGATTATCGGGAGACCACACCGGCAAGAGGTCCATCGAGCGACTACAATGGCAAGATGACCATCAGGGGACTACAACGGTAAGATGACAATTGGGTGACTGCAACTGCAAGATGACCATCGGGGGACTACAACGGCAAAATGACTATCGAGGGACTACAACGGCAAGAGACTTATCGGGAGACTACAACTGCAGGAGACCCATCGAGGGACTACTACGGTAAGATGACCATCGAGGGACTACAACGGCAAGAAGCCCATCGAGGGAATACAATGGCAAGATGACTATTAGGGGACTACAACGGCAAGATGACCATCAGGGACTACAACGGCAATATGACCATCAAGAGACTACAACGGCAAGAGGCTTATCAGGAGAATAAAACAGCAAGAGGCCCATAGAGGGACTACAAAAGCAAGATGACCATCGGGTGATTACAACGGTAAGATGAGCACCGGGGGACTACAATGATAAGATGACCATCAGGGGACTACAACGGCAAGATGACCATTGAGGGACTACAATGGCAAAAGGCTTATCGGAAGACTACAACGGCAAGAGGCCCATCGGAGGACAAACACGGCAAAAGAACCATTGGGGGACTAACTTGGCAAGAGGTCCATCGAGGATTACAATGGCAAGAGGCCCATTGGGGGACTACAACATCAAGAGGCCCATCGATGGACTACAACGGTAGAGGCCCATTTGGGGACTAACATGGCAAGAGTGTGTGGTTTACTAGTGTTTGTACTCCATTCAACTAGTTAGGGTATTGTGATTGTAGATCTTTCAACTATTATAGGCAATAAAAGGGGTGGGGGTAGGTTCCTTTGGGAAGATTGGGTTTTTTTAGTGGAAGATTCTTCACTTGTTCATTTAGCATGGGGTGGGTTGTGTCAATATATAATAGGTTGGTGGGATGAAATGGTTCCCGGGGAGGGGGGTTTTAGCTGACAATTCAGCAGATTAGGGACCATGCATCTATGCTATTTCTGGGGTCTTAACAGAAGCAGAGACTTTGATCTCTACTGCACCTTTAATTTGTCCCACAAATCAATTACAATATATCTGCAGCCAGAAGTGGTACTCTTCTTGGTATGTTTGTCAGGGGAAGTGGAAGGCATTGTGTGGGTCCAAGTCAGAAGTGAAATTGAGACCACATCTATACCAAACTGGTGGGGTGAGAGGTTTCCCTTAGGAGGGCGGATTTTTACTTCAGTTTGTATGCCTTTCAACTAGTTAGGGTATTGTCATAGTAGACCTTTCAACTATTATTTGCAATAAATGGGGTGGGGGTAGGTTTCTTAGAGAAGATTGTGTTTTACATTGGAAGATTCTTCTCTTGTTCAGTTAGCATGGGGTGGGTTGTGCCAACATATACTAGGTTGGTGGGATGATCTGATTCCCAGGAAGGGGGGAGGGTTTAGCTGACAATTCAGCAGGGTAGGGACCATACATATATGCTACTTCTGGGGTGTTAACAGAGGCGGAGACTTGGATCACCAAGACGACCCAAAAAATGCGGCAAGAGGCCCATTGGGGACTTGCACGGCAAGAGGCTTATCGGTGGACTAACACTGCAAGAGACCCGTCAGGGGACTACAACGGCAAGAGGCCACTCAGGGGACTAAAACAGCAAGATGACCATCGAGGAACTACAATGGCAAGAGGCTTATCGGGAGACTACAATGGCAAGAGGCCCATCGTAGGACTACAATGGCAAGATGACCATCGGGGGACTACAACGGAAAGATGACCATCGGGGGACTACAACAGCAAGAGGCTTATCGGAAGACTACAATCGCAAGAGGCCCATCGTAGGACTACAACGCAAGATGAACACCGGGGGACTACAACGGCAAGAAGACCTTTTGGGGGACTGCAACAGCAAGATGACCATCGAGGGACTACAATGGCAAGAGGCTTATCGGGAGACTACAAGGGCAAGAGGCATCTCCGAGGACAAACACGGCAAAAGAACCATTGGGGGACTAACTTGGCTAGAGGCCCATCGTGGGATTAACACTGCAAGAGACACATCGAGGGACTAAAACAGCAAGAGGCCCATCAGGGGACTACAATGGCAAGATGCCCATCGAGGGACTACAATGGTAAGAGGCCCATTTGGGGACTAACATGGCAAGAGTGTGTGGTTTCCTGGAGTTTGTACTCCATTTAACTAGTTAGGGTATTGTGATTGTAGATCTTTCAACTATTATAGGCAATTAAATTGGTGGGGGGTAGGTTTCTTAAAGAAGATTGTTTTTTTTTATTGGAAGATTCTTCACTACTTCAGTTAGCATGGGGTGAGTTATGCCAACATATACTAGGTTGGCGGGATGAAATGGTTCCTGGGGAGGGGGATTTTAGCTAACAGAGGCGGAGACTTGGATCTCTTCTGCACCTTTCATTTGTCACACAAATCAAAATCACCAAGACGACCATGGGGGAAAAACACGGCAAGAGGCCTATTGGGGACGTACATGGCAAGAGGCCTACTGGTGGACTAACACTGCAAGAGACCCGTAGGGGGACTACAACGGCAAGAGGCCCATCAGGGGAATTACAACGACAAGAGATCCATCGGTAGACTACAACAGCTAGAGGCCCATCTGGGGACTACAATGGCTAGAAGCCCTTCGGGGACTACAATGGCTAGAGGCCCATCGTGGGACTACAATGGCAAGAGGCCCATGGGAGGACTACAACAGCAAGAGGCTTATCGGGAGACTACAACGGCAAGAGGCCCAGCGAGGGACTACAGTGGCAAGATGACCACCGGCAGATAACAATGGTAAGATGACCATCAGGGGACTACAACGGCAAGATGACCATTGAGGGACTAAAATGGCAAGAGGCTTATCGGGAGACTACAACGCCAACATGATAATTGGGGGACTACAACGGCAAGATGACCATCGGGGGACTACAATGGCAGGAGGCCTATAGAGGGACTACAATGGCAAGATGACCATCGGGGGACAACAACAAAAAGATGACCATTGGGGGACTACAACGGCAAGATGACCATCGAGGTACTAAAACGTCAAGCGACCCATCAGCGGACTACAACGGCAAGACTACCATTGAGGGACTACATATCAAGATGACCATCAGGAGACTACAAGACTACAAGATGACCATCGAGGGACTACAACGGCAAGATGACCACTGGGGGACTACAACGGCAAGATGACCTTTGAGGGACTGCAACGGCAAGATGACCATCGAGGGACTACTACGGAGAGAGGCTTATCGGGAGACTACAACGGCAAGAGGCTCATCGGAGGATAAACGCGGCAAAAGAACCATTGGGGGACTAACTTGGCAAAAGGCCCATCAGGGTATTAACACTGCAAGAAGCCCATTGGGGGAGGACAACATCAAGAGGCCCATCGATGGACTACAATGGCAGGAGGCATGGCAAGAGTGTGTGGTTTCCTGGTGTTTGTACTCCATTCAACTAGTTAGGGTATTGTGATTGTAGATCTTTCAACTATTATAGGCAATAAAAGGGGTGGGGGGTAGGTTCCTTAGAGAAGATTGGGTTTTTTTATTGGAAGATTCTTCACTTGTTCAGTTAGCATGTGGTGGGTTGTGCCAACATATACTAGGTTGGTGGGATGAAATGGTTCCCGGGGAGGGGGGTTTTAGCTGACAATTCAGCAGGGTAGGGACCATGCATCTATGCTATTTCTGGGGTCTTAACAGAAGCAGAGATTTTGATCTCTACTGCACCTTTCATTTATCCCACAAATCAATTACAATATATCTACAGCCAGAAGTGGTCCTCTTCTTGGTATATTTGTCAGGGGAAGTAGAAGGCTTTGTGTGGGTCCAAGTCAGAAGGGACATTGAGACCACAGCTATAGCATACTGGTGGGGTGGGAGGTTTCCCTTAGGAGGGTGGATTTTTCCTTCAGTTTGTATGCCTTTCAACTAGTTAGGGTATTGTCATAGTAGACCTTTCAACTATTATAGGCAATAAAAGGGGTGGGGGTAGGTTTCTTAGAGAAGATTGTGTTTTACATTGGAAGAGTCTTCTCTTGTTCAGTTAGCATGAGGTGGGTTGTGCCAACATATACTAGGTTGGTGGCATGAATTGGTTCCCAGGAAGGGGGGAGGGTTTAGCTGACAATTCAGCAGGGTAGTTACCATACATATATGCTTTTTCTGGGGTGTTAACAGAGGCGGAGACTTGGATCACCAAGACGACCATGGGAAAAAACACAGCAAGAGGTCCATCGGGGACTTGCACGGCAAGAGGCTTATCGGTGGACTAACACTGCAAGAGAGCCGTTGGGGGACTACAACGGCAAGAGGCCCATCGGGGGAATTACAACGACAAGAGATCCATCGGGGGACTACAACAGCTAAAGGCCCATAGGGGGACTACAACGGCAAGAGGCCCATCAAGGGACTACAACGGCAAGAGGCTTATCGGAAGACTACAACAGGAAGAGGCCCATCAAGGGACTACAATGGCAAGATGACCATCAGGGGAGCTACAACGGCAAAGAGGCCCATTGGGGATTAAAATTTCAAGAGGCCCTTTGGGGGACTCACACGGCAAGATGACCATCGGGGGATTACAATCGCAAGATGACCATCGAGGGACTACAACAACAAGAGGCTTATCGGGAGACTATAATGGCAAGAGGCGCATCGATGGACTACAAGGCAAGAGGCATATTGGGAGACTACAACGGCAAGAGGCCCATCGGAGGACTACAATGGCAAGATGACCATCGGGGGACAAAAACAGTTAGATGACCATCAAGGGACTACAATGGTAAGATGACCATTGAGGGACTAAATCCGCAAGAGGCTTATCGGGAGACCACAACGGCAAGATGATAATCGGGGGACTACATCAGAAAGATGACCATCGGAGGACTAAAATGGCAAGAGGCCAATAGATGGACTACAATGGCAAGATGACCATCGGGGGACTACAACAGCAAGATCACCATTGGGGGACTACAACGGCAAGGTGACCATCGAGGGACTACATGTCAAGATGACCATCGAGGGACAACTACGGCAAGAGGCTTATCGGAAGACTACAACGGCAAGAGGCCCATCGAAGGACTACAATGGCAAGATGACCACCGGGGGACTACAACGGCAAGATGACTTTTGGGGGACTGCAACGGCAACATGACCATCGAGGGACAACGGCATGAGGCTTATCGGGAGACTACAATGGCAAGAGGCCCATAGAGGGACTTTAATGGCAAGATGACCATCGGGGGACTACAACAGCAAGATGACCATTGGGGACTACAATGGCAAGATGACCATCGAGGGACTACGACGTCAAGCGGCCCATCAGGGGACTACAACGGCAATATGACCATCGAGGAACTACAACGGCAAGAGGCTTATCGGGAGACTACAATGGCAAGAGGCCCGTAGGGGGACTACAATGGAAAGATGACCATCGGGGGACTACAACGGCAAGATGACCATCGAGGGACTACAATGGCAAGATGACCATCGGGGGACTACAACGACAAGAGGCCCATCAAGGGACTACAACGGCAAGAGGCCCATCGAGGGACTACAATGGCAAGATGACCATTGAGGGACTACAATGGCAAGATGACCATCGGGGGACAACAACGGCAAGATGACCATCGGGGGACTAAAACAGTAAGCTGACCATCGAGGGACTATAATGGTAAGATGACCATCGGAGGACTACAATAGCAAGGGGCCCATCGAGGGACTACAATGGCAAGATGACCATCAGGGGACTACAACAGCTAGATGACCATCGAGGGATGACAATGGCAAGAGGCTCATTGCGGGACTAGAATGGCAAGTTGACCACCGGGGGACTACAGCGGCAAGATGACCATCAGAGGACAACAACGGCAAGATCGGAGGACTACAACGGCAAGATGACCATCGGAGGACTACAACGGCAAGATGATCATCGAGGGACTACAACGGCAAGAGGCTTATCGGGAGACTACAATGGCAAGAGGCCCACTGAGGGACTACAATGGTAAGATGACCATCAGGGGACTACATCGTCAAGATGACCATCGAGGGACTACAACGGCAAGTTGCTTATTGGTAGACTACATAGGCAAGATGACCATCGGGGGACTGCAATGGTAAGATGACCATCAGGGGACAACAATGGTAAGATGACCATCGGGGGATTACAATGACAAGAGATCCATTTGGGGACTACAACTACAAGAGGCCCATCAGGGGACTAAAACGGCAAGAGACCCATTGAGGGACTACAACAGCAAGAGGCTTATCGGAACACTACAACAGGAAAAGGCCCATGGGGGGACCACAATGACAAGATGACCATCGGGGGAGCTACAACGCCAAGATGACCATCGGTGGACTACAACGGCAAGATGACCATCGAGGGACTACAACGGCATGAGGCCCATCGGTGGACTACAACGGCAAAGAGGACCATCGGGGGATTAAAATTTCAAGAGGCCCATCGGGGGACTAACACGGCAAGATGTCTATCGGGGGACCACAATGGCAAGATGACCATCGGGGGACTACAACAGTAAGATGACCATCGAGGGACTACAATGGTAAGATGATCATCGGAGGACTACAACGGCAAGAGGCCCATCGAGGGACTACAATAGCAAGATGACCATCGGGGGATTACAACAGCAAGATGACCATCAAGGGACTACAATGGCAAGATGACCATCGAGGGACAACAACTGTAGGAGGCCCATTGGGGGACTACAACGGCAAGATGACCATCGAGGGACTGCAACGGCAAGAGGCCCATCGAGGGACTACAACGGCAAGATGACCATCAGTGGAGTACATCGGAGGACTACAACGGCAAGAGGCCCATCGAGGGACTACAATAGCAAGATGACCATCGGGGGATTACAACAGCAAGATGACCATCAAGGGACTACAATGGCAAGATGACCATTGAGGGACAACAACTGTAGGAGGCCCATCGGAGGACTACAACGGCAAGAGGCCCATCAAGGGACTACAATAGCAAGATGACCATCGGGGGATTACAACAGCAAGATGACCATCAAGGGACTACAATGGCAAGATGACCATCGAGGGACAACAACTGTAGGAGGCCCATTGGGGGACTACAACGGCAAGATGACCATCGAGGGACTGCAACGACAAGAGGCCCATCGAGGGACTACAACGGCAAGATGACCATCAGTGGAGTACAACGGCAAGATCACCATCTAGGGACTACAAGGGCAAGAGGCTTATCGGAAGACTACATCGGCACGAGGCCCATCGAGGGACTACAATGGCAAGATGAGCATCAGTGGACTACAACGGTAAGATGACTATTGAGGGAGTACAACGGAAAGAGGTCCATCGAGGGACTACAATGGCAAGATGACCATCGGGGGACCTTAACGGCAAGATGACCATCGGGGGACTACAATGGCAAGATAACCATTGAGGGACTACAACAGCAAGAGGCTTATCCGGAGACTACAAATGCAAGAGGCCCATCGAGGGACTACAAAGAAAGGATGACAACCGGGGGACTACAACGGTAAGATGACCATCGGGGGACTACATCGTCAAGATGAACATCAAGGGACTACAACGGCAAGTGGCTTATTGGTAGACTACAATGGCAAGATGACCATTGGGGGACTACAACGGCAAGATGACCATCGAGAGACTACAACAGCAAGAGGCTTGTCAGGAGACTACAATGGCAAGAGGCCCATCGAGGGACTACAACGGCAAAAGGCTTATCGGAAGACTACAACAGGAGAAGGCCCATCAGGGGACTACAATGGCAAGATGACCATCGGGGGAGATACAACGGCAAGATGACTATCACGGAACTACAACGGCAAGATGACCATCGGGAAACTACAAAAGCAAGATGACCATTGAGAGACTACAACGGCAAGATGACCATCGAGAGACTACAACTGCAAGAGGCCCATCTGGGGACTACAACTGCAAGATGACCATCGGGGGACTACAACGGCAAGATGACCATCAGGGAATTACGATGTCAAGAGGCATATTGGGAGACTACAATGGCAAGAGGCCCATCGGGGTACTACAACGGGAAGATCACAATCGGGGGACTACAACGGGTAAGATGACCATCGAGGGTCTACAACAACAAGAGGCTTTTTGGGAGACTACAACGGCAAGAGGCCCATCGAGGGACTACAACGACGAGGCATATTGGGAGACTACAATGGCAAGATGACCATCGGGGGACTACAACGGTAAGATGACCATCAAGGGACTACAATGGTAAGATGACCATCGGAGGACTACAACAGCAAGATGCCCATCAAGGGACCACAATGGCAAGATGACCATCGGGGATTACAACAGCAAGATTGACATCGAGGGACTACAATGGCAAGATGACCATCGGGGGACTTCAGCGGCAAGATGACCATCGAGGGACAACAACTGTAAGAGGCCCATTGGGGGACTGCAACGGCAAGAGGCCCATCGAGGGACTACAATGGCAAGATGACCATCGGTGGACTACAACAGCAAGATCACCATCGAGGGACTACAAGGGCAAGAGGCTTATCGGAAGACTACATTGGCACAAGGCCCATTGAGGGACTACAATGGCAAGATGAGCACCAGGGGACTACAATGGTAAGATGACTATTGGGGGACTACAATGGAAAGAGGCCCATCGAGGGACTACAATGGCAAGATGACCATCAGGGGACTTCAACGGCAAGATAACCATTGAGGGACTACAACGGCAAGAGGCTTATCGAGAGACTACAAATGCAAGAGGCCCATTGAGGGACTACAACGGCAGAATAACAACCGGGGGACTACAACAGTAAGATGGCCATCGGGGGACTACATCGTCAAGAAGACCATCGAGGGACTACAACGGCAAGTGGCCTATTGGTAGACTACAATGGCAAGATGACCATCGGAGGACTACAATGTTAAGATGACCATCGGGGGACTACAACGGCAAGATGACCATCGAGAGACTACAACGGTAAGAGGCTTATCAGGAAACTACAATGGCAAGAGGCCCATCGAGGGACTACAACGGCAAAAGGCTTTTTGGAAGACTACAACGGGAAAAGGCCCATCAGGGGACTACAATGGCAAGATGACCATCGGGGGAGCTACAACGGCAAGATGACCATCGGGGGAGCTACAACGGCAAGATGACCATCGTGAGACTTCAACCGCAAGATGACCATCGAGAGACTACAACGACAAGAGGCCCATCGGGGGACTACAATGGCAAGATGACTATCGGGGAACTACAATGGTAAGATGACAACCGGGGGACTACAACGGCAAGAGGCTTATCGGGAGACTACAACGGCAAGAGGCCCATCGAGGGACTACAACAGCAAGAGACTCGTCGGGGGACTGCAACAGCAAGAGACCCATTGGGGACTTACGCAGCCAGAAGGGGAGGCTGCAGCGCATCACCCAATCTGCGGAAAGGATGATTGGCTGTAGCTTACCTTCCCTGCAGGATCTTTATGCTAGCAGGTGCAGAAAGAGAGCGACCAAAATTGCCTCTGACCCCTCTGACCCAGCTCACTCCATCTTCCAGCGCATGCCTTCAGGAGTAAGATTCCGGTAAATCGCTACCAAAACCTCTAGACACAGGAACAGCTTTTTTCCTCAAGCGGTAGCCATACTTAATGCTGAACCACGTTAGAGCTGCTAGGACTTGAAAGTAATCAGCACAGAACTGAAAATGAACAATTCTCACATTGCTTACTGCCACTATACTTATAATGTCCTTGACTTGTAATACACACACTGTCTGTCCTTGTATTGTTTTTGTTTGTGTTTGTTAAGCAACTGCCAAGACAAATTCCTTGTAGGTGCAAACTTACTTGGCGAAAAAATTTTTTTTGATTCTGATTGATTCTGAAGAGGCCCATTGAGGGACTACAATGGCAAGATGACCATCGGGGGACTACAACGGTAAGATGACCATTGGGGAACTGCAATGGCAAGATGACCATCGGGGACTACATTGGCAAGAGGCCCATCGGGATACTACCACGGCAAGAGGTCCATTGGGGGACTACAACAGCAAGAGGCCCATTGGGGTTCATCAGGGACTACAATAGAGAGAGGCCCAACAGGGGATTACAAAGGCAAGAGGCCCATCAGGGGACTACAACATCAAGAGCCCCATCGGGGGACTACAATGACAAGAGGCACACTCGGGTACTAAAACGGCTAAAGGCCCATCGGGGTACTACAACGGTAAGAGACCCATCAGGGGATTAACACAGCAAGATTCCCTTCGGGGTATTAACACTGCAAGAGACACATCGAGGGTTTAACACAGCAAGAGGCCTATCGGTGGACTAAAACGGCAAAAGGGCCCAACGGGGGACTACAACGGCAAGATGAGCATCGGGGGACTAAAACGGCAAGATGACCATCAGGGGACTACAACAGAAAGATGACCATCGAGGGACTACAACGGCAAGAAGCTTATCGGGGACTAAAAAGGCAAGAGGCCCATTGGGTGACTACAATGTCAAGAGGCCCATCGATGGACTACAACGGCAATAGGCACATTGAGGGACTACAAGGATAAGAGGCCCAACGTGGAACCCAATGGCAAGAGGCCCATCCGGGGACGAACACAGCAAGAGGCCCATCAAGGGACTAACATGGCAAGAGATCTATCGAGGGACGACAAAATCAAGAGTCCCATGTGGGGACTACAATGGCAAGAGGCTCATCAGAGGACTGACATGGCAAGAGGCCCAACAGGGACTACAACGGCAAGAGGCCCATCGGAGGACTACAATGGCAAGAGGACCATCGAGGGACTACAAAGGCAAGAGGTCCATTTGGGGACTAACAAGGCAAGAGTGTGTGGTTTCCCGGAGTTTGTATTTCATTCAACTAGTTAGGGTATTGTGATTGTAGCCCTTTCAACTATTATAGGCAATAAAAGGGGTGGGGGGTAGGTTCCTTAGAGAAGGTTGTGTTTTCCATTGGAAGATTCTTCACTTGTTCAGTTAGCATGTGGTGGGTTGTGCCAACATATACTAGGTTGGTGGGATGAAATGTTTGCCGGAGAGGGGGGGGGGGGGGGTTAGCTGACAATTCAGCAGGGTAGGGACCTTGAATCTATGCTATTTCTGGGGTTTTGACAGTAGTGGAGATGTTCATCTCTACTGCACCTTTAATTTGTCACACAAATCAAAAAACACCAAGAGGCCCTTCGGGGGACTAACACTGCAAGATGCCCCATCGAGGGACTAACACTGCAAGAGGCCCATTGGGGGACTACAACGGAAAGAGGCCTATCGGGGGACTACAATGGCAAGAGGCCTATAGGGGACTTCAATGGCAAGAGGCCCTTTTTTGGGACTAACACGGCAAGAGGCCCATCGGGGGGACTAACAAGGCAAGAGGCCCATCAGGGGTCTAACACAGCAGGTGACCCATCGGGGGACTAACACAGCAGGAGGCCCACCGGGGACTAACATGGCTAGTAGTCTATAGGGGCCTACAACAGCTAGAAGCCCATTGGGGCCTACAACAACAAGAAGCCTTCAGGGGAGTCAACAACGGCAAGAGTCCCATCGGGGACTACAATGGAAAGAGGCCAATCGGGATTACAATGGCAAATGACCCATCGGGGGACTAACCTGGCGGGAGGCCCAATGGGGGAATACAACTTTAAGAGGCCCAACAGTGGACTAACACAGCAAAAGGCCCATCAGCTGACTAACACGGCAAGAGGCCCATCTGGGGACTACAATGGCAAAAGCCCATCTGGGGACTAACGCGCCATAATACGGCAAGAGGCCCATTGGGGGACTTACACGGCAAGAGACCCATCGCGGGACTAACACTGCAAGAGACCCATCAGGGGACTAACACAGAAGAGGCCCATTGGAGGACTAGACAGCAAGAGGCTCATCGAGGGACTAAAATGGCAAGAGACCCATCGGGAGACTACAATGGCAAGAGACCCATCGGGGGACTACAATGGCAAGAGACCCATCGGGGGACTAACACGGCAAGAGACCCATCGGGGGACTACAATGACAAAAGACCCATCGAGGCCCATCGGGGAGACTACAATGGCAAGAAACCCATCGGGGGACATACACGGCAAGAGACCTATTGGGGGACTAACACGGCAAGAGGACTATCAAAGGGACTACAATGGCAAGAAGCCCATCGGTAGACTACATTGGCAAGAGACCCTTTGGGGACTACAACGGCAAGAGACCCATCGGGGGACTGCAACAGCAAGAGACCCATCGGGGGACTTACACAGCAAGAGATCTGTCGAGGGACTACAATGGCAAGAGGTTAATCGGGGACTACAATGGCAAGAGGCTCAACGGGGGACTAACATGCCAAGATACGGCAAGTGGCTCTTCCTTGTTAGTCCCCCGATGGGTCTCTTGCCCTGTAAGTCCCCCCGACTTACACGGCAGGAGACCTATCGGGGGACTAACATGGCAGGAGACCTATCGGGGGACTAACACGGCAAGAGACCCATCGGGGGACTAACAAGGAAGAGGCCCATTCAGGACTAACACGGCAAGAGGTCCATCGCGGGTCTAACATGGCAAGAGGCCCATCGGGGGACTAATACAGCAAGAGGCCCATCGGTGGACTAACACGGCAAGAGACCCATCAGGGACTAACACGGCAAGAGGCCCATCGGGGGACTAAAATGGCAAGAGACCCATCGGGAGACTACAATGGCAAGAGACGGTGTAAATTGTCAAGTGCTGTGCGATCATTCCAATTTGGGGGGGGCATCCTCACAAGTTTGCCTCAGGCAGCAAAAAGTCTAGAACTAGCCCTGAGTATATACCAGCATACAGAACAGAGCCTGGCAGAAGCATGGGGCTCCCCACTGAATTGCAAATGACTGATGGAAGCCTCCTTAGCAACACTGAGGATTCTCATGGTGGACCGATAAAATCCTCCCTTTTGCTAGGAAGAAATGGGCTTTTGTAAACCAATGGGGAGCCCCAAGCTCCTGCCGGCCTCCAGTCTGGGTATCACAATACACACATCTGATTTATATCATAAACACAATTAGGATCCTATCAGAATCTTCTTAAAATAAAAAATAACTTTTATTAAATTCCTTAAAAACAGTTATAATTACTATTTTTTTGTGTTTTTTATACAATAACATGGTTGGGTATGTTCAGTAATTATTCATGTTAGATCTCCATAATCTTAGAGACCATAGACTATTGTAGATACAACCCTATATCATGAGTAAATTTTGCTGAATTACTTTCTTATAAAATTAAAACCCTCCACCAAAACCGACATGTTTCAACTCCATAAAAAGGAGCCATCGTCAGGGCAAGAATTACGAAGTGCTTAGGGTGCTAGGTGCATAGTAGAAAAGAAAGCAGCATTATAAATACAAATACATAGTAAGGAAAACAATAAACAGGAGAGATATGCTCTCCATCAACCAGCTATTCCCTGGACCGAGCGGCATTGTCGGAAGTGGCGGTGGATTAACCGCACTCAAAATGGCACAGACGCAGCCAGAACATGCAATCTGTGCCATGTCATATGTGATTGTGTTGGGCTGGTGGGTTCAGTGTTATCTTTGCTATAGACATACGAGAGTATTGCCTGGGGAGTAAAATGTCATATTACTACTACCACTAATTAATCATAATAATATAAGTATAATGTGGGGCGGGGGGGGGGGGGATTTTCACATTTATGGATGTATTATAGCATGGTGCAGCTTTATATGTGTTGGAGTAATGTTGGGCTACTGTACAAATACATGTAAATGTAATGAGGGAGGGTCTGATGACATGGCAGCAGGTGATTATGTGAAGAGGGGGTAGTGTCCTATTTGAGTATCGGGTGTAATATGGTAAAAACAAAGAAGCAGTTGGTTATAAGCCGGAGGTGAAAGTTCTGAGGAGGCTTGAACATAGTTGTATTCCACTGTCACCATGACAGCAAACCAGTGAAATATAAATGTTTTAGAAGTTTATCAGCAGTTTAGCATTTACATCCTTTAGACTATATAAACAGCAAGTTCAGACGTTTGCATGTTCTGTTTATACAGTTGTCAACTTAAGGGAATCACCTTAAACATTTCACAGAGGTTGCCTATAGAGACATAACACTAAGAAGTCTCTTGATAGTGTGTTACAGGCAAAGTACGAAATCAGCCATTCTATAGAATGCCTGAAGCGATTAGGCAAAGTACGAAATGTCTGTTTCGTAACGTACTTTGCCTAGGCATTCTATAGAATGCCTGAAGTCGTTCAGGCAAAGTGTAGAATACTCTGTTCTCTATAGAATGCCTGCTCCCCCCCCCCCACACACACACACACACACACTTTGACTGTAATAGCTGCATACCTATGTTGTCAGTGAGGCTAGTGATGATGATGATGATGGGTGCATGCATGCAGGCTGATATTTCACTGTAGGAAAGTGCTGCTGTGAAGAAGAAGGAGCCTTCAGGTGCTGCCACCAAGGGGGTGCCCATGAGCAGAGGAAAAGAGTAGAGAAAAAGCTGGACGTGTGTATGTGTGTGTGTGTGTGTGTGTGGGGGGGGGGGGTGGCAGTTGGGTTTTGGCAGTTGAAGGTTAGTGAGTGGGAGGAGCCTGAAAAGCGCATGATGCAGCAAAAAAAAAGTTTAGAGTCATGATACTATGCTCCACTTGGCAGCAAGAAATAATAAGCATGATTTTTTTTTTGTGAGAAAACGGAGGCAGAGAGACTAAAGAAGAGACCAGACCATTGGTGAGACTGACAAAGCAAAGCAGAGGCACAGACAAGAGAGCACTACTAAAAAAAAAAACTGAAGTAAGGAAGAGAAAGAGATCTGCAGCCATAACAGGAGACAGGAGAGGAAAGAGACCACTCACGTCGGTTGTACATTCACTGTATAGATGTTACAGGCAAAGTACGAAATTCAGGCATTCTATAGAATGCCTAGGCAAAGTACGTAATAAAAAAAACAAAAAAAAATAATTTTGTTCTTTGCTGAACCTGTCTTAGACATTCTATAGAATGCTTGGGCATTCTATAGCATGCCTAGGCAAAGTATGTAACAAAAACAGACATTTCGTACTTTGCCTAAAATGGTCAGGCATTCTATAGAATGCCTAGGCATTCCATAGAATTCCTGAATTTCGTACTTTGCCTGTAACAAGTGCATATGAAAAACTCTATGAAGATGTTTAAAGCAAACCTGTGAGGATCAAACATTTAAAAGTTAAAAACTTACCTAAGTAGTGGTGAAAAGTTTAAAACTTTGTTTTACTCAAGTTGTGGTAAGCCTCTGGATGCTCCAGAAGCTTCTTAGATCATCCTTAAGTGAATCAGCAAGTTTGGCACAGATGCGCCGATGGTTTGGAAGCCACTACAGGCTGTAATGAGAATTATGGCTATAGTGGTGCTCAGTGACTAACATGGGTCCTGGCAATAGCCAGAGCTCAAATTAGAAATAAAAAACAAGGTAATTTGGCCTCCGGCAAAAGCCCCCCCCCCCCCTCCCCCGGATTGCTACAACTTGGAGGGGAAATTATATACAGCTTGGGAAGGAGTTTCTGTAGTAGCAGGGAGAGCCGTTTTTTCGACTTTATACTGTGACCAAATTAGCCTGCGCTTTTTTTAAATGTGTGCCTCCTTGAGCCCACCCTTTGCTGCCCAAACCCTTCTTCCTTTGGCCATGCTCCCGTCTGTGCACAAGCTTCTTTATACTGAGCATATACAGTAGAGTACTGTCGGTGCATGTCCAGTAGAACTAAACCACTCATGCATGGAAGAAAAAGACTTGCACAAGTGGCCATGTTCTACTGGGCATGTGCAGACTGCATGCCCAGTATCAAGAAGCTCTTATTTGACAAGCTCTGGTCAAATGTGTTTAGAGGGACCCACACTGGAACGGTGGGATCAAGAAAGTAGGGTTGGGGAAAAACACAAGGAACACTGTAATGGGCTGTCTGTATTGGGCAAAATCACGTGACAAATCTCTGATATCTCTGATCTCGAATATTAGCTCCACAAGACCGATGTCGTCTGGTATTTAGTATTATGTAATTGGTGGCAGATATTTTGAGTACTGTACAGGCGCGTATACACGCCGTATTTTTACAAACGACAGGTCCGTCAGACCCTCGTGCGGGGCGGTCGTTCTGCTGCCGACAGTAGTACGTGAGTACAGGCTGTCAGCAGACTGATAACACTGTTTTTGATGGATCCACCGAGTCTTATCAGTCTGCCCACAGCCTGTACTTACGTGCTACTGTCGGCAGAACGACCGCCCTACAGGAGGGTCTGACAGACCTGCTGTTTGTAAAAATACGATGTGTGTACGCGCCTTAAGCTAGAAGAGGGAACTCTATGACTCGAGCTTACTTTTTCCAGCACATCCCACAGATACTTGATTGGACTAAGATATGGGGAACACTCATATGCCCACTTTAGGAACTTTTGGCAGTGACAGGAATCTGTATGAAAGGGTCTTATCTTAATTTTTGCTTTCAAAGATGTGTTAGGGCTTATTATCAGGGGCTGTCTCATTTTTCTATGAACAACCCTGCCTAATAAAAGCCCTGGGATCTGTGTCCGTCAACAGCGTCCGTGTCAGGCACTGAGTGCACAAGCATGGAACCGTGGCTGTTGCTATGCATGCAGGTGGACATGAGCATGCGAACTGGCATTTGTTGTTGCACACACATGTGGACGGGGCACGTGTGCATGGGCGGACTCACTCACGTTGGTGATGGTTGCTGCTTTTAATGCTTATTGCTGAGGCAGGCCTAATTGCCTAGTAATCTACACTATATTCTTTAACTCCCCCCCCCCCCCCCAAAAAAAAACCATAATACATCAATATAGTCATGTCATCACTTTCTAGATCATCATACCTCTCCAAACCCTGAATTCCAGCATACATTTCTTGTGACTCGAATTCCATTTTCCATGTATAACAACCTACATTTACAGAGAGCCTGGCATTTGCCAACCCTTATTGTTTTAGGTCTCTTGGGGGCTTTTGAGAGTGATTCTTATAGAGGTGTCTGTTTTCCTTGGTGAAAGGTCTATCCTGCTGCATTCTACTGCAAATTATATTTTTTAGATGTATAACATGGACACTTTGTGGATTTACTTTCATTATGAACTGTTAATAAGCCCTTATTTTAGGAGTATGACTTATATTTATTTCAAAAAAACCTCAATAATCCTACACTGGTCTTTTTGTGGTAGCAATTCATTGTATTGCTTCTCATATTGCAGCATCCTCTTTACACCCACATAACTCGTGTTATCTTAATAAGGAACCTGTGTAACTAGCATATCATTTTATCCCATATTTGAGTAAATCAATCTTATGCAAAATTAAAACTCCCAGTATGTAGCTTAACACCCGCAACAATAGCATCAGATGGTGACCAGGTGGAGGACTCGGTATCCCAGGTGTAGAGATCTTTTCTCAGGAATCCTAAAGAGATATTAAATGGGTGGATTCAATCCACTGTAGACTAGTGCTTGAATTTCCTCTTCGGTGGACTGACTTTTGGGCTGGAGAAAAAAACACACAGGTGCACAGGGACACGATGAGGAAGAGCTTGGTTGACCAGCTTTGAGGGGGACACTGCTGCTTGCTGGAGGGTCGTGGAAGAACGGCACAGGCACAGGATGACTGCAGGGGGCTGCAGGAAGCCCCAAGCAAGTTAAACTGCTTTTTTTCCAGACTTTAGATTTCCTTTAAAGCATTCTTTACATACCGTATATACTCGCATATAAGCCGACCCGCATATAAGCCGACCCCCCAACTTTTCCATGGAAAAACAGGGGAAAATGATTGACCCCCATATAAGCCGGGGGTAGGAAATGCTGGATTGGTGCAGGCCGCGTAATCCCCCCAGTGTGTCCCAGTATAGCTAGTATAGTGCCCAGTATGGGTATGTAGTGCCCCAGTATAGCTAGTATAGTGCCCAGTTTAGCTAGTATAGTGCCCAGTTTAGCCAGTATGGTGCCCCAGTATGGCTAGTATAGTGCCCAGTTTAGCTAGTATAGTGCCCAGTTTAGCCAGTATAGTGCCCAGTTTAGGTAGGTAGTGCCCCAGTATAGCTAGTATAGTGCCCAGTATAGCTAGTATAGTGCCCAGTATAGCTAGTATAGTGCCCCAGTATAGCTAGTAGAGTGCCCCAGTATAGCTAGTAAAGTGCCCAGGTTAGCTAGTATAGTGCCCAGTTTAGCTAGTATAGTACCTAGTATAGGTAGGTAGTGCCCCAGTATAGCTAGTATAGTACCTAGTATAGTGCCCCAGTATAGCTAGTATAGTGCCCAGTTTAGCTAATATAGTGCCCAGTTTAGGTAGGTAGTGCCCCAGTATAGCTAGTATAGTACCCAGTGTAGGTAGGTAGTGGCCGGTATAGTGCCCTGCTCCCCCGCTGCTATTACCTGCAGCGGCTTCCTAGTCCCCGGCGGCGCTTCCTCTTCCCCGCTCTCATGCCTCTATGAAGAAATCACAGCAGCGCGCCCGGCGCTGCTGCTCTGATGATGCAGGGGGCAGGAAAGAGCGCGGCTCCCTGTAGCGGCGATCTGCATCGCCGTTACCATGGGAACCGCTCTTTCCTGCCCCCTGCATCATCAGAGCAGCAGCGCCGGGCGCGCTGCTGTGATTTCTTCATAGAGGCATGAGAGCGGGGAAGAGAAAGCGCCGCCGGGGACGAGGAAGCCGCTGCCAAAACAAGTAATAGCAGCGGCGGCGGCGGCGGCGGGGGGAGCGGGCAGGGGGGAGCGGGGGCCGCGGACCACGGACCACCAGGGAAGACTCGCATACAAGCCGACCCCCCAACTTTTGACCCCCTTTTTGGGGGTCAAAAATTCGGCTTGTATGCGAGTATATACGGTAACTAATGGTCATGGAACACCAAACCCTACCAAGACTAGCCGCAGTGTCAGAGAGGTGTAAGCAGAGGGAAGGGAAGAGTCTGTCAATGGTTACCATTGTTCAAAGAAACAAAGAGGTGACCATTACCCACACTGCACCACTGAAGGCGTATATGCAAGAGAGGCTCGTATTAATTTGGGTTGCCGTTTCTTGAAAATCCCAAATGATATTCAAATAATTGCGTAGCATTATGAATTTGCATCCTGCCATTTCCCTCATTCTCTAACCCTAACCTGCTACCCTTGCCAAGGACCATAAGGGTCTATCCGTGATCGGGTTAATCACTAAAGCTCAACACACACCATACAATCTTGGTTGTACAGATTTACCAAATCTATGTAGTATAAGGGCCAACAGATTGAAAATACCTTGAATGATTGATTGAACAAGCTCTTATACTACATAAAAGTGGTAAGATTGAACAATCAAGATTGTATGGTGTGTGTTGAGCCTAAGAGTCAGAAACTTGATCTCGCTGTGACTTTGCGCATAGATGCCGACTAGCCGAGAGGAGCTTCTGACTGAAAGGATTCACCACACACATACAATTTAAAATGCTTGCCACCATGTGCGAGTCGGCGCACAACCGTAACTATAATCACACACTGAGAACACTGTAACTTAACCCTTAGCGGTATGCAGGGATCGGCGCCAGAGTAGCTATGCTCGATTCAAGCAACGGGTTGTAGATGCAAAATACTGTCGAACACAAGGTAACGTTTTTGGAGAAGCAAGTACGATTGTGTAGGTTCAGAAACAGGTCATAACTGTTAAAATGATTTTTAAAAGTTTTAATAACAAAAATGCATTACACTCATTTACATAAACTAATTAACACATAACACAAAGCATACAATAAAAGGGAGTAAATTAGAAGGGTTATTTATCTGAATGCAGTCCTTTTGGGATTGAGTAAAATATAGTCTAGTTCAAATGTAGGCATTGATATTAGAGTCCTTGAAACAAAGCAAAGGTTCAGTCCTCCCAAGAACGCATGCCTGGAGAAATTTCTTTGTCAATGGAATTTTGGAAGACAAAATGATCACTGTGCAGTGAGCCCTTTATGTCCTCTGTCATTTGTGGGTTGTCTTTCCCTGGGTGTGTATACCCCTTGGTGAGTAAGGCAGGCAAAACTTTTTACAGGCAAAAATTACAGTTTTTCAATAACCTTTGCCATTTATTCCAGGATTGGCCTACAGCAAATCCAATGACAGATTTAGAACTTGCGGGCAATGCTTTATCGAATGATACCGAACACTGACAGGCTACGAGGTGCGCTCAGTGAATGTTGAATAACTCGGTTTCTGTAGCCTCTAGAACAGGCATGGGCAAACTTGGCCCTCCAACTGTTAAGGAACTACAAGTCCCAGAATGCATTGCAGGAGTCTCACAGCCACAATCATGACTCATAAAGGCAAATGCATTGTGGGACTTGTAGTTCCCAGGGCCGGCCCGTCACTTTTTGCCGCCTGAGGCAAATGTGGCAGAGCTGCTGCCGCCGCCCCCCCCCCCCCCCCCCGGGGGGGGGGGCCCGGCCGCCGAGCCGGAGGGGTAGCGGGCAGGTCGGGGGTATTGTGCCTAGCGGTGGGGAGGGGGGTCGGACCCCCCCCCTCCCTCGCCTGGGTCCCCCGATCTGCGCTCCCCTCCAGCCTGTAATTACTAAGCTGATGCCAGATCGTAAGAGGCACGGGCGGGGAGGACTCACCTTTTCCGCGTTCCATCGTGCGCTCCATTGACGTCACTTCCTGCATCGCCGTCCACTTACAATACAGTGGGCGGCGATGCAGGAAGTGACGTCAGTGGAGCGCTCGCTGGAACGCGGAAAAGGTGAGTCCTCCCCGCCCGTGCCTCTTACGATCTGGCATCAGCTTAGTAATTACAGGCTGGAGGGGAGCGCAGATCGGGGGACCCAGGCGAGGGAGGGGGGGGTCCGACCCCCCTCCCTACCACTAGGCACAATACCCCCGACCTGCCCGCTAACCCCTCCGGCTCGGCGGCCGGCCCCCCCCGGGCGGGTGCCGCCCTTTGAAGTTTGCCGCCTGAGGCAAATGTTTCACCCCGCCTCATGAGCGGGCCGGCCCTGGTAGTTCCATAACAGCTGGAGGGATGAGTTTGCCCATGCCTGCTCTAGAAGGTCCAAAGTTAACTACAGATTATAATTAGAGATGGCCTAACGGTTCGCCGGCGAACTTCCGGTGGTTCGCGGAGAACTGCAAACTTTTCCGGAAGTTTTGTTCACCCCATAATGCACCATTAGGGTAAACTTTGACCCTCTACATCACAGTCAGCAGGCACATTGTAGCCAATCAGGCTACACTCCCTCCTGGAGCCACTCCCCCCCCCCCCCTTATAAAAGGCAGGCACCACTGGCCATTATACTCACTCGTGTGCCTGCACTAAATAGAGAAGGGATAGCTGCTGCTGCAGACTCTCATAGGTAAAGATTAGTTAGGCTCTTGTAGGCTTCTTAGCTTGCTCTTGGCTGATTCTTATTGCTTAAATAGCACCACACAACAGCTCTTTTGAGAGCTATGCTTGTTCTTGTGATCTATTTTTTTTTCTGTGTGTCCCACTGACATTTGTGTTGCATAGACAGCCTTGATAATTTATACTGTGTGTGTGCCACTGCCAGGCCTAGTACATTCAGTGACTACCTGTGTGTGTGACACGCAGCTGCACATTGTAATACCCAGTACTGCATATACCCACTTACCTACGTGAGCTGAACGCACGCAGTGTAACTGTGCCTGTCCGCTACCTGTCTGTGTGTGACAGGTGCACATTGTAATTTCCATTACTGCATATACCTACCTACCTGTCGTTCACAGTGCACCCACCTGCCTACGTGAGTTGAGTGCACGCTGTGTCACTGTGCCTTTCCGCTACCTGTCTGTGTTTGACAGGTGCACATTGTAATACCCATCACTGCATATACCTCAGGCTCCCACTAGACCGGAATCAAACCAGGATTCCCCAGCCATTACCCGTGGTCACTGGCAATGGCAGACTTGCCTTCCATAACAGATTCTCGTTAAAGGATTTAAAGTTGATTCATCTCATATACTGCAGGGCCTCAAAAGTCCTCCTGTATTGTTATTTTTGGTCACTCCCTCGGGAAGTGCATGCCATGCCTGCTGCCTTCCTTGGATGTGTGTGGTAGCCGTTCCTGCTCCTTTACCCACAGCATGCCTGCTGCCTTTGTTGGATGTGTGGTGGTGGTAGCCGTTTCCTAGGCTCCCACTCCGGACCGGAATCGAACCAGGATTCCCCAGCCATTACCAGTGGTCACTCGCAATGGCAGACTTGCCCTCCATAAAGGATTCTCAATGCAGGCACTGAACAGCAAGCAGAACAAGTATTTTAAAAAATAGATGTAATCTTTAAAGGAGTCATCAGGGATAATTTAATAAAATAAGTGCTACTTACCGGGGGCTTCCTTACAGCCCCAAGCATGTCCATCGCCGCAGCTCTGTCCTAGTCCCCGGCGATGACGTCAGGGCAACCTCCAGGTCAGCCTGAACTGCGCCTGCACGAGCGGCGCTGTCAAAGACCGCCACGTGGGCCAGAGCAGTCTGCGCAGGCACAGAACTACTGTGTCTGCGCAGTGCGCTCCAACCCACGTGGCGGTGATTGAAAGCACCGGTCGCGCAGGCGCAGTACAGGGCAACCTGGAGGTCACTCTAACGTCATCGCCGGGGACCGGGACGGAGCTGCGGCGAGCGTCTGCGTTCAGTCTTTCCCTGGGTGTGTATACCCCTTGGTGAGTAAGGCAGGCAAAACTTTTTACAGGCAAAAATTACAGTTTTTCAATAACCTTTGCCATTTATTCCAGGATTGGCCTACAGCAAATCCAATGACAGATTTAGAACTTGCGGGCAATGCTTTATCGAATGATACCGAACACTGACAGGCTACGAGGTGCGCTCAGTGAATGTTGAATAACTCGGTTTCTGTAGCCTCTAGAACAGGCATGGGCAAACTTGGCCCTCCAACTGTTAAGGAACTACAAGTCCCAGAATGCATTGCAGGAGTCTCACAGCCACAATCATGACTCATAAAGGCAAATGCATTGTGGGACTTGTAGTTCCCAGGGCCGGCCCGTCACTTTTTGCCGCCTGAGGCAAATGTGGCAGAGCTGCTGCCGCCGCCCCCCCCCCCCCCCGGGGGGGGGGGCCCGGCCGCCGAGCCGGAGGGGTAGCGGGCAGGTCGGGGGTATTGTGCCTAGCGGTGGGGAGGGGGGTCGGACCCCCCCCCCCTCCCTCGCCTGGGTCCCCCGATCTGCGCTCCCCTCCAGCCTGTAATTACTAAGCTGATGCCAGATCGTAAGAGGCACGGGCGGGGAGGACTCACCTTTTCCGCGTTCCATCGTGCGCTCCATTGACGTCACTTCCTGCATCGCCGTCCACTTACAATACAGTGGGCGGCGATGCAGGAAGTGACGTCAGTGGAGCGCTCGCTGGAACGCGGAAAAGGTGAGTCCTCCCCGCCCGTGCCTCTTACGATCTGGCATCAGCTTAGTAATTACAGGCTGGAGGGGAGCGCAGATCGGGGGACCCAGGCGAGGGAGGGGGGGGTCCGACCCCCCTCCCCACCACTAGGCACAATACCCCCGACCTGCCCGCTACCCCTCCGGCTCGGCGGCCGGCCCCCCCCGGGCGGGTGCCGCCCTTTGAAGTTTGCCGCCTGAGGCAAATGTTTCACCCCGCCTCATGAGCGGGCCGGCCCTGGTAGTTCCATAACAGCTGGAGGGATGAGTTTGCCCATGCCTGCTCTAGAAGGTCCAAAGTTAACTACAGATTATAATTAGAGATGGCCTAACGGTTCGCCGGCGAACTTCCGGTGGTTCGCGGAGAACTGCAAACTTTTCCGGAAGTTTTGTTCACCCCATAATGCACCATTAGGGTAAACTTTGACCCTCTACATCACAGTCAGCAGGCACATTGTAGCCAATCAGGCTACACTCCCTCCTGGAGCCACTCCCCCCCCCCCCCCTTATAAAAGGCAGGCACCACTGGCCATTATACTCACTCGTGTGCCTGCACTAAATAGAGAAGGGATAGCTGCTGCTGCAGACTCTCATAGGTAAAGATTAGTTAGGCTCTTGTAGGCTTCTTAGCTTGCTCTTGGCTGATTCTTTGGCTGATTCAGTGCGCTCCAACCCACGTGGCGGTGATTGAAAGCACCGGTCGCGCAGGCGCAGTACAGGGCAACCTGGAGGTCACTCTAACGTCATCGCCGGGGACCGGGACGGAGCTGCGGCGAACGTCTGCGTTCAGAGCTGCGGCGAGGGACATGCTGGGAGCTTGGGGCTGGAGGAAGCCCCTGGTAAGTAGCACTTATTTTATTAAATTATCCCTTATGACTCCTTTAACAATGGTAGAGAAAGAACCATCGAAAGTTGATAAGGCAGTCAGACATTACCTGACATCACTGAGTGAGGAAGAGCAATCTCGCCATGGTGCGCACCAGTCCACCACGGCCGTCACTACACAAACAGCTTTTGCGGTGCGTTACACAGTGAGTTTGGTGTGTCAGTGTGTAGCAGTACTCTAATTACACTCCCTGATCCATGTACACACACACAAGATGTTTTAAAGCACCTAAGGCCTGCAATTTAGCATTCAATGTGATTTCTGCCCTTAAAACGCTGCTTTGCGTCCAATCCAGATTTTTCCCCGGGACTTTTGGCATGTATCCCACTCCGCCATGCCCCCCCCCCCTCTCCAGGTGTTAGACCCCTTGAAACATCTTTTCCATCACTTTTGTGGCCAGCATACATTTTTCTAGTTTTCAAAGTTCGCCTCAGTTTTAATGCAATTTATGCTACTCGACTCATACCGTGTATAAGGGCTCAAAGGGTTTTTCACCTTCCCGTGGACTAGTGGAAATATGTGAGGCTAGTGTTGTACCTTATATCCTGGTTGAACGTGATGGACACAAGTCTATTTTTCAACCAAAATAACTATGCAACTATGTAAGGTAGACTCCTCTGGTCCAGACAGTTGCAACCTCTGCATACCATATTACACCACCGCAAACCCTGCAGTAATTTATGCTGAGTATGGCAGCATGACTCCATATGCCAAGTGAATAGGACGGAATTTCCACAACTCCCCCAGAGGAAGTAATGTTACAGATCACTGGGCCAAACAAGACATTGTACTTGAAAGTATCGATTGAATGGGGTTTTGGAGTATCCGCTTTTGGTGTGGTCAGGAAAACCTGCTCATATGCAGCTCTGTGGTCCAATGAACATGGCTAAAAACAAACAAACAGAGCGCTCTGAAACTAGCAGAAAGTTGCAATCACACTGTCCTAATCAACAGGACTCGCCTGGAATGTAATGGCTATCGGTAAGGATCAGCTTGTGACCCTCTTAGATGGCAGCCAGGGACCGGGCTCTCCAGTCAGCAGCGAGCATGAGACCTCAGCAAGGAGTCCAGGATACAGAAAGGGAGGCATGGTGTAGCTACACATGACATGACCATTGGTCTCCTTGGAGGGAACTTAAAAGCAGAAGGAACGGTGTCAGCCTGTCTCAGTGCCACTGGCGGCGGTAAAGAGGGCTGAGAAGTCACGCAGTTGCTAGGCAATGCTTACCGTGACCATATCAAGGGACTACAGGTGAACAGAAAGTGACTAAAAGTCGCTTTATTGGGCAGACAACAGGTTTTCCAGAGGAGACACCCTTCGTTCTTGACCTGAGGGACTGTGGATGTCTCCTCCAGGAAACGTGTCCCAAATATCTCTGCTCCCACACTCCTAAATTGTTGCTGGTGCCAGAGATAGATTACATAAAGCTATCTCGGCACTCAGCCGGGCTCGGGGCTGCAATTTGGCACAAAGGTAGTTCGGGGAGTCCCCTCCCCACCCTGAAAATGTAGGTGTAGGTGTGGAAGTGGAGATATTTGGGGTGTTATTTGAGGCAGCATAATCGAATGTGGCGGCACAGGCTTCTACTGCGCATGCGGGGCAGCACAAACAGACAATACCGGTCCTCTCCCATCTCCCGCTGTCAGTCTGTAAAGATCGGCGACCCCAAGACTGCTCAGTTCTTCCGCAAACGCTTCACCTCTAGCGTACTGCACTGTACGCCCGAGGTGACGTGGGCAAATAAGACCTGACCCGTCTTGGGGTCGCGGATCTTTACAGCGGGAGACAGAGGACCGGAGCTGTGGCGAGGGACAGAGTGACTTGTAGGGGCTGGAAGAAGCCCCAGGTAAGTCAAGACAGGTTTATTGCCTCACCTCATATGTCCTTTAAGTGCTGCCCATCCAAGTGAATGGGCAGCACCAGTGAAGTCGTTTACAGTTTCCACAAATGCCACATTTTTAACCCCTATTTTTCCTGTTATCTGAGGTAACCCTGAAAACAACAGGCTACTTCCACCCTCTCTACCACTGGATCACCAGGATAGCCAGGCAACTGGTATTGCTTAACCTCTTGAGGACTGCTAGTGACCAGGCCATTTTTAGTAAAATTGGCCACTGCAGCTTTAAGGCCAAGCTGCAGGACCGCACAACACTGCACACAAGTGATTCCCCCCACCAACAGAGCTCTCTGTTGGTGGGGTCTGATCGCTCCCCCCATGTTTGTTTTTTTTATAATAAATATTATTGTTTTTTTTTTTTTTTTTTTATAAAAATCCCTGTTTCTTTAAAACCCTTCCCTCCCTCCTCACAGCCAGCCAATTACGGCGATCGGCTGTCATAGGCTTCTGCCTATGAGAGCCGATCGCTCTCTTGTCCCCAGTGCAGCGCTGCACAGTGTAAATAGACGGCGTGATCGCCGTCTAACAGTCTCCCGAGCGGCAACAGCCGCTCAGAGACTGAAGAGGGGCGGAGCTCCACCCTCCGAGCATGAGATGCACGCGATCTCATGCAAATTACAGCCCCAGGACTTTACGCCAATCGGCGTTAGGCGGTCCTGGGGCTGCTGCCACGCCCATCGGCGTGACGCGGTTGGAAAAAGGTTACAGGGAACATAAACTGAGAAGGATATGGATATTTCCTTTTAAAATAATACCAGTTGCCTGACTCTCCTGCTGATCCTGTGTCTCTAATACTTTTAGCCACAGCCCCTGAACAAGCATGCAGATCAGGTGGTCTGACTGAAGTCAGACTGGATTAGCTGCATGCTTGTTTCAGGTGTGCGATTTAGCCACCACTGCAGGCAAAGAGAACAGTAGGACTGCCAAGCAACTTGTATTGTTTAACATGAAACATCCATATTCCTCTTAGTTAAGGTTCCCTTTAAAATTAAATAAATATGGCAGCCTCCATATCCCTCTCACTGCAGTTGTCCTTCGAGAGTTGAAGATCCACCTTTGAAAAATGGGAGCGATCTGCATGAGGAGTTTGGGGTGTGGTCAAACTGGTATCGTCCATTGCCAAGTTGTAAAATGTGTGTGAAGAAACGGGCATGGCAATACCTCAGTTATGTAGTGACAATGGCTATCATTCATAAAGCATTTCCGCATGCGGAAATGCTTAAAATAGCGGACTTTACCAAACACTTTGCAAATTCTGCATTCATAAAGGCTCTTTCCGCATGAAAAGCTGACATTACCGAGCAGAGCGATAAATCACCGCCTTGTGCGGTGATTATCGTAAAAAATGTAACAAAATGTTAATTCATAAAGATTACCGCAAGTGGTGTGAGGTCAGGAAGTACCGCTCCCTTGGATGTGGCGATAACAATGTTAAGTTAATGGAGACAAAGACCTCCCAGGCAGCTGCAGTAGAGTGGAACACGGAGAAGTGTATCAACTCGGCAGCTTTCTGTGTCTCCGCAAGCCGACCGCCAGCCTAGTTCGGGAAATCTCCGCACTGCTATCGCAACTGTATACATTTTTATGAATGAGCAGCCAGAAGTCTAAAATACCGCCAGCGATGTTTTCCCGCATGGATTTACTTTACCAACAACACTTTTATGAATGATAGCCAATTTCTCTGTCTCTCACACACACACACACACAAATGTAGCATTTACAGATATAGCGCATTTGTTAGGCAGAAAACTTAACATGTTAAATTGATGATGGTGCAATTGATTTGTTTTATTTGTGAAAACATGTTTTTTTATTGTATTTAATACTATTTTCCAAACAAAGAGTAATCTGTAAGATGCAATTTTTGCAACCGATTAATTGGGCAGTCATTTGTACTAGGAAGCATTGGCCTCAATTCACTAAGCTTAACTCCTGTCTTTAAAAACTCTTCTGAGCTGTTTTACAGTTATCACAATTATATCACCATGGTGATAACTGTAAAACAGCTCAGACGAGTTATTAAAGACAGGAGTTAAGGTTAGTAAATTGAGGCCATTGTCTTTTGCAGTGTATAGTGAATGAGGTGGGGTTTGCATCATGTGACACCACTTTTAATAAAAAACAGACATGTAAAAAAAAAAAAATATATATATATTTTTTTTTTTTTTTATTAAAATGGACATTTCTCTGCATCACATGATGCCAACCCCACCGTACTGAACAATTCTTCAGTTCTTCATACAAAAACTGTTTTAGAATATGAACAAAAATGTGCAAGTTTTTTTTTCATGGGCAATGTATGGAAGGCCCTGTGGTTCTGCAGTTTCAGCGTTTAGATGCATTGCCTCCTGTTTGCAATATAGACTTCCACATCTGCTAACCAGCTTTTTACTGTATCCACTTTCTCAGCAGGTTCCTGCTTGTCCAGGTATCAAGTTCTTCAGCATAGGTGACTGACTGCTGCCATCTTGTGGCAGATGTAGAAACTGCCATTTATGTGTAAAAAAAAAAAAAAATCTTTCAATGCTTGTTTGGAGTGTACATACAAGTGAAACTCAAAAAAAAAAATAGACTATCATGCAAATGTCCATTCAGTAATTTATCTGAAAAGGTGAAACTAATATATGAAAGACTCATTACATGCAAAGCAATATATTTCAAGCCTTTATGTGTTATAATTTTGATGATTATGGCTTACAGTTTATGGAAACCACAAAATTAAAACCTCAGAAAGCTATAATACTGTGAAAAATGTTCAATATTCTAGACTCAAAGGGGGAGATTTATCAACGCATTACCGACAGGTTTTTCTTCTTAATCTGTTCTAACCAGCAGGGAGAACAGTTCTGCATAATAAGAATGTTCTTAAATCCTAGTAATAGTGGCAGTTTAGCGTGGATTTCTAGAGCTGCACTACAGTTAAGAGAAGTGCAAATCCATCCCTAAACTGGCACAGATTAAGAAGTGCTTGAAAGCAGTTCTACAGCTGTAGAACTGCAGGCTAGACATGATTGCAGAGTGCAGGCTGTACATGATTTGTGATGTGCCCCTCACACCTGCTGAATTCCTCCTCAGAGCCTGCTGCTATCAATACAGCAGGTGTGTTGGTTACCTCAGCAACAGCAATTCCCCTCACACACTGCACTGTCTGAGAGACCTTCCTAGCTCCTCCTATTATACAACAGTTTTAGAAGGAATCTGCACTGTCTAATTATTTCTTTCTTAACCACTTGAGGACCGTGGGCTTTACCCCCCTTAAGGACCAGCCACTTTTTTTCCATTCAGACCACTGCAGCTTTCACGGTTTATTGCTCGCTCATACAACCTACCACCTAAATGAATTTTGGCTCCTTTTCTTGTCACTAATAAAGCTTTCTTTTGGTGCTATTTGATTGCTCCTGCGATTTTTACTTTTTATTATATTCATCAAAAAAGACATGAATTTTGGCAAAAAAAAAGGATTTTTTTTTTTACTTTCTGTGCTGACATTTTTCAAATAAAGTAAAATTTCTGTATACATGCAGCGCGAAAAATGTGGACAAACATGTTTTTAATTAAAAAAAAAACCCCATTCAGTGTATATTTATTGGTTTGGGTAAAAGTTATAGCGTTTACAAACTATGGTCAAAAAAAAGTGAATTTTCCCATTTTCAAGCATCTATGACTTTTCTGACCACCTGACATGTTTCATGAGGGGCTAGAATTCCAGGATAGTATAAATACCACCCAAATTACCCCATTTTGGAAAGAAGACATCACAAAGTATTCACTGAGAGGCATAGTGAGTTCATAGAAGATATTAATTTTTGTCACAAGTAAGCAGAAAATGACACTTTGTGACAAAAAAAAAAGTTTCCATTTCTTCTAACTTGCGACAAAAAAAAAATTAAATCTGCCACGGACTCACCATGCCCCTCTCTGAATACCTTGAAGTGTCTACTTTCCAAAATGGGGTCATTTGTGGGGTGTGTTTACGGTCCTCGCATTTTGGGGGGTGCTAATGTGTAAGCACCCCTGTAAAGCCTAAAGGTGCTCATTGGACTTTGGGCCCCTTAGCGCAGTTAGGCTGCAAAAAAGTGCCACACATGTGGTATTGCCGTACTCGGGAGAAGTAGTATAATGTGTTTTGGGGTGTATTTTTACACATACCGATGCTGGGTGGGAGAAATATCTCTGTAAATGACAATTTTTTAATTTTTTTTTTACACACAATTGTCCATTTACAGAGATGTTTCTCCCACTCAGCATGGGTATGTGTAAAAATACACCCCAAAACACATTGTACTATTTCTCTCGAGTACGGCGATACCACATGTGTGGCACTTTTTTGCACCTTAACTGCGCTATGGGGCCCAAAGTCCAATGAGTACCTTTAGGATTTCACAGGTCATTTTGAGAAATTTCGTTTCAAGACTACTCCTCATGGTTTAGGGCCCCTAAAATGCCAGGACAGTATAGGAACCCCACAAATGACCCCATTTTAGAAAGAAGACAGCCCAAGGTATTCCGTTCGTAGTACGGTGAGTTCATAGAAGATTTTATTTTTTGTCACAAGTTAGCGGAAAATGACACTTTGTGAAAAAAACCAATAAAAATCAATTTCCGCTAACTTGTGACAAAAAATAAAATCTTCTATGAACTCACCGTACTACTAACAGAATACCTTGGGGTGTCTTCTTTCTAAAATGGAGTCATTTGTGGGGTTCCTATACTGTCCTGGCAGTTTAGGGGCCCTAAACCGTGAGGAGTGGTCTTGAAACAAAATTTCTCAAAATGACCTGTGAAATCCTAAAGGTACTCATTGGACTTTGGGCCCCTTAGCGCAGTTAGGGTGCAAAAAAGTGCCACACATGTGGTATCGCCGTACTCGGGAGAAGTAGTACAATGTGTTTTGGGGTGTATTTTTACACATACCCATGCTGGGTGGGAGAAATAACTCTGTAAATGGACAATTGTGTGTAAAAAAATCAAAAGATTGTCATTTCTCCCACCCAGCATGGGTATGTGTAAAAATACACCCCAAAACACATTATACTACTTCTCCCGAGTACAGCGATACCACATGATTGGCACTTTTTTTGCAGCCTAACTGCGCTAAGGGGCCCAAAGTCCAATGAGTACCTTTAGGATTTCACAGGTCATTTTTGTTTCAAGACTACTCCTCACGGTTTAGGGCCCCTAAAATGCCAGGGCAGTATAGGAACCCCACTAATGACCCCATTTTAGAAAGAAGACACCCCAAGGTATTCCATTAGGAGTATGGTGAGTTCATAGAAGTTTTTATTTTTTTGTCACAAGTTAGCGGAAATTGATTTTAATTGTTTTTTTTCACAAAGTGTCATTTTCCGCTAACTTGTGACAAAAAATAAAATCTTCTATGAACTCACCATACTCCTAACGGAATACCTTTGGGTGTCTTCTTTCTAGAATGGGGTCATTTGTGGGGTTCCTATACTGCCCTGGCATTTTAGGGGCCCTAAACCGTGAGGAGTAGTCTTGAAACTAACAATGTCGCAAAATGACCTGTGAAATCCTAAAGGTACTCATTGGACTTTGGGCCCCTTAGCGTTCTTAGGGTGTAAAAAAGTGCCACATATGTGGTACCGCGGTACTCAGGAGAAGTAGTATAATGTGTTTTGGGGTGTATTTTTACACATACCCATGCTGGGTGGGAGAAATATCTCTGTAAATGACAATTTGATTTTTTTTTTTTACACACAATTGTACATTTACAGAGAGATTTCTCCCACCCAGCATGGGTATGTGTAAAACTACACCCCAAAACACATTATACTACTTCTCCTGAGTACGGCGATACCACATGTGTGACACTTTTTTGCAGCCTAGGTGCGCTAAGGGGCCCAACGTCCTAATCACAGGTCATTTTAAGGCATTTGTTTTCTAGACTACTCCTCACGGTTTAGGGCCTCTAAAATGCCAGGGCAGTATAGGAACCCCACAAGTGACCCCATTTTAGAAAAGACACCCCAAGGTATTCCGTTAGGTGTATGGCGAGTTCATAGAAGATTTTATTTTTTGTCACAAGTTAGTGAAAATGACACTTTGTGAAAAAAAAAAAAAAATCAATTTCTGCTAACTTTTGACAAAAAATAAAATCTTCTATGAACTCGTCATACACCTAACAGAATACTTTGGGGTGTCTTTTTTCTAAAATATGGTCAGTTTGTGGGGTTCCTATACCGCCCTGGCATTTTACGGGCCGAAAACCGTGAGTACTCTGGAAACCAAATGTCTCAAAATGACTGTTCAGGGGTATAAGCATCTGAAAATTTTGATGACAGGTGGTCTATGAGGGGGCGAATTTTGTGGAACCGGTCATAAGCAGGGTGGCCTTTTAGATGACAGGTTGCATTGGGCCTGATCTGATGGATAGGAGTTCTAGGGGGTGACGGGAGGTGATTGATGGGTGTCTCAGGGGGTGGTTAGAGGGGAAAATAGATGCAATCAATGCACTGGGGAGGTAATCGGAAGGGGGTCTGAGGGGGATCTGAGGGTTTTGCCGAGTGATCAGGAGCCCACACGGGGCAAATTAGGGCCTGATCTGATGGGTAGGTGTGCTAGGGGGTGACAGGAGGTGATTGATGGGTGTCTCAAGGTGTGATTAGAAGGGGGAATAGATGCAAGCAATGCACTGGCGAGGTGATCAGGGCTGGGGTCTGAGGGCGTTCTGAGGGTATGGGCGGGTGATTGAGTGCCCTAGGGGCAGATAGGGGTCTAATCTGATGGGTAGCAGTGACAGGGGGTGATTGATGGGTAATTAGTGGGTGTTTGGAGGAGAGAACAGATGTAAACACTGCACTTGGGAGGTGATCTGACGTCGGATCTGCGGGCGATCTATTGGTGTGGGTGGGTGATCAGATTGCCCGCAAGGGGCAGGTTAGGGGCTGATTGATGGGAGGCAGTGACAGGGGGTGATTGATGGGTGGCAGTGACAGGGGGTGATTGATGGGTGATCAGTGGGTTCTTACAGGGAAGGACAGATATCAATTCGCCAGGGCATTATTTACAAGGGGGGGTCTGAGGGCAATCTGAGCGTGTAGGCGGGTGATTGGGTGCCCGCAAGGGGCAGATTAGGGTCTGATCTGATGGGTAACAGTGACAGGTGGTGATAGGGGGTGATTGATGGGTAATTAGTGGGTGTTTAGAGGAGACAATAGATGTAAACACTGCGCTTGGGTGGTGATCTGATGTCGGATCTGCGGGCGATCTATTGGTGTGGGTGGGTGATCAGATTGCCCGCAAGGGGCAGGTTAGGGGCTGATTGATGGGTGGCAGTGACAGGGGGTGATTGATGGGTGGCAGTGACAGGGGGTGATTGATGGGTGATTAGTGGGTTATTACAGGGAAGGACAGATGTAAATAATGCCCTGGCGAATTGATAAGGGGGGGGGTCTGAGGGCAATCTGAGCGTGTAGGCGGGTGATTGGGTGCCTGCAAGGGGCAGATTAGGGTCTGATCTGATGGGTAACAGTGACAGGTGGTGATTGATGGGTAATTAGTGGGTGTTTAGAGGAGAGAATAGATGTAAACACTGCGCTTGGGTGGTGATCTGATGTCGGATCTGCGGGCGATCTATCGGTGTGGGTGGGTGATCAGATTTCCCGCAAGGGGCAGGTTAGGGGCTGATTGATGGGTGGCAGTGACAGGGGGTGATTGACAGGTGATCAGAGGGGATAGATGCTTACAGTACACAGGGGGGGGGGGGGGGTCTGGGGGAGAATCTGGGGGGTGGGGGGGTGATCAGGAGGGGGCAGGGGGGGGTAAAAAAAAAATAGCATTGACAGATAGTGACAGGGAGTGAATGATGGGTGATTAGGTGCAAACAGGGGTCTGGGGGGAGTCTGAGGGGTGCTGTGGGTGATCTGGGGCAGGGGGGGGGGGGGGGAGAAATTAGTATGCTTGGGTGCGACATAGGGTGGCTGCAGCCTGCCCTGGTGGTCCCTCGGACACTGGGTCCACCAGGGCAGGAGGCAGCCTGTATAATACACTTTGTAAACATTACAAAGTGTATTATACACTTTGTATGCGGCGATCGTCGGGTTAACATCCCGGCGGCGCTTCCGTATGGCCGGCGGGATGTTGCGGCGAGTGAGCGGTGACAGGCACCGGCGGAGGATCGCGTCACGGATGACGCGATCGCTCCGCCCATGCCCCTACAAGGACCGCCGCCATTTGTCAATACAGCGGTCCTTGCGGGGTCCACTTCCCGGCCGCCAATTGTCAATACGGCGGTCGGGAAGTGGTTAAGATGCCTGAGACAGTTCTGCACGGATTTCTAAAAACCTACTAATATTTTGTCTCAAAATTTAATAAAAATTCTCTTTTAAAAAAAATATTTTGTCTCAGACACTCTTGATAAATCTGGCCCAAAGTGTCCGACTCTAATCAGCTAATGAATCCAAAACACCTGCAAAGGGTTCCTATTTCATAGATTAGTTTCACCTTTTAACCTCCTTAGCGGTAACCACAAGCTACAATGAGCGGTAATCCCAAGCTGCATTCGTGGTAGCCACCGGGTGGTCCATGCAGAGCATTGCGCACAGCGGGCGTTTTCACTCACCTCCCGGGCAATCCAGATGCTGGCAGCCATTCCTCTTCCTGTCCAGAGGCTTTGCATCCACCTGGTGAGATCATTGACTTATGACGACCGCCAGCAATCTCACTATAAGGGTTAGAGCACCACCTGGAGGACATAGGGAGAACTGCAACGCTGGATCCCAGGGAGGTGAGAGCAGGGGCTGCTCCAGGCTCTCTCATGGTATGATTTTTTTTTTCTTGCTTTGAGGGTCTAAAAGCACGTGAAAACAATTGTACCACTTTTGGACCCTAAAATCAGGCAGGAATCCTACCGCCAGCAAGGTTAAGTTGAATTACTGAAATAAATGGACTTTTGCACGATATTCTGATGTTTCAAATTAGTCAGGAGGTGGGTGGATTCAAAGCAAAATACTAGGTAGTCTTTCCTCCCTTGAGATGGCAAGGAGTTTAAAAGACTACCATTCAGTCTAATCAAGCAGCATCTGACAATTGACATAGGAAGACCATTTTGAAAACCTAGTAAGCCAAATAAACTATGTAATAAAATATTTACCCACGCCCCTACAGGAAATGCAGAATTTCACATAATACAGTTTGTGGATACAGTTTTAAATAAAAATCTGTGTATGAATCTGTAGATTAAGGCTGCTTTCACAGTGGGACGTTAAAGTCCCACGTTAGCGCAGCCTGTAACGCAGCCCAACTCACAGTAATGAAAAATCAATGTGCTGTTCAGAGTGCCCACGTTGCGCTACATTGTAACGCTACACGTTGAATGAAAGTGCAGCATGCTGTGTGTTATACTGGGCTTTAGCTGCGTTAGACTGCTTGCACATGCTCAGTGACTAGCCACATGGCTAATTAATATTCACTGCACTGTGGTGACGTAACCTGGACTCGTAGTGTTGTCCGGATCATGAATGAATCCTTCATTTAATCCGGATCTTTTTTTGTGAGTCAAATCATCCGGATCATCACAATGAACGATTCGATTCACAGTGGATTGTCTGTCCGGAAAAAACAAGAACATACAGAGTGTACAGTGCAGGGAAAATCTGTCCTGCTAGTCATTTCACCCCAGTCTGCTTCCCTAGTAAAATGATTCAAATGATTCGGTTCAAAGATCCAGATATTTTCAATGATCTGATTCGAATCGTCCGAATCCTCGAAGACCTGGACTTCCTATCACTAACCTGGAGCGGCTGTTCTATCAGTATAGATAAAACGAAAACAGCGCACCAAGAGCTGCATAACGCGGCTTAATCTGACGTCCAACTTCAACACCACCATGCGTTGCGCTAGGGGCACGTTATGCGACCTTAAAGTGAACCTAAAGCCGATCAAAAAAAATGAGATTAACTCACCTGGGGCTTCCCTCAGCCCCCTGCAGCCGATCGGTGCCCTCGCAGCTCCGCTCCGATGCCTCTGCACCCGCCGGCGAACACTTCCGGTTTGGCCGTCACCGGCCGACAGGCATGGGAACGCGAGTGATTGTTCGCGTTCCCAGCCTGTATATCGCCCCCTATGCTGCTATACGCAAACAATCACTTGCGTTCCCATGCCTGTCGGCCGGTGACGGCGAAACCGGAAGTCGTCGCCGGCGGGTCCAGAGGATCGGCTGCAGGGGGCTGAGGGAAGCCCCAGGTGAGTTAATCTCATTTTTTTTTTATCGGCTTTAGGTTCACTTTCACGTCCCCTAAAACGCAACGTCTTGGTGTGAAATAGGCCTTAAGTCATAATTATACTTTCATTTTAATGAATTTCAGGAGAAAGAAACACAAACACACATAAAACTAATTTTATTGAATGAAAACAAAAACTCCATTCCATAATTTATGGTAAAATTAACTCACAACTTTCTATGATGCAAAGTTTTTTTTTCATATTATTCAAGGCACTTATGACCAACTTCTCATCCACTGAATGCCATTTGATCCCTTGCTGCCAAGTCAGAATATAAAAAAAAACAAAAACACGAGAACCCAATAAAAATCTGACGTTGCTAAAACATCTGTTATGTTAGTTACTGTTTATTGCAATCCGTTTTAAGTGGCACTGCTGCTCGGAACACAACAAGTTTGTTATTAAAGCTTTTGTTGAAGGGGAAAAAAAAAAAAAAAGAACGAAAAGAAAAAGTTGCAAACACACTTGTTACAATATACCACTCTCCCCCATTCCCAGCCTGTTATCAAAACGTCTAAGAGAGGTTTCTGTTGCCCGTAGCGACAAGCCAGACTTTCCTCAGTGCTGTGCAGCAGGGTGATAGGAAGGATCTGATTGGTTGTTACAGGCACTACAGGTCCTTCTTCAGAGGTTTCAATAAATAAGGCCCAGTTGTGCTCTACAGTTACAGATATGTGCAAATACTGCTAAAATTCTCATCCTTACGGGTGACTTTGCTGAATCGCCGTCAGTTCAGCAGAGGACACGACAGAACCTCTACAATTTTTATTTACATACATACATTACAGTAGGGTAAATACACTTCGCTTCAGTCAGAAATGTGCAAATGGACGCATTTGCATATTTTAAGTTACAAAATGCAATGGATGATATAAAGAGAATACAAACTTTAAATCATATCTTGTAGATGGACCAACAATGGAGTACTATGAAATCTTTCAAATTGGTACTTAAAGTGTGCCAGCAACTTGAACACTGTGGAGGGAACCATTTTGTACAGAGAAGGTGGTTGGTTTTGACCGAGTGGTTGACTAGGAGGCAGCAGGACATTGGCATTGTGGAAAGGATATTGACTATAAAGAAGTCATGTTTGAAACAAAAGACCATTTTGTTGGACAAAACACAAAAAATTAACTGCACATTATTATGATATGTAAAATTCTAAATACAAGTTTAATTCTGTATTTTCAATATCATGAGGCAAACACTGAACAACCAGGAAGGTATTTGGAATAACGTCAGAAGGAGGAAAAAGTTACAGAAATGAGACAGCCTATGCACAAGTTCGTTCTGCCAAAAATCGCATTGAAACAGAAGTGTTGTGGGTTGTGGCGACACTTCCGTTTCCTGCTGCCCTAAAGTGGGGAAAGGGCCTTATCCTTTATAAACTCTGGCACTGCTGATAGATTTGTGAATGGACATGCTAGAGGCCAGCGGGAATCTCTTCCCAGTTAATTGGACTTGTCGGACTATTCAGACTCTTTAAGGTGAACCCAACGTGAGAGTTTTATGGAGGCTGCCATACTTATTGCCTTCAGATCTGACAATGTCAGAAACGCTTAATTAGCTGCATGCTTGTTTTCTGGTGTACTTCAGGCACTACTGCAGCCAAATAGATCAGCAGGGCAGCCCGGCAACCGGTATTGTTTAAAAGGAAACAAATCTGGCAGCCTCCATATCACTCTCGCCTCAGGTTCACTTTAAATGAGAAAGAAGTCACAAACTGATGCGTGCAATGACTTGAATTTCCACTCATATTGTTAGAAAAGGAGTCTCTCCCCCGTAAAAAGGTCTATTCTCCTCAGTTCATTCTGGTATATACTACCAGTCTTATTCCTGGAAATAGCCTGGATCGTCGCAGCGCTAAACCATAATAAAACTTTCAGTATCTGCTCACCCCTAAAATCCCGCTCATTACTCCTGCAGCATATTAAAAAAAATTAAACTATTACTACTGCGTAAATTTGCGGTCATGGGCAGTTTCTTTGATTTTACACTTCGGCACAGCTTTTCTGAGGAATAGGAGACGGGAAGAGAGCATAAAAAATTGTCAAAAGTGGAAATGTGGGTTAAAAGAAACCTCCGTCCACCACTAGAAGGAAGTGAATGCGGGTATGCTTGCCATATTTACCTGTCTAGCAGTCATTGGTACAGCTACTTCATGGAAGTGACGGTCCACTGGGGATTGCACCTGCCTCTGCCATCCTTCCAGTTTGTGGCTTCATTTGAATCTGTGTAGTTAAATCAAATACAGACTTCAATCGGAGTCTGCATTTGAACATCTAAGTAGCCCAGTAGCACATCTATTAGCCATAAACTGGAAGTGCAACATGCTTAGGAACAGCTGAGGCACAATCTTATCCAGCAAATGGATCTAAGGATGGCTGCCCAACTGATACGTACAGCAAGCATACATTGCACCCACCTCCTCCCTTCCGCACTGCTTGAGGGCAGAGATCTTCTTTAATAAAAACTTCCATTCATCACTGGCTCTTTTTTAAAGGTGGCAATGCTGCACACAGCAGTGCAACCTGAATGATTGGAAATGGATAGATCAGACAAGTATAACTAATTGGTCAAAAGTAGGCAATGTGATGATGAAATCCATGGCAACGCAGGCAGAATAAAATAATCATGTGCATGTGTCACTGTGTTTAACACAGGGCTTTGTTAGGGATCGCTATATATTTGGAAATGGGGATAACTAAGGAGGATAACTAAGGAGTCCTTTCACACTGCATCTGTTGTGTTCACTGTCACAACACACATCATCATTGCATCTTACAGTGGCTATGAAGCATACTTTCATTGTACTGTATTGTTCACTGCTTGGTTGCACCAGACACCCAATGCACAATACAACTTTTCGGTACTGTTGGGTTGTGAAAGCAATGTGCATAGTGTGAAAGAACTAATTGTCTTTTTTCGGGTGGGGGGAGGAGCAGAACAGGGAGTAAAACTGAACCTACTTTTTTTTGTAAAGTATTTTGTAATTAAAAAAAAGCGCTTTATAAATTAGGACTTGCACATACTGCTCATGGGTGCCACTGAGAATACTTTTGACGTTCAACAGATGTGTGTACATACATTAAAAAAAGCTAAATATACATACACACACTTTATGCTAAACACAAATAAATAAAATGGACATTTCCATATAATTACATTCCCTTTGAAGTGTATGCCAATTCTGTTAGGACCAGTGTCCACAAGGGCCAGACCTGGACAGAATCTGCAGTGCTTCCCCCAGGCAACTTAGGTGAGGAGACCCTGCCTATCCCTCCAAGGCTTTGCCAACCAAATTGCACTTTGGTGCGATTCTGGACAGCATGCAGCAGTTTTCTACAGCACACCCCAGAATCACGTGTCGGCGAGACGCACGTTGGCTAAGTGAAAGCCGGCCCATACTGAATTGTCAAGTTGAGTATGGCTTAAAGACAAAATAGTCATCTCCACAGTGTCATCGTGACAAGCACACTTCAAGTATTAATCTTGTGGCTACACAAAATATATTTCAGATGGATGTTTGCTGTATTTACATACTTTAAAAGTGCCTAAAGATTACTATCCTTTAATTCAAAAAGTTACTTCAGTCAAGGGAAAAAAAAAAACATTCAACGATTTGCATAAAATTAACGTGTAGCATATTTACATAGTGTTTGATGGCTAAATTGTCAAAAAAATTATCATGTAAGGTCAAAGTCTTTGCGCTGCAGCTGATAAAGGCTAAATCATGAGATGATCCTACAAAGGAGTGGAGGGGGGAGTTTTGGGAAGGGAAAGGTCAGGCAAAAGCACTTTTTTTTCTTTACAAAAACAACTTAGTGAAATTTTATTTTACAATATTTTGGTACCCTCCCAATAACAAAAATATCTCTTCTCCCCCTCGTCGTAAGGTCAAAAGACTCTTTGGCTCTTCAAAACAGAGCCAAAGGCTATAACTTTCTAATAACATTTTATATATATTTATATGGTTTTTGTTTATTTTTCAGCGAAAACAGAGGTAGTGTGGAAAACGCACGCTAAAAGCTGGATAGCAGCATTGCAACAACAACACACAAGAACCAAACCTACTTTTCAGTAAGAGGATTACATTTTCGGATAGATGCTGGGATTTGCTCTCTAGGTGCCAACGAACATTAAGAGACAAAACATAAGCAGTAGAAATGAATATACTGATTATTGCTGTATGGACTGACGTCTGCTTATTTTTTTTTAAAGGAACTATGTAGGCAAAACATAAAAGTGAAAGAACTGACAAGGGTTTTAACACAACCAGAGATGTGCGTAACGCAGGACACTTTTCACCATTCATCTGACCACATCTGTCAGTGAGGCCGCCTATGATGCACTTTAGCCTCCAAAGATACACTGCAGCATGACTACCGCGGGAGGAGGGGAGAGAGAGAGAGAGGAAGCTGTATTAAGATAATACAGTCTATAAATGGGCGAGTCACACAGAAGATAGCAATAATCTGCTAACTGACCAAATGGCATGCCGTCTGTTCAATCTGAGCAGGTCTCTTTTTCAGAACACTTCAGCAAATTTTATTTGTTGCTAGAACCTCCAAAGTGTACCCAAGGTGATGTGATGAGATAAACATGTGTATGTACAGTGCCAAGCACACAGGTAACTAGGCTGTGTTCCTTTTGATGCCTTAAAGCGTTTACATTCAGGTAGGCAAGTGACAGTTTCTCTCCACTCAAGACCTAGCTGGAATATGGCGTAATCGTCACTGATAAGGAATTACAGCCATAAAAGTATTTCCTGGAAGAGAACAGCTCAGGGACACAGAGACTGTTATTGAGCAGAAGCAATAAAACATTAAATCTACTTTTTAAATATAAAATAAAACTGGGCTTATTTTTTTCTTTTAGTGCTTGAAAGTGTGAAAATTCAAGCATACAAGTGACAAGGTCTGTTTTATTAGACCATTGTCGGATTATAGCAAAGCCCTCACTACAGCCATTAAACCTTTTCCTGCACAGCAGAGAACTTCTGAAAGCAGGGGATAGATAAAAAGGTCATATATTTTAGCTCTGGAACACAGACTATGTTATTGAACAGAAACAATAAAACATTAAATTTTTTTTTTTTTTACATATAAAACTAAAACGGTCTCTCTCTTTCTTTTAGTGTCTTCAAGCAGGCAAGTGACAGTTACTGTTTTGTCAGACACTCAGAGCGTAAACCTCATGGATAAGGAATTACAGCCATATCACTCTTTCATAGCAGAGAATGGTTTCTAAGAGGAGGGGAAAGATAAAAAAAAGGTCAATATGTCACGTACGTTAGCTCTGGGACACTTAATAGGCTGCCATTGAGCAGAGACAGGAGAATAGGAGGATGGATACAATTGTTTATATCATCAGTTTATTTACACCTCGGGTTTACTTTAAGTTTAACGTTTTCTGCAGCTCATACGCTTCCCATTGAGTTCTGGTATTATGAGGACAAGGTTCATTGTCTGTTCGGCCTGTGACAACATCCTCTTATGATCATGTATGACTTCATTGTAACTCTGAAAGCAAGCGCTACAATACAGAAAGATATGCATTTCTGACAAAAAATAAATAAATATTAAGCCTGTGACTGCATGAACGGTGATGGGCGGCAACCATTTTGAAGGGTTGACATTAAAGCCTCAGTTGATTAAATCCCTATTCACACTGGGAACAGCAAATCTTTAGTATTTTGAAAAGCTATTTTTGCACCTTTTTTTTCACTGTACAGCAAAGAGATTTTGGAGCAATTGCTTTTTGCGATTCTTTCAAACTAAAACGCAATCGCTCCAAATTCACAAAAAAAATGCTGCTTGCACAGCGTTTGTGATTTCAGCTAATCACTGGCGATCGCTACAGTGAGAGCACTGACACACTACATTACGGTAGCACTTTGCAAAAATGCTAGCAACTGTCGTTACGTGAGCGCGCTGAAATCGATAGTAAAACGCTCCAGTGTGAACGGGTCCTAAACGTGCATGTGTATAAAATAATTGCTGCTTGACCTAAAATCCTATCTGAGCTGCATGCAGTGCCTCCATCTGCTGCCGCCTCTAAAAACGTAATGTCCAAGATATGGACAACTCTGGCAAAAAAAAGGGGATAAATTACCGTGATGGGCATTCGTTTTTTTTTTAATCATCTATCCTTTTAATATAGGAAATTAAATGTTAGTTAATTATTCCAGAGGAAAGGAGGAAGCCATCCTTGAGTATAAGGCATTTTAAACATACAACCCCCCTCCCCCTCCCAAAAAAACAACAACAACTCAACCCTTTCCTGTCACCTTAATTGAGCTTTGCTACCATCTTAGGAAACCACTGCTCAGGGTGCATGCTGGCTGCCACAGCTTCATGACAGCCTGGCAGAAAATAGACCTCCCCTATTTTATAGACATTTTTCTAATAAGATGGCAAAATGTGAAACTGCTACCCTATTGCATTTGAAGCAAGTAGTTACATCTTCTAATACACATTTGCTCAAATGTAGCTTTCTTCAGGGTCATTGTTTTCCACAGATGTAAGGGGTGTGAGGGGTGTGAATTGCTGGGCTGGGTTTAATTCTGCAACCCTTGTCCTACATACCGATACGTAAATGTATCACAAAGCACATATCTACTAACCTCACAGTTACTTCCTTCCTGTTCCAACCATTAAAATGTATAAACTATTTCCACATTGCAAATCACATAACTCTTTCCCCCCCCAATAAGAGAACTAGTGCATTTTTAAAAAAAAAAAATAATATAGACCCTCTTTTTTCAAATTACAAAAAAAGAAAAATAGTGGTCAAGTGACCAGCTTTCCAAAAACGTGTAAACTGATTTTACAATTCACTAAGCTTTAGCAAACGCTTTATCTAACATTTGATAATTTACCTCATGGGTAAAATCTAATTTTGAATTTACTAAGGTGTTATAGATTTATCGAATGTTTTATTGATAAAACATTTGATAAATCTATAACACCTTAGTGATTTCAAAATTAGATTTTACTCATGAGGTAAATTATCAAACGTTCGATAAAGTGTTTAATAAAGCTTAGTGAATTGAGGCCACTTACTTGAGTGGCACAATGACAGTCGCGGTAGGATGCAATACTCCTGCTGTGAACTGCAATGAAGATCGGACATAGACTATAATACAAAGCCTGAATGCAGCGAGTTAGAATAACATGATCAGTTACAACAGTACTGTGAACAGGCCAATAGAACTGTATGGGCAGTCAGCTGACATGCAGAATGATTCTGCAGGGCAACTGAGCACTGTGAACAGGGCCTTACTCCTATGTACAATAGAGACTTCAAGCTAGGCTTAGGATTAGCAATGGTGGGACATTAGATTAGGACAGTGGTGGCGAACTTTTTTTTTTTTTCTGTGGAAAACAATAACTATAATTTATGCACTCTCAAGCAAAATATATTAGAAAAATGTGAACTTACACCTGGTATAGGATATGTTTTTCAGAGTTAGCAGATCCTCTTTTTAAAGTGTTAGTGTATCTATGCTATAGGTAAATGTGGTTAAATCGCCATAACATGACACTCTAGTCACCAATGCAATATGCCTGAGTTACTTATTTTATCCCCCCATTTTAAAAATGCAGGGTGTCAATCCCACGGTTTACAGCTAAAAAAATGACTCTGCATTAGCGAGCCGCAGTGTTTGGTGAAGCGCTGATACTGAGCAGAGCAGAGAGAAGGAGCGCAGAGGATGCATTTTCACAACATGCAAATCCTTGCATATTTCTGCATCGGAACTCACAGCAATGCAAGTGTATGGGCTGGATTCCAGACAACATGCTGTATTTTTCCGCACTAGGCATCAGTTTCCCATGCAATGATTGTCAATTACGCAAGATGCGTGTGAAAATTTGCATAATAATGTGAATATAAGTACACTGAAAAACACATGAAATATAGTATCCAGCCGAACATGCACTATGAGACTGTTTTTGATGCAATCGACTTGAAATCCACATTACAATCAACAAGAACGTGTAAGTCAATCAGGTGCCAATGGAAAACACAATTTTTGCCCAGTTACACGTTTTTGTCTGATTGAGTGTCTAAATGGGCGCGGGGGGGGGGGGGGGGGGGGTGTCTAAAGCTACTTTACAATCAGTATAGGCACAGCGTTATAGACTTTATAAGGATGGGTAACATTCCAGTACAAAAATTGGGATAAAATCAGTAATACAGGTATATAGTGTGCAGTAGTGACCAGGGCCCTATTATAAGACATTTTAACAAGAATTAAAGTGAACCTGAACTCTCGCACAGGACAGAAGGAAATCAGAGAGGAATGCCCCCTGTTTGTATTTAGAGCGTTTATGTCTGCTACCATGAAAGCAGGAAGTAGACAGGCTGCAGATGTATTGCAGGATTGGTATCAGATGTAACAAAGAAATGTTTTTTAAAGGTTATTATGTTGTTGCTCATCTTTCAGAGCAGAGATGAAGTTCTGAGTTCAGGTCCAGTTGAAGTATGGCTGCACTGACACTAGACTGCTTTTCATCCCATTCTCCATTTAGTGTGCATTTACTGTGACAGCAGCAGAAAGTGTTGGACGCATTACATGAGACTGCCACTGGGGTAATACTGAGAACCTAAAAGCCAAAGAAGGGGCAGCAGGAAAAAAAAGCCAGATATGGTGTTAAGTTTTCTTCAGATTCCTCTCCTCAGGCTCTCTATATGAGTGCCACTTGTTTGTAATGTCTCCAGGTTCTGCTGCCCTTGTCCTGAGCATTAGGCAGATAGAGGGGAAACAAGGTGACATTTTACATTAAGCTATCATTTTTCAGCTCACTCTCCAGCCCATTTACTGCTCCTCAGGAATAACAGCATTGCCAGTCACAACCAATCTGCAGTCTGGCTAGTCTGTCAGGGATGCCATGGTAACAAGAGGTTGGTAGGGTTCATTATACAAAAAAAAAAAAAAACTGAAATGCTCACCAAATCTCACAGGAGTCTGTTCAATGTAAAAGCCTTTATCATAATAAAGAGAACCTGCCGTGTAGCTCTGGTAAGCCAGGTAGATTTCTTGTCACTATACAGGATGTACTGTGCAGCACAGTAGCCAGGGAATGGTCACTATTTTGGGTCAAAACCGATTTGCTTAAATTTTTGGCTTTAAGCTCTACACACACGCTAGATTGTGGAAAAACAAGCAGTCCCCGATGGCTAGCGATGAGTGAACATCGTTAGCGTACATTTGACTTTAAGGAAGGTCTTCAGATCGGATCATTAGCATGAAAACTGAGGACCTTGCAGTGCAAAACTCTCAACAAGTATTTTGAACGTATCAGCTGTTTGCCATCGTACAGTGCGAAAAATTAACACAAGGACATGCACCAGGACAGAATGTTCTACACGGACGATAGTCGCTGTCTTTTACCATCGTTGGAACACTTATTTGACAATTCTTGTCCAACTAGTCATTTATTGTTTGTTTCCAAAAACCACGATCAAGCATGTGCTAAAGGAAACTAGGATTGCGTGAAATCTGAGCCCTTATATGGAATAAACTAGGATAGTAGATGGGCCAGCACGTGCTGGTGCTTTTTAGCCTGCATGTGGCCCTGATAAGGACTGTAAGCACGTATAACTTAGGCTGCCTGGAATAATTGTTTGCAATAGTTTTGTCAAGCCCCCCTGTGCCAACACTGACAGACGCAAAGTCAGCTGTGTAGCTGAGGATGCGCTCTGTTGCTATGCAGGGGACAATGGGAACGCAAGGATAATGAAGTTGGCCGTCGGCCCGTGCATGTTGAAGTCGCCGTACACACACACGACTATCAGCTGAGGCACCTCAGACAACTTTGATCATGCGTGTGCACAAGCCTTTAGATTCAATATTAATTTCATATCTAGTGCCTAATATATATATAAAATACTGTTTAGTGTATGCTTTAAGGTCAACTGTAAAGAGAGGGATATGGAGGCTGCCATATTTATTTCCTTTTAAACAATACAGTAGAATCCCTTTATAGTAAACTCCAAGTGACCAGGAAAAGTAGTTTACTATATCAGAATTGGTCATTCATTATATATTTATACAGACATATTTAATGGGACCTGAGGATTGCGTTTACTAGATCCAGAGTTTTACTATATCAAAGTTTACTATAATAAGATTCTACTGCACCAGTTGCCTGGCTGTCCTGCTGATCCACTGCCTCTAATACTTTCAGCCATAGACCCTGAACAAGCATGTAGCAGACCAGGTGTTTCTGACTTTATCAGATATGACACGATTAGCTGCATGCTTGTTTCTGGTGTTATTCCGACACTACTGAGGCCAAATAGACCAGCAGGGCTGTCAGGCAATTGGTATTGTTTAAAAGGAATAATATAATAAATATGGCAGCCACTATATTCTTCTCACTTTAGTTGTCCTTTAAAGAGAGTCTGAAGCGGCTTAACGAGGGTCCCTGTCCCCCCAAATCCCCTCCGAAATGCGGGGGAGCGCTTCCTGGTTGGGGCAGGGCTAACCGCCGCAGCCCTGCCCCACGCGCGTCTGCCAGCGCGTATCTCCGCCTCTCCCCCACCCCTCTCAGTCTTCCTTCACTGAGAGAGGCGGGGGAGAGGCGGCGATGCGCGGCTGATAGACGCGAATGGAGGCAGGGCTGCAGCCGTTAGCCCTGCCTCCAGGAGCGACCAAGCCTGCGACCAAGTGTCACAGTGGGGGGTTTGGGGTGAAGGGACCCCCGTTTAGCGCGCGTATGCGGCGGTTTAGCAGGGGCACACGTGCCCCTGCTAACTATGAGCTCTGAAGCGAGATTTATTCTTGCTTCAGAGTCTCTTTAACCTCCCTGGCGGTCTATTAAAACCGCCAGGGGGCAGCGCAGCACTTTACATTTTATTTTTAAATCATGTAGCTAGCCTAGCGCTAGCTGCATGATAGCCGCTGTGCAGCGGCATCCCCCCTCCCCTTCCGATCGCCTCCGGCACTCAGAGCAAACAGGAAATACCGTTCAGAACGGGATTTCCTGTTTGGCTTCCCCCGTCGCCATGGCGACGATCGGGATGACGTCACCCACGTCACGGCATCGGAGGGAGTCCCGATCCACCCCTTAGCGCTGCCTGGTGGTGATTGGCCAGGTTGCGAAAGTGGTCGGGGGGGGGGGTAGCGGCAATCGGTTTGTACACGCAGCTAGCAAAGTGCTAGGGCCTGAGAAATCTCAGCTCGGGCTTACCGCCAGGGAGGTTAAGCACCTCGCTGGACACAAAGGAGAAACTGTAAAGCTTTGCATAACATTGAGCGGTCTCTACCACACAGAGAGCCAAGTTCAATCAATTCAGCCCATACTTGTGCTGAAATATTTTCAGACTTGAAAGGTGCAGTGTGGTGCCTGAACCACCATTCTGAATCCAGCATTCTGATTAGGAAGTATCGATCCTTTGTCCTTAGAGTAACCCTGCAGTGAGAGGGATCTGGAGGATGCCGTATTTGTTTCCCTTAAAATAATGCCAACGGCTTGGCTGTTTTGCTGCCAACACTTTAAACCACAGACCCAGAACGAGCATGCATATCAGGTGCTGCGACTGAAGTATGACCGCACTCACCACAAGCATGCTTCAGCGGTGTGATTCAGACACGAATGGCGCCAGAATGTTTAGTACGGCAAGGAATCTGTCATGGTTTAAAGCGGCCCTGCACTCAACTTTCTCTACACTAAAATATAAGCAACAGCATATTAACCTTTAGAAAAAAACATTTCTTTGTTACAGCTCACAGAATTCCTGCAATAAATCTGCTGTGTGTCTACTTTCATGAAAGCAGACGAAGGATTAACATCCTGTGTTTATATATTAGCTGTGTCTGCCGAGACTGCTGAATTTCAGTGCTGACACAGCTGCGAGATGAAATGACACTTGTGATTACCTACAGATGAGGGAGAATTAGATAGGCTCGTCTCTCCAAAAACACACAGGGCTGGAACCCACAGGAGCGCTTTTGGCAGCGCTGCGATACGCTAGCACTTTGCCAAAACGCTGGGCTAATTTTAATGGATGGGGCAACTTCCACAGTAGCGTTTGCGTTTCCCAGAAACGCAAACGCAGGACCTGCAGAATTTTGGGAGCGTTAGCGCTTCAATGTAAAGTATTGAAACGCTAGCGGAAACGCTCAGCAAAACCTAAACTGAGCGGTTTTGCTAGCGTTTTGCGGTTCAGCACACTGTAACAAAATGAAAAATAATTAACAAGACCAATCAGGATAAAAACGCGAAACGCAAAACGCTACGCAACCACTGAGCAAACAAATACAATGTTGCAAAACGCGACCGAAAACGCGCATGAATCCGCTTGCAAACCGCTCAGACAAAACGCTAGCGGTAGCGTTTCGCGTTTGCTGATTTCAGTGGGTTCCAGGCCATAGGGTGTATTTCGCTCATCTTTCCTTGTGTCCTGTGTAGGAATAATTAATGAAATATACATACTTCTGAAATTATGCAAGTTGTTATGCAAATATATGCAGCTTGAAAAAGGACCAATCAAATTGCATATATTTGCATAAATTTGCATCAACTCGGAAGAATTTGCATCTATTTGATCATCCCTAGTCCTGTGCACGAGTCCACTTTAAAAGGAAATAAATATGGCAGCATCCATATTCTTTTTGCTACGTGATCACTGTAAGAACAAGCTATAACCTTGGTGTGAGGGAGAGCACTGAGGCTGGGAGTGAAGCATGCATTACAGCAATGGAGATGGTTTAACTAGAAATGGATTTATTGTGTACGCAGCTCTTGTGTTTGCAGAAAGACGCCTAGTTCCACTAAAATTGGACATGTTTTCAGTTCAGTCAAAAATTAAAGCAGATTTAAACTCAAAAAAAGAGTATGAATACTGTAGAAAAAAAAAAGTGTCTGGATCAGGAAAGGCAGACATAATGGAATACTCATTTTCATCAAAGTCTTGGTTGGCAGTTTCTCCCGCCGACTTTGCCTAGGTGTAAAAACACAGCCAAGCTAGATCCAAGGGGCTTTGGTTTAGACTCGTTTTCTCTATTATCTTTTCCCCTAAAGAAATTCCTTGGTGATCCTCCATTCCTTGACCCAGACACTCTATACATACACAATGGTCCTTTCGAGTTTAACTCCGCTTTAAGTCTTGTAAAGTCAGGCTTAAGCATGAGAAGTGTGGTTATAAATTAAGAAAAACAAAAAAAAAAGGTCAGTATATTTATAATTTTACCTAAAGTGCTAAAAGAGGCAGTCAAAAATTAGGTCATCACATATAAAATACCAAAATTGCATCACTTTGCGTCCTGAAATTCTATTACTCCTAGGAACCAATGGACGTGAGCCATTGAACACTTCCAAAGTCTTAACGGCTGGTTTGAACATGCCCTGCGACGGTCAGAGCACCCACATGATGCAATAAGAAGTCGTCTGAATGATATTGCATCCTCCCCTTTGCTGCCCTCCCCTGCTGGAACACTTTGCGGAATACAAGTCAAACACACCAGGTTCGGTTAGTCACACCTCAGAACCGGTGTATTAAAGCTTCTCTCTCTCTCTCTTTCCGCCTGAGTTCCTCCTTGTAACAGCATGAACAGTAGTTCCCTGTTTCTGGGTGTCCGTAAAAAGTGCAGTGCGTCTGCTTACACTTGGTCTGTTGGACATTATAGAGTGTCCGGCTTTTGCTGTCAGGAACTCTGGACAGCGAGGCGGGCTCGGTGTACTCTCGGTAGCCGTTGCTGTGCGTGATGCAGACAGTCTGTTCAATGTCTGTGGGGTAGATGGGGGGAAGCTCTGTCTCTGAGGGGGAAAGTCCACCCGATTGTGGTGGGCTGGCCTGATAATGGGTAGGCCGAACTTGCATGGGTTGCCGGGGGAGAGTGGCGTAGGAAGGTAGGCTATTACAAGACCCACCTGCTACTTGTCTCCTATTGTCCTGGTAGCCATGGGCACCATCTGTGTTCACTATGGAAGGTCTTGGGATAGTAAAGCCTCCAGAATAACTAGAAGGTAGTGCTCCTTTCATACCCACATTATAGTCCATGCCCCCCATTCCATAATTATTAGTTGCTTGGGCATAGGTGGGCAAAGGAAGAAGATCATCTCCTTTAGCCTGCAACATGTCCTGCTCCATTCGCTTGGCTGCACTACAGTTCATCAGAGTCTTTTTCTCTGCCTCTCTCTGCTTCTGCTCGGCTACAAACCTCTCCTGGGCATCAGCCAAGTATCGCTGGATCATCTGCTTTTGGTAAGGCAAGCGCTCACTCGTTTTCAAGAGGCAGGCAAAGATAAACTTGCGCTCACCTTGCATGGCTGCCCGCAAGATGCTAAGACTCAGCTTGACATCATTGCTGTACTTGTAAGGGTCACCCTGGCTTTTATTAGTCGTGGATTTGTCAGAAGACTTCTCCGATGATGTAGATACGTCTCCTTGTGAAGAGTCTTCCTTGCTCCCTTTCCTTCCCTTTAGGGACCCTTTCTTCTTCTTTTCCAAGGTGTCCGCTTGCCCATTGCTCATTCCTGACTTTCCACCTTTGCTGTGCATCAGTCCTCCCATGTTCTTTTTCAGCTTACTCCCCAGGCTCTTGCCGAAGCTGCCCAACTTGTTGGCCACAGAGTCTGCTCTCTTCTTTTCTTTATCCTTGTCCTTCTCTTTTTTAGTTTTGTCTTTCTCTTTGTCCTTCTCTTTACCAGTCTTGCTTCCTCCATTGCTTGCTGAGCTACTGCAAACAGACTCTTTGTCCGATTCTCCAGACTCAGCAGCAGACCGTGCATCATCCCCAGCAGAAGCTGTTGGTGACTCAGGCTGGGCGAGAGGAGCCTAGAAAAAAAAAGAAAAGAAAAATCAGGATCTTACTTTGGCTATCAGGAAATGTGTTGACAACGGGGTTAGACTGGCTTGGTCCTGAATTTGGCGAGGTTTCAAAAATCCCATGCAAGCAGCAAGATTCATAAGTGAAACATGAAACTAGATTTGAACAAATGCCTTCTTTAACCAGGCTTGTGACTCAAAAACTCATGCAAGACTGCCAACCAGTGGGTGACCCCATATCTAGTTATAGTAAAGTCCAACTGGACACTTAACCCCCACGCGTACGAATTTCTCCGTCCCTTATTCCATCCTTTAACCCCCCGGGACGGAGAAATCCATACTTTCCGCGCTCCCACCGCTGCCCGCGCACCCACTCGCTCTAGCGCGTGCTCCCGCCGGTAAACACGCCGCCCGCCGCTCGTCCGGAGATCAATGAACTGGAAAATCCATTCCCGTTCGTTGATCTAAGCCCCGCAATGATCCACTGCTGCTCCGCTGAGCAGCGCGATCATTGTGAAAAAAAACCAAAAACTCTCAGCCTCCTAGTACTTCCTGCGAGCGTCTGGAAGGACGCTTGCAGGTTGTATTAAACAAAAAGTTACTGTTGCCATCTTGTGGCCAAATAGTAAAACTACACCCTAAAGCATTTTTTACATAGAAATAAATTCGTGTTACACAAAAAATTAACTCCTTACCTCCCACACTCCCCAATTTTATTTTTTTTTGTAATTAAAACAAAATAAAAAAATTTACAATTAAAAAAAATACATAAATAGTTACCTTAGGGACTGAACTTTTTAAATATTTATGTCAAGAGGGTATAACACTGTTACTTTATAAACTATGGGCTTGTAATTAGGGATGGACGCAAAACTGAAAAAAATGCACCTTTATTTCCAATTAAAATATTGGCGCCAAACATTGTGATAGGGACATAAATTAAACGGTTTTATAACCGGGACAAATAGGCAAATACATTTAATGGTTTTTAATTACAGTAGCATGCATTATTTAAAAACTATAAAGGCCGAAAACTGAAAAATAATAAATTTTTTCACACATTTTTTCCTATTTTCCCATTAAAACACATTTAGAATAAAATAATTCTTGGCATAATGTCCCACCTAAAGAAAGCCTAATTGGTGGCGAAAAAACAAGATATAGTTCATTTCATTACGTTAAGTAATGATAAAGTTATAGACGAATGAATGGAAGGAGCGCTGAAAGGTGAAAATTGCTCTGGTAAAACCCCTCAGTTGGGAAGTGGTTAAAGGAAATCTGAGGTGAAAATAAACCGATGAGAAAAACAATTGTATCTATCGTCAGTCTCCTAAAAATTACTTTTTTTTAGAGATCCCACAGTTTTTATATTTAAATCTAGTTTTTACTGTTTCATGGTCTCTGCTCAATGACCCCTTCATTGAAGTATGTCTGAGCGCAAATCTATGAATTGTTGACCCTTTTTATCTCTTTCCTGCTCTCAGACGACGAAAGGAAAGGGTTTTATCGTTGTAATTACTTATCGGTGAGGGTTAGGCTATAGTCTGACTCAGTCCAACCCGATCCTGACCCGAACAGAAACTGTCACTTGCATACCTGATGTTTAACTTTTTCAGGCAGGGAAAGAGAAAAAGGAACACAGCCTAGTTATTTGTGTGCTAGGCGCTGTACATACACATGTCTATCTCATGTCACATGTCACCTCGGTTGTCCTTTAAAGGGGTTCTGTGGGGGAACCTGAGGATAAAAACCGCCACTTACCTGGGGGCTTCTATCTGCCCCATGTAGCAGTAATGTCCCACGCCGTCCTCCTCTGATCCGCCGTTCCCCGCCGCCGGCCCCGGTCTAGCGCGTCTCGGCATCCAACTGCGGCTGCGCAGCCGTGGCCTGCTCGCTCCTGCCCGCGTTATCGTAAGCTTACTGCGCAGGCGCAGTACAAGAAAACTAGCTTCCGAGGATACGAACGGCAGCGCGCATTATTCGGCTATGCTTGGTGCCGACGGCGAGGAACAGCGGATCGGAGAAGGACAGCGTGGGACATTACTGCTACATGGGGCAGATAGAAGCCCCAGGTAAGTGGTGGTTTTTATCCACAGGTTTCCCCACAGAACCCCTTTAAGACCTTTGCAAGATTATTTTAAAATACTCAGAAGTCTAAATGAATTTTACTTCTTTGCACGAACCTCGGGTGTTTTAGGCCTCTTTCCTATAAACGGCTGAACTGCTTGTTTGTCGAGCAGCTGAGCCGCCTGGCTTCAATCGCCATTCGGCTGCAATTACATGCAGCCGAATGGCAGCGTTCGGCAACACTGCAAATGTCACTTTTGACACTCATGTTGCATCAGATGCAACTACTTGGAGTGGCAGCCTGAAAGCAAGGCAGGGCTTCTCGCCATGTAGCGCATGAGTTTGGCGTGGCTATAGCAGCAATGCTATAGTCCGTGCCCTGCATAAACTGGCAATTGCTGGACCCTGAAATACTTCTTCCTCTGAGTTGCTATGACTCGGAGGAGGAATAGTAATTAGCAGCACCTGGAATTTGTGCTGCAGCAGGGTGAGCGGTTCATCGGCTCACCCTGCACCAAAAACGACAGGAGCACACACTGTATGTACGTGCCTGAAAGTTCCCAACCGGTGGACAGGAGCAGCTGACAGGCGGTAGATTCACTGCCTGCAGCTGCTCACGGAAAAGAGGCCACAGCTTGACAACCTTGTCTATCGCCCCCCCCCTCCCCCCTTTCCAACATGTATGAGCATCACCAGGGTGAGGTCTTTTCTGTGCTCCTCTCCTTTAGTAAGCTGTCAGGCAGGTCTTAGTGCAGTAAAACGTTAAATTAACAAGATTATGCAATACAGTCTGGCTGGCTTACACAGTATCATCTTCCACTGTCTGATTTGGAAAGCCAATGTAAATACAGATTTCAGCTAGCTGTGCTTGTAGCTGTACATAAAAAGTGTAAAGCACTAGTTCAACTTTGTTTTTTGCATCCTGCTGACTGTCTGTCATTAAGGAGGCGTGACTGAAGCAAAGAATCACAGCGCCGCACCCAAGACACTGCTGGCATCACTGTGGCAAGACTCACACATGAATGTGCAGAAAATGCACAAGTACTTTCCTATTCGTTTTTTTCGGACATAAAGCATTTTCAAAGACAGAAAAATGTTTGATATGAAACCTATACACACATAAAAAGGAATCATAACTAGTCTGTATCACACAGGTCTGTGGAGTCGGTACAAAAATCTTCCGACTCCAACTTCTCAGTTTATAAAACCTCCGACTCCAACTCAGACTCCAGGTACCCAAAATGGCTCAGACTCCTCGACTCCGACTCAGTCTTATACATACCAGGGCTGTGGATTTTGTACAAAAATCATCTGCCTCCTACTCCCGACTCTTCAGTTTATGAAATCTCTGACTCCAGCTCTGTCTCCGGGTACCCAAAATTGCTCCAACTCCACAGCCCTGATATCACAAAGACCTTATACACATGCAGATGCAAAAAACATACAGGCCTGTGTAAAGGTGCATTTGTGTTAAAATATCATTTTATTTGCTTATACAGTCAGCAAAGGCAGGATAATAGGACAGACTTATTCAGTACTAGAAATGTATGCGCCCCATTAACTTGAGCGCGCATGTTGGTGATCAAAACTTCTACAGGCACTTGTGTTGGCCTGAGGAAGCGGGCCAAGACCCATGAAACTCGTTGTCTACCGTGCATGAATAAACATCACTTTCCATTAAATAACGGTTTGTCCTTGTGAGACGGTAAGCAATTACGCTTCTCATATATATAACATTTAGCAGTATAATATCATCAAGGGTGCCTGCCGCAGTGTCTTTTAGTATGAAAGAAATTACACATTCACTTCATATAATTTTAGCCACATGCATAGGTTTAACCAATTCCACCCCCATACATACCTGTGTCTCACATGGCAGAGAAAGCCAGGTGACCGTCATGTAACTATGCAATAGGTTTAACTTGGCTTCCAGAGATAATGTGACACTGAAAACAGAAGGGACACAGATGTCAATACATATACAACATGTAATAAGGATTCCTACAAAACCCTTGCCACCCACAACTGCTGAACATGCTGGAAGCTGCCACACCTCAGTGACTCCACTGATAAGACGTCTGCTAAAGAATGCCAAGTTCTGTCCAACTGCAGCAGCCGGAACAAAGCCAAATATTTGTGTCGCCTCTTCATATTACGGAATGAACAGCTAATTGAGCAATTACAGGGTGAGGGAGTCTAACCACTGGAGACTGAACAGCACATAGTCTTAACGGGTCACTATCACTTTTCATTTACAGCTGCATAAAGTCTGTTTCGTTATCCAGTTTACATGTACACCATTCTCTAGGACTAAAGAGAATCCAAGGCGGGTATTTGAAATCTTAAGAGGACACAGAGGCATGTTCTGTGCATAATCACATGCCTCTGTGTCTCTCTATTGCCGCCTCTAGTCTCCCCTGGGGTCTGCTGTGCTCCCCTGAAAAAGGAGCCAGGATAGCGACTGCTTGTAGCTAGCCTTCTATTTACCTGCAGCCTGCCATTCATTCTGTGCTCTGCCACCTCTGCCCCCCTCGCTGTCTGCCTCCGTGAGCTTCCTCCAATCGGGAGCTAAGCCGCGACCTGGGATGTACTTCCTGGCTAACCTTGGCACTCCAGCTGTGGTGGAACTACAAGTCCCATGAGGCATTGCAATACTCTGACAGCTCTAAGCATAACTCGGGGAGGCAGAGGCATGATGGGATTTGTAGTTTTGTCACAGCTGGAGTGCCAAGGTTAGCCATCACTGCTATAGAGCCTTTCAGGTCCTCTCTCGTTCTAGCGCTGTTCCCCTTTCAAGTTTTGTGCCTTTCCGACTCTCTGAAGATTTTCGGAAGCACCCTCATCCCCAGGGCCGGATTTACGCATGTGCCTACAGAAGCCTGATGATGGAAAGGTGGCTCACTCCCCTCCCTCTCGGGAGGAGCTCTCGGGATTCCACTGATGAGATCTCCCTTCAGTCAGGGGCACTTGTTGTTGCTACCTAATACTGAGCTTCCTCTAGCTACCTAATACTGAGGTTACTCTAGCTACCTAATACTGAGGTTACTCTAGCTACCTACTTGGGGGCACCTCTAGCTACTTAATATTGAGGGTACTTATGGCTACCTAATTCTAAGGGTCACCTGTAGCTACCTTTGCTGGGCAAAGTAAGTAGTGACAGCTGGGGCAGCCAATAAAATTGCATACGGTTTGGCAGGGATTTGTATGCTCAGGGAGGGCAAAGTCTAAGTTGCCAGGATATCTGTACCTATAGGTTCCTGTAAGGTAAATCCGGGCCTGCTCATCCCCCAATGCTCCCGAAGACTGGTGCATCCATACTGTGCATGTGTAAGCCCAGACTTGCGCATGCTCGTTTTCAGAAGCACTCGAGAACATAAGTACTTCTAAAGCCCTCAGAGGAATGCTGAAGGCATATTCCAACAGAGGGCCCGGCAGTGGAACGAGGGGACAGAGAGAGGACTGTTTAGGCTGTCTTAGGCAAGTATCTTACTCTTTTTCTCAGTTCAAGTGTCCTTTAGGCTGGTAATAGACCTTGCAATTGCATTGCGATGCTCCGCCCCATCTCATCACACTGCAAAAAACTTCAGAGTGCGCCGACAGGGTCATATGCACATTTTGTGACAGCCCCCCCCCACTCTTCGCAGCGTGTGACATACTCCATGCTGTACAGGAAATACATCACTGGGATTCCCAGGTTTCCTGTCGTATTTCCATCATTCCACACATGCGCGCCGCATAGCCGACACCATCATATGAAAAGCCCTGCGTTGCTAATGGACTTACACTTCCGCCACGTCAACACGCTGTTGACTTTGTGGTGGGTCGCACAATCTGGAACTTCTGGTGCGACGCAGTAAGTGTGCTAGGCCCCATTGCCTTGCATTGTCATTGCGGTACCCTGTGGTGAAACTAACAACGCACATGTGTAAAAGGGGCATCAAGGTTACTTTAAAAACCTTCTAAAGAACATACCATAATAGGCTAAGGAATCTTGTATAGTCTTGCATATATGTCAATATTGTTAAATGAAAAACTTCTTGCCTGTCCCCGCAACCCCAGATTGCATACCGCCAAGGAGCCAATCAGATTCAAGCTTTTATGATACTAGCAGACGCAACACAGAGAAATCAGTCAAATTCCTTTCAATTCCTCTGGCACCGGTTGCTGACAGCCAACAGACTTCAGGTAATATCGTTTGTAAACACAGATGTTGGCAGGTAATACAACTTTCCCTTCAGTTCCAATTGATCATAGTAGCACAGATGGTCAACAAGATGCTACTAACTCCTTGTATGCAAATGTAATGTAAACTCTATGCAGTCTGGAATTGGAGCAATCCAAATTGGCAGGAAGTGCATTTGACTGGCAAAATTCCAAACCTCATACAATTTGCATGCAACCCAGAATTATTAGTACCTCATGGTAGAGGCCTGAATTAGGTCGGGGTTCCCGCGGGTTACCTAAAATGCGGGTCAGGTTCGGGTACCCATTGTAATTTCATCAGGTTACGGGTAGGGTGCGGATAGAGGGTCTGTGGGTGTGGGTCCCAGATTCACTAGAAAGCGGTTTGCGGGTCAGGTGCAGGTAGCGGGGCTGCGGGTCGGGTCTCAAAAATTAGACCCGCACAGGTCTTTACCTCATGGACTATCTAATCTGCAGTACAGAGCCATAGAGACTTACTCTGGGTGGCTGGATGCCTGCCAATCACTTCCCTGTGGTATTTGTCACCGCAATGGTAAATGTTTAGTGTGAGGACGTCTGTCACTGGAGGTCAAACAGCACTTGTGTATTAAATAATTGTCTGTCGCAGGGCGAGCCAAACGCAAAAATGAAATGGAGATCCTCTTACACCCGGCTAACAGGAGCTGAAAGGCCGCGGAAGAGATGCCTCATAAAATATTCACAAGCAGCAGCTCTAAGATGACATAATGCAGCACAATAAGAGGACGCTGTGTTCCGGCCTATGACATGGCTGCTCCATTCTCCACACAACTGGGTTATTTATAAAAATCAAACCTGTAGACCAGTAAAACACACAATACTATTACATTACCAATGGCATAAGAAGGTGAGGTGTTTGGAAATTACATCATTGGCAGGGCCGTTTTTTGCCAAAGGCATTCCAGGCCATTGTCTGTTGTGCCATTGGTCCTGGGGGCACCATACCCCTGGATTAAGACCCGCCCCTGAACGAAGCCTCATCTTCCACAGGTGTTTGATGACCTGCTTCTGCACTACTGCCCCGCCCATTCACCACTCTGTCCCCTGTGCCTACTTCTGTCCCCCTTTATGCCTCCTTCAGTGCTCCTTTTCCACATCTGCCCCGTGTGTCCCTCTGTGCCTCCTTTCTAAACCCCCTTTGTGCCTCCTTCTGTCCCCCCTTTGTGCCTCCTTCTGTCCCCCCTTTGTGCCTCCTTCTGTCCCCCTCTGACACAAGACTTCTTGCCAGGGGTGAAAAGAAGGCTGGAAAAAGCCCTGATTATCATTCTCAGTGCCTGAAGTGCCTCCCCTCAAAGTTATTATCTATATAGAGACTGTTTTCTGGGTCACTGGGTCAGATGCATCGAAACCAGCAAAAGCAGTACTGGTGCAAAAGTACAGATGTGCAGACATAGGATTCTGATTGGTGGAGTTCAGCAAAACGGCAAGAGATTGGCTAAGCTCCAACAAGGCAGCTCAATATTTACTACTATTTATTACACCTACAAGTGTGCTTTATGCATAGCAAAGGAATAATAACTAGGAAAATAAAAACTCAAACATCACACTGCACAGTACCGCAGCCTTGCCTGAACGTCATCACTACCCGCACAAGACACAGATGCATTATTTTAGAATAGAACACAGTCATGCAAGACTTTCCATTAAACTCAAGGCCAACTTGTGCATCCAGAAACCCTTCAGCCCTGTACACACGCTAGATGAAACTCAGCGGTCGCTAAGGATCACCTCCGCCCAGAATCGAGCACGTGTACAGCGGCTTGCAAAGGCGGTTTAAGTTTGCCGATCGCTGTTCTCTCCACTCACTGTTACTATGTGATGTCCCTCGCGCACTGCTCAGTTGTCCCCCCTCCTCGCATATCAACAGAACACATTGCTAGCCTGCAGGCTAATGATGCATCTGTAAAGTGTCAGCCCCACACAGTCAGCCGAGGCTGGCAGCTCTACTCGTACATCTGTATGGGGCTTTACACATAGGTCAGATTTAACGTTAAACATGTAGCCCACTTGTTACATCTAGGTTATCCAGCCAGCAGTGGTGGAACCTGCAGAGATCCCTTGGCTCTACAGAAAGAGGATTGGCTAAAGTGGCAGAGTTGGACGTGCAGAAAAGCCAAGCAGGTAAAATGACATTATACAGGTATCTGTAACTGTACCTTGCTAGTCGGACATTATCGGAGTCATTCTTGCCCCATTCCCAGTCCTTGCCAGGATCAACTGCAAAGTGCACCGGGAGTAACTTGTGCTCAGAGTCCGTAAGGGGGATAAAAGGCGCTGTAAAGAGAAAACACAAAACAGCATTAGAAGCTTTCTTTCTTACACCTAGTCTATAAGTGAGTATGTTAAGTCAAATGTAATTGGAAACCATTGAGTTCAAGCAAGAGAAGTGTGGATTTGCAAGCATATACGTTACCCTCATCGAAGCATATATACGGACCATAAAGGATACCAGAGCCGTAATGAATGTGTTCCCTTTTACTTACCTAGGGCTTTTTCCAGCCCCTGCAGTCTTGTAGGTCCATTACTGTCCTCCCGTCCCCTTCCTTGATCCACTGTGCGGCCCGGTAGTTTTTGACTTAGCTAAGCATAGTGCTGCTATGCATGTTCTGAACCTGCAGTGTGCCTCCTTGATTGCGCACTGTGGCCAGGAGCATTCTGCACATGCACAGTTCCAAGTCTAAAGCTGGCCACTAACAGTCCAATTTGTAGCGAAAAATCATTTGAGCGATCAGAAATTCTGATCGGACGAAAAATCGTTCACTACACCATCAACTAACCAATCATTGCTTCCTATCTATCACGACCACCAAGAAAATCCAAATTTTCGTACGACGAAAATTCATTCGGGCGACATTTTTTTCACTCGTTCATAATCGATTGTGTCCACCAATGGAGATTATTTACAACCAATCTGATCAGAATTTCTGATCGCTCGAACGATTTTTCGCTAGAAATTGGACCGTTAGTGGCCAGCTTTAGTGAACTGCGCATGCACAGAACATTGCTGGCCATAGAAGAATGATCAAGGAGGCGTGCAATCAAGTCAGAGCATGCGCAGTAGTGCACAACTTAGCCAAGTAAAAAACCGGGTCGCACAGTAGATCAAGGAAGGAGCCCCAGATAAGGTGTGTCTCTCAGAGAGCAGCAACAAACTGAAGTAAAATGTATATGTTCGGGAAATGCCATGGTAAATGAAATGCCAAGCTGATGTAAATGTATAACACTTGAAAATAGACCAAGGGACATCAATTTGCATAAGAAATAAGTCAAAAGCAAGCTAATAAAAGAAGAGGAAATAATACAGTTTTGTGTCGCTTTTAAATTTTTTTTTTTTAGTTCCACCAGGTAATCAGTAGTGTATATATATATTTTTTTTTTTTTTTAAATACTTTACCTTGCTCCTTGCTTTGCTCACTCTGTTCCATAGAGACAAGGGCAGAGAAGTGGGCTTGGTCATAGGCCAGCACAAGCGGAGAGCTGTGGCACTTGTTAGGTGGGACCTCCAGAGGAAGATAGATGCCTCCAAATGGTATAGGGGCAAATGCTGCAATTACAGAAAGGCCATGTTACTGCAAATGTACAATCCAACCAGTGGCAGCAAGAAACCTCCAATCCCCAGTACATCAGTAAGGAAAAACCATAAGCCATAGGAAAAAGGATAAAGAAAAACAAAGCTGGGAAATAAAATTGGGCACACATATAAATCATAGTACATAATTGACCAAATGTATCCAGAGATTATGGTACCTGGGTGATTCAATCATATAGACAACCCCCTGCCAACTTATTTTAGGAGTGGAGATCAATGTGCTTGAAAATTTTGATTGTTACTGTTCCCTAGAGTATTGTAGAAGTCTTCGAGTGTGTGGCCATCTTCCTACTGGCCTGTCTATATGTGAGCAGAAACTGCTCTTCTCATTTTCTGCCTTTTGCCCATTAGTCTAGGAGTTCGATATACTGCTCAAACTCTCACCCCCTATAATTTGTAAACATCATTGTAGGCGTGTAGGAGGCCTCATCCCCCTGGGATTTGTAGGTCTCATTCTAGGAGTTCAGGAGGTCTCATTCTAAGTGTTCCAGAGGCCTTATTCTAGGTGTCCAGGAGGCATACATGCAAAAATGGAGCCGGGGAATTTGAGCACAGGGCAAAGCTGAAAACGTCATAGCGGTGTTAATCTCTTTTCCCCTCCAGGCCGCCATGGACTCTGGGGGAAAACGTAATTCAGCTGGCAGCCAAATTACGCTGTTTTTATAGTAATTTGGGCTCAGTTTTTGGTGGCACCCAAATTACTGTCTAAGCGCCGCTATAGCCATAATTCATATTACAGCGTATGGAGGTGCATGGATTTGTAGAGAACAGAGGCGCCAAAAGGATAAAAGGTAATTAAAAACTTTAAAATTCTTTGGGAGGCAGTGGTGGACTCACTTCCCCGAAGCACACAACAAACTGTCGATTTTCACACAGAAAAATTTTATTTATATACTCCAACATACAATGCAACGCGTTTCGCAGGTCTATTCCCACCTCCTCAGGCAATAACAGAGAGGAGTACACCACAGTATAGTCTCAAGGTCAACGATAAGCGGCTCTGTACTATACTGTGGTGTACTCCTCTCTGTTATTGCCTGAGGAGGTGGGAATATACCTGTGAAACGCATTGCATTGTATGTTGGAGTATATAAATAAAATCTTTCTGTGTGAAAACCGACAGTTGTGTGTTTCGGGGAGGCGAGTCCACCACTACATCCCACAGAATTGTAAAGTTTTCAATTACCTTTTATCTTTTTGGCGCTTCTGTTCTCTTGTACAATACCAGTATCCACCCCTGGTGGAGGGGTCGAATCCCCCTTTCGTCTTCTGATCTACAGAGAGCAACATCTTAATCCTGAGTGAGGACAGGTTTAATCTCCTCACCTGCCTACACAGTGGTTGCCTATACGGTAGCCCTGACTTGTGAGTATATCAATTATATACTTCTCATTTACCCATTTACTTTATATACACTATATTGGGCTCTTGGTGTTACCCCTTTTTTGCTATGGAGGCGCAGGGAACACCCAAGTTTCTATGCACTGTTTAGAGTTATCTCGTCCAGGAGTCCTCATTCTAGGTGTTTAGGAGTTAAAAGCAAGAAACATTTTGGACACAGAGGTGCCTGGCTCTTCTACTGACCACATATGCTATTGCTCTGTTATTGCCTGATGAAGCGGGATCAAACCTGCGAAATGCGTTGCATATTTGGAGTTCATAAATAAAATATATTGACTGTCTTTACTACAGTCGTTGGGTGTCTACTTGGAGGAGGTAAGTCCACCACTACCTCCTCTATTTACCAAGAATTTGGTTTTTTAAGCTCATTTAGCTTCCTTTTATTCTTTTGGCGCCTCTGTTCTCCTGCATAATAGGTGTTTAGGAGAACTCATTCCCTGCGATTTGTAGGTCTGGACAGATTTCATATTCTTGGAAGATCACATATCTGTCCTCAGTGAGACTTCTTACATTTGATTCACCTAAAATGTAAAGCAAGCTACTCTGAATTTAGACTGGTTTACATCTGGAATGTCCAACTGATGACTAAAACTCTGCACACGTGCACCTATGATGATATTTTATAGTACTAGAAAACATTACAGATACATATCTCAGGAATGTCACAGGCCTCAGGACATGGCAAGGTAAGCAGGACAACCAGCTGATAGGACAGGATAAACAAGTGTAATTAGCACAATCTTTAATAAGCAGGGTGTGGGCAAGCCTGGAAAACCAAAGAATGATAAGTGAGTAGAACCAGCTCAGAATACTTGAAGTGCTGGAGAAGCTTGCATACCAATGTAGAGTAAAGCAGTAGGGCTTATCCATAAATCCAGAGAACTTGAACAAAGCAAAACTAGAATGACCACAATGAATTGCCTGCTCTAAACATGTGTTTGACTTTGGATAGATGCAATTGCTTTATTATGTCTCAAGTGCCAGCATCCAATCATAAATGAAATAGGAGTCCACAATAAGGGCTCACTGACATGACAAACAACTGCTTGACACTGGCCTTCCCTACTGCCAGAGCTTGTAAACAAAATGCTGATGACTGACCTTTCTTATTAATGTGCTGGCAGTGTCCTGCTGTGAACCGATTCTAAACATATTGTGCTTGATTCACTAAGACAAATAGCATGCCTTATCAGAGATAACATGCCTTGTCAAAGTTAACACACCTTATCAGAGTAGCATAGCGAACTTATGCCTGCTAATTGGCAAGGACTAGAGCTCCACTCGTCCTGCCCTGAGCCCCTGCAAGATCGTAGCACTCGGTATGCTACTCTGATAAGGCATGTTAACTTTGATGAGGCATGCCTATTTGTCTTAATGAATCAAGCCGATTGGCCAGTGGCGGGGATAAGAATTTTGTGATGGCCAGCACTGCCTCTGTTAAGAATGGGTCTCAAGGTACATATACAGATATACACAGACGTGTGTACAAACAATCGTTCTGCTGATAAAACTGGTTGTGACAGATCCGCTTATCAGCGGAACGATCGTTTGCACACACGTCTGACTTGACGTCCAAACGACCGGTCGTTTGGAAAAATCAGACGTGTGTATGTACCTTTACAAAGAAACTAACCAAGGACTGATCTTCAGCCTAATCAGTAGCAATTACCCCCTTACCCACAAGAAATACAGTAACTTTTTTCGAATAGATCACCAGGGGGTCAGTATGGCTGATATTGTGGTGAAACCCCTCCCACAGTGTGAGGTCATGACAGTTTCCTGTCCGTTAACCTTGTTGTCATTTCTTCGCGGGAAATAACAGGTGTTTCCAACTGCCAAGCAACCAGTATCTCCCTCTGCATATGTATGGATATAAAAGAAAAACCTTTTAGCCAATCACATTGATAAGGTTGTGGTTATAGATAACTAGTGGACTCACCTCCAAATCAAGTAAATGGTCATGCTTTTACATATCCCTAGCTACCTTCTATCCTACCAAGCTGTTTTTACTAAGTGAATCTTTTTTCTTTAAAGGAGAACTGTAGTGAGAGGTATACGGAGGCTGCCATATTAATTTCCTTTTAAGCAATACCAGTTGCCTGGCTGTTCTGCTGATCCTCTGTCTCTAATACCATTAGCCACAAACCCTGAACAAGCATGCAGCAGATCAGGTGTTTGACATTTTTGACAGATCTGATAAGATTAGCTGCATGCTTGTTTCTGGTGTGATTCACACTACTGCAGGCAAATAACTCAGCAAGGCTTCCAGGCAACTGGTATTGCTTAAAAGGAAATCAATATAGCAGCCTCCTTATACCTCTCACCTCTCTCTTACCTCTATACCGTTCTCCTTCAACTCTTGCCACTCGTATGGGGACATCGCGAATTTCCGCTTGCACGCGTATGTCCCACTATGCAGAACATTTTGTCAGCAGCGGTTTGCAGCGCATCAGGCCCACCGCAAACCCAGCTCTCTCTCCCCATATCTTGTGGGCATGTTAGATTACATGCCCACACTGGTGGTACCCCCCTGCCCCAAGCCGGAAGTGCGCGATCAGCGCTAACAGGAAGTGACCGATGCAATGAAATTTCATTGCATCTTCCTTGCAGATTTTTTTCAGATTCCTTGCTGATTCCTTTTTGCAGATTCCTTTGTGCAGATTCCTTGCAGATTTCTTGCAAAGTTGCATAGAGAATCAATGTCATCCTATGTAATGGACGTGGAGGAGAGTGTAAATAGTAGCCAGTATTTTATTGCTAATATGCCCAATCGAAATACCAAAGATTGCATTGTGTGTAGGGACAGTAAGACACCAGCTGGCAGGCATAAAACCACCTATTATTGCAAAACTTGCTCACGCAGGCCAGGATTACACCCAGGAAACTGTTTTACAATTTGCCATACCTTGGCTTTCTCCTCTGCTACTAGCCAATAGAAGATGCCAAACTGTCCAAATAAGGTATCAAATTAAACGTCATGTGTTCTTTAAAATAAGATATACCATGTTACTATATTATGTTCCATGTTAAAATGGGAGAGAGAGTAAGAGGGAGAAGGCATTTCTGTAAACAAAAAAAACAAAAAAAAAAAACTCAGAGCAGAAACGACTCCCTTTAAGAAAGAGTGGAAAGGGTTAACAGGCCTTGCAGGGCTTGGTGATATTCTAGACATCCTACCAGTTTCTAGAGCAACTGCATATTCACCAATAGGGATGATCAATGAGATGCAAAGGTCTCAGACTTCATGCAGAATTATGTACATTTTCATGCAAATATATGCAGCATGAAAATTGACCAATCAAGTCCCACCCAGGTTTACTTTGATTGGTCCATTTTCAAACTGCATATATTCTCATAAAAATGTACATAATTCTGCATGAACTTGGAAATATTTGCATCTCATCGATCACCCCTATTCACCAACAAAGCATTGTCTCAATTTATGATGCTGACCTAAATAAATGTTTTTAGTTCGCCTTTCTATATCAGATCCCAGCTATTTTTAAATTCTATCTTTTTGATTTTTTTATGTAGGCATTTAGCCTCTATAAAGCAAACGTCGTCAATGCAAAAGCAATAAACACAGCTTAAATACAGCAATAAGAAAACAAAATACTATGGTTACAGTTGAGATGAAGGAAAAATGCGGAAGTGATGGTTACCTTCTCCCCCAGAATCCCTCAGCATTGTGTCGGCCACCACCACGATAGGCCTCTTCAGAACGTGTGCGAGTACAAACACGTGGAACTCCTCCAGGCTCTCATACACGGGCTCCTCAGAGCTCTCAATGCTGCAGAGTAATTACACAGAGAGTTCAGCATCGCAGCACTGACTCCTCAGCTCTGGAAGTTAATCAATAGCTTAACGTTCCCTACATCATTGAGTGCAGTGTATGAACAGAGGGAAGAATAGAAATTACGGTATCTATCTCCTTAGCAACACACTAGACTACAGCTGATAATTGCCTCCAAGCTGATTGGTAGGCATGAGCAAATAATTACTTAAAGAGCAATTCTACTTCTAACAAATATATGTAAGCAGTTTCAAATTGCTGTCTGAATGATAAAACAATTAAATCGCATTACCGATTTTGCTCCCCTGGTAACTTGATGAGCCACAGTTTTTTTATTTTATTTAAACCCTTTGCCTTCAAGAGAACCCGAGGTGGGTTTGAAGAATGTTATCTGCATACAGAGGCTGGATCTGCCTATACAGCCCAGCCTCTGTTGCTATCCCAAACCCCCCTAAGGTCCCCCTGCACTCTGCAATCCCTCCATAAATCACAGCCACGCTGCTGACAAGCAGCTTGTCAGAGCTGGCTGTGTTTATCTCTATAGTGTCAGTCTGCTGCTCTCCCTGCCTCCTGCAGAACTCCAGTCCCCGCCTGCATCCCTTCCCTCCCTGCTGATTGGAGGGAAGGGACGGGGGCAGGGACCTGAGCTCTGCAGGAGTTGGGGGAGCAGCTGAGACTGACACTACAGATGTCAACACAGCCCGCTGTGATTTATGTCTGATTGCAGAGTGCAGGGGGACATTAGTGGGGTTTGGGATAGCAACAGAGGCTGGGCTGTACAGGCAGATCCAGCCTCTGTATGCGGATAACATTCTTCAAACACACCTCGGGTTCTCTTTCACCTCAGCCCCTCCTATGAACAATGTGTCCCACCACTAATATTTTTGCTTTGCAGTGTGAAAGCTTTAAGGTAGCCATAAACTGGTTAATAGCCACAAGATCAACCCGCAAATAGATCCCCCTCTGATCAAATCTAATAGAACCAGGCACTCGTGCCTGCGGACAAGTGATATTATTGCTGCCGCTATGCTGTGTCGGTCGCCGCCGAATGGAACACCGCAAGCGACGTGCTCGCGACCAGCCAACAATCAAGCAAAATTTCAGTCTGGACAAATCGACCGATGTCAGATGGAAATCCGTTGATTGGTCAACATTTGCTTTAACGATTTTACAGCAGCTTCGATCACAATGATGGAATCTGCTTGATATCGACGGGAAGTTGTACTAGTGCATAGGTACCTTTAGGGCTTGTTTCCACTACAAGTTGCACATGCTAAATGATGAGATTATTTGCTAATTTCAACTTGAATTTTCAATTTGCCATTGTGTTTGCAGTTGGAAATTATTTTAAAACCAGGAAATTGCAAGAAAACCGCACACCCCTACATTTTGCATGCATTTTTTTTTACACTTGCACTGAACATGCAGGCAGTGTATTTGCGGAATTTTTTTCATTGCATTAGTGGAAATGCCGCATTACACTTTACATTGATGCGATCAGAAACGCATGCAGTGGAAACTGACCTTCCCCCACATGATTTATAGATTAAATTGTGTAAAGGTGGGCATTAATGATACAATTCAGAAATGAATGGTCGTGCCCAGTAACGGCCAAAGTCTCACTAGCCAATTCAATCAGATTAATGGAACTGATCAGTTTTTTCAGATTGATTCCATCAATCTGATTGGTTAGTGGGAATTTAAAGTTAGCCATACATCAGGTGACTTGGCGGCCGATCAACCATCCTATTTGATTATTATAATTGAATGAAAATCCGTGCCTGACTGACAATGCATCCAATTTCAGGACAAAATTTGTTGCACAAGTCGACTGCACATGCTGCAAAATAATGGGCCGACTTGCTTGATCAAGTGTGCAGCAGTAACAGTGTGCAATTTTGGGACAATTGACAAACCCCCCGGCGCTGTCCCCCTAATGTGAAATGTTCCCAGATGCACAGTGCAAGTTATACTTTACCTGTCTTCGGCCTCTGCTTGACCTCCTGCTGGCTCTGGGCACACTTAGCTCGACATACACGCGCGCCCCACGTTTGCCTAGTAAGGGCGTACGTATGATGCCACACGTGGCCACGTTACTAGGCAACCATGTGGCGTGCGTGTATGGAGAACAGAGTGTGCCTGGAAGCCAGCAGGGGACAAGCGGAGGCTTCGGACAGGTAAAGTATTATTTTCACAGGGCACCGGGGGACATTTAACATTAGGGTGATAGCGTCAGGGCGGCCGGATATGGCGTAACAAGGCCGATTCCAGATCAATTTTAGCATGAAATTGATCGAGACTCGGCCTGCGGTGTTTTGGCAGCCAACAGATCTCTCTCTAATCAGATTCAATTAGAGAGAGATTTGTCTCCTGGTCGATTCTGCCCATCATCCTAACAGGGGCACGATAGATTGTTTCCGATATCGCAGTGGAAATGATTGATCGGCCACGGAATAGTACCATTTATGGGCACCTTTACAGATCTTGTTCCTGGGTATACCCCTCCTGGGCACAGACAGCAATATGCAAACAGCATCTGCTCATCAAACCAGATTACAGCTCTCACACTGGGATGGGCACAGGGGCGTACCTAGAAAGCCCCGGGCCCCCCTGCAAAAAAACGATCTGCGGCCACAGCTCTCCTCTTATGCTGCGACCCCTCCTGCCCCCAAAAAGTCCCCGAGCGGGCCCTAGGGGGGCCCCGGGCCCCGCGCGACGGCAGGGGTATTGTTACGCCAGTGGATGGGCAGCATCGGTGGGTTTACAGGGAGACGCGGAAGCACAGTTCCTGACTTCAGATGCCAGAAATCAACAAATGTGTGGAGTATTATAGGATACTCACCCTCCACCATTCACACCAGTGGTGCCGTAATGCATGCGGGGCTCGCTGGATGCCAGCTTTATTAAGTCGTTCCACTCTTTCTGCCACTCCTCTTCCGTGTACACCAGCCCAGACTGCAAGAGACATGAAACAAGACTGGATAAAGTGGTCCTATTGCTTATACATGAATGAAAAAAGTCACATCCCTGAACAACTAGATGCCCTCATGTTAAGAGAAAATAATGTATTGCCTGAATATAGCACACTGCCTCACAGCTTCTATTCCAGTATATAGCTCGGTAGGGGACAAAGCACACTGCCTCACAGCTTCTATTCCAGTATATAGCTCGGTAGAGGACAAAGCACACTGCCTCACAGCTTCTATTCCAGTATATAGCTCGGTAGAGGACAAAGCACACTGCCTCACAGCTTCTATTCCAGTATATAGCTCGGTAGGGGACAGAGCACACTGCCTCACAGCTTCTATTCCAGTATATAGCTCGGTAGGGGACAGAGCACACTGCCTCACAGCTTCTATTCCAGTATATAGCTCGGTAGAGGACAGAGCACACTGCCTCACAGCTTCTATTCCAGTATATAGCTCGGTAGAGGACAAAGCACACTGCCTCACAGCTTCTATTCCAGTATATAGCTCGGTAGGGGACAGAGCACACTGCCTCACAGCTTCTATTCCAGTATATAGCTCGGTAGGGGACAAAGCACACTGCCTCACAGCTTCTATTCCAGTATATAGCTCGGTAGGGGACAAAGCACACTGCCTCACAGCTTCTATTCCAGTATATAGCTCGGTAGAGGACAAAGCACACTGCCTCACAGCTTCTATTCCAGTATATAGCTCGGTAGAGGACAAAGCACACTGCCTCACAGCTTCTATTCCAGTATATAGCTCGGTAGAGGACAGAGCACACTGCCTCACAGCTTCTATTCCAGTATATAGCTCGGTAGAGGACAAAGCACACTGCCTCACAGCTTCTATTCCAGTATATAGCTCGGTAGGGGACAAAGCACACTGCCTCACAGCTTCTATTCCAGTATATAGCTCGGTAGGGGACAGAGCACACTGCCTCACAGCTTCTATTCCAGCATATAGCTCGGTAGAGGACAAAGCACACTGCCTCACAGCTTCTATTCCAGTATATAGCTCGGTTGAGGACAGAGCACACTGCCTCACAGCTTCTATTCCAGTATATAGCTCGGTAGAGGACAAAGCACACTGCCTCACAGCTTCTATTCCAGTATATAGCTCGGTTGAGGACAGAGCACACTGCCTCACAGCTTCTATTCCAGTATATAGCTCGGTAGGGGACAAAGCACACTGCCTCACAGCTTCTATTCCAGTATATAGCTCGGTAGAGGACAAAGCACACTGCCTCACAGCTTCTATTCCATTATATAGCTCGGTAGAGGACAAAGCACACTGCCTCACAGCTTCTATTCCAGTATATAGCTCGGTAGAGGACAAAGCACACTGCCTCACAGCTTCTATTCCATTATATAGCTCGGTAGAGGACAAAGCACACTGCCTCACAGCTTCTATTCCATTATATAGCTCGGTAGAGGACAAAGCACACTGCCTCACAGCTTCTATTCCAGTATATAGCTCGGTAGAGGACAAAGCACACTGCCTCACAGCTTCTATTCCAGTATATAGCTCGGTAGAGGACAAAGCACACTGCCTCACAGCTTCTATTCCAGTATATAGCTCGGTAGAGGACAAAGCACACTGCCTCACAGCTTCTATTCCAGTATATAGCTCGGTAGAGGACAGAGCACACTGCCTCACAGCTTCTATTCCAGTATATAGCTCGGTAGAGGACAAAGCACACTGCCTCACAGCTTCTATTCCAGTATATAGCTCGGTAGAGGACAAAGCACACTGCCTCACAGTTTCTATTCCAGTATATAGCTCGGTAGAGGACAAAGCACACTGCCTCACAGCTTCTATTCCAGTATATAGCTCGGTAGAGGACAAAGCACACAGCCTCACAGCTTCTATTCCATTATATAGCTCGGTAGAGGACAAAGCACACTGCCTCACAGCTTCTATTCCATTATATAGCTCGGTAGAGGACAAAGCACACTGCCTCACAGCTTCTATTCCATTATATAGCTCGGTAGAGGACAAAGCACACTGCCTCACAGCTTCTATTCCAGTATATAGCTCGGTAGAGGACAAAGCACACTGCCTCACAGCTTCTATTCCAGTATATAGCTCGGTAGAGGACAAAGCACACTGCCTCACAGCTTCTATTCCAGTATATAGCTCGGTAGAGGACAAAGCACACTGCCTCACAGCTTCTATTCCAGTATATAGCTCGGTAGAGGACAGAGCACACTGCCTCACAGCTTCTATTCCAGTATATAGCTCGGTAGAGGACAAAGCACACTGCCTCACAGCTTCTATTCCAGTATATAGCTCGGTAGAGGACAAAGCACACTGCCTCACAGTTTCTATTCCAGTATATAGCTCGGTAGAGGACAAAGCACACAGCCTCACAGCTTCTATTCCAGTATATAGCTCGGTAGGGGACAAAGCACACTGCCTCACAGCTTCTATTCCATTATATAGCTCAGTAGAGGACAAAGCACACTGCCTCACAGCTTCTATTCCATTATATAGCTCGGTAGGGGACAGAGCACACTGCCTCACAGCTTCTATTCCAGTATATAGCTCGGTAGGGGACAAAGCACACTGCCTCACAGCTTCTATTCCATTATATAGCTCGGTAGGGGACAGAGCACACTGCCTCACAGCTTCTATTCCATTATATAGCTCGGTAGGGGACAGAGCACACTGCCTCACAGCTTCTATTCCATTATATAGCTCAGTAGAGGACAAAGCACACTGCCTCACAGTTTCTATTCCAGTATATAGCTCGCTAGAGGACAGAGCACACTGCCTCACAGCTTCTATTCCAGCATATAGCTTGGTAGAGGACAATGCGAGCACACTCTGGAGCAATGTGCAGAAGCAATGTCTCCATTTTCAGCATGAGGGCTCATTAGCAATGGCAGTCGCCAGACAATTTATTTCAGTTTTGTTAGTGCAAAGCTGTAAGAATTATAAAGAGGTCTATATCCTCCACTGGGGAGAATTTCCCTTATGAGGAGAGAACTTAATTGTTGTGTATCTAAGACAAACAATTAAGAGAAATTACCCCATTGGGGATAAAGAGGGCAACTAAAATTTGCCAGGAATTTATCCTTATATATCTATATCATATTCATGAGGAGAAGCATATTATCACAGACAAAGCATCCATTATACTGTATATGTCATTTTCTAGCTCCTGTCTCACTTTTGTTTCCTGTGCAGGCTTTTCCTGATCAGCCAATCAGAGAAGCACTAATCAAATCAAATCCTCCACCAGTTTGCCGGAAAATCCCGGAAATTTGAAAGGAAGGGAAGGGTTCCTCCAATAAATGTAAAATATTTTATATTTGTGATCATGCAGCTGAAAAAAGGCTGCTATTTATCATTATAATTTAGAAAATAAATGTTATTTCTGAAATCTTGTATTTTTAATTTGGGTCCACTTTAACCAGTTCAGCCTTCAGTCATTTTCACTTTATGCATCCGAGCAATGTTCAACTCCCATTCATTAGCCTATAACTTTATCACTACTTATCACAATGAACTGATCTTTATCTTGTTTTTTTCCGCCACCAATTAGGCTTTCTTTGGGGGGGTACATTTTGCTAAGAGCTACCTTACTGTAAATGCATTTTAACAGTAAGAATAAGAAAAGAAAAATGAAAAAATTCATTTGTCAGTTTTCGGCCATTATAGTTTTAAAATAAAACATGCCTCCATAATTAAAACCCACGTATTGTATTTGCCCATTTGTCACGGTTATTTCACCGTTTAAATTATGTCCCTATCACAATGTATCGCGACAATATTTTATTTGAAAATAAAAGAGCATTTTTTCCGTTTTGCATCCATCACTATTTACAAGCTTATAAAAAAAAAAAAAAAAAAAAAAAAAAAAAAAAAGAAATATTTCATCTTTACATAGATATTTAAAAAGTTTAGACCCTTAGGTAAATATTTATGTGGGTTTTTTTTTTGTTTTTTTTTTTAATAGTATTTTTTTTTTTAATTAAACATTTTATGTGGGCATTTTTGGGAGGGTGGGATATAAATCGTGTTTTATTTGGGGAAATATTTGTTTATTGTAATGTTTTTTTACTTTTACTTGTAGTTTTACTTTTTGGCCACAAGATGGCAATCTTGAGTTTGCTTACATGACGTCACTCTAAGCGTACAATGTACGCTTAGAGGGACATAGCTTCAGAAAAGGCGTAGCTTCCGAGAGAAGCTGTTGCTTTTTCAGCGGGGGAGAGGAATCAGTGATCGGGCACCATAGCCCGATACATTGATTCCTGGGCTACCGAATCCGCGGCCCGGAGTGCGCGTGCACGCGCGCGATCGGCCACGGGAGCGTGCGGACGCGCACGTGGCCTCCTGGACGTAGGTACTACGTCCTGGAGGCATAAATGGTTAGTTGTTGTGTCTCTAAGACAAACAATTAAGAGAAATTACCCCATTGGGGATAAAGAGGGCAACTAAAATTTGCCAGGAATTTATCCTCATCTATCTATATCATATTCATAAGGAGAAGCATATTATCACAGAGAAAACATCCATTATACTGTACATGGAGAAAGAATATTACTGATATATGGCCGATTTCTACTTCTCTGATTGGCTGGTGACAGTCATTTTCTAGCTCCTGTCTCACTTTTGTTTCCTGTGCAGATCAGCCAATCAGAGAAGCACTAATCAAATCAAATCACAAGTCATATACTTTCTCAATGAATTCTACTTCAGGCCAGTGGGAGGCTGCCAACAAAACGCATTAGTGTGAACTATGCCATTGAGCATTCTCTCTCACCATCAGTTACTTTCAGGAGCTCACCATTTTCATCTAACATTGGTTTCTTCCAGTTCCCACTACATTTAGTCGGTGCTAAAAGCCTTAGAGCTCCTTTCCACTATATCAGTTGCTGTCAGTTATAACTGAATGGACAACTGATGTGCAAGGTAATGTCCATGTTTCTATATGGCTCAATATTACAGGTTAACTGAGTGCTGACCCAGACGCCGTTGTGAAGTCATCACCATTTTTAAAATGGAGGACGGATAATTCCATCAATCACAGTGGACAAACAAGACGCAGGAGAGGAGAACGAGATTAAAGCGGAATATAACCCAGCATTTCATATTTGCTCTAAAACATTATTTACAGCATATTATATGCAACCAACATTTTTTTTCTAGACCAGCATTTGAAGGGTTACACACAGAGCTTGAAAGTTATGTGCAGAGAAATGTGGAGGCATCCAAACTTTAGAGAATGTTATCTTGTGTTTACTTAAATGTATCAAGTGAGGAATGTGACACATTCCCTGACTGTGCAGGAGCTGATGGAGACAGAGAGACACTGAAAGCATGTCTGCCTGCAAAACAGCAATGAATAAAACCAGTTATTAATAAAATGCAAAGTCAGCTCACAAAGCAAAAAAAACCTGTACTTTCAGGAACCTATAATTTCTAAATGATTAATACTTATGCACAAATGCAAATATGATAACCGTATCCTACCTAAGAAAAGCTAAGCGTTGCTGCGTCCAGCAGTTTTGTCCCTGTGTCCCAGGTTTTTTGTTACTGCGCATGTGCGCAGAAACTGACAGCTGGGACCAGGGAGCTGGACGGGCAAGCGAGGTGGGCGGGTGCAGGCGAGCAAGGTGGGCGGTTGCATGCGCACTGGCGGCGGCGGCCGTAGACCTAGAGCCCGTTTTTAAACGGGCTGGGTCTACTAGTGGCATATAAAAAGTAGGAAAACGTTTTTGTTGAATATTATGTAAGGGTTTTAAACCGCTTTAATAAGCAGACTATGTGGGAGGCAAGTATGACAGATGTATGGTTATTTTAGTTCAGGTTTGCTTTACATGTGAACAAGGTCATGGCGCGGGCTGCTTGTCCTACCTCTTTATTTTGCATAGTTTGCTGGAACCGCCACCTCCGTTTTAACGCTTCTTTCTCAGTTCCTTTGTCCATGAGGGTGTAGAGGGATTTGCGGAGTGCAAGGTCTCTGTCGTGGAATCCCCACATCCCTGAAAACAAGAATGAAATTGCAATGACGCTACCTATGGAGCCTTCCTACGTAACCAATCACCGCCACAACAATGTATTATGGACTCACCAAGAGAGGCCGCGTGCAGCAGGCAGTTTCCATCGCCCGTTGTCGCTAAAGGGAGTAGCCTCTGATATGATGGATCCACTAGTGCCCACCAGTTCAGGCGCCCTGCAGAGACATGAAAAACACTGGTTTTAAAGAGAATCAGTCAAGAATAACTATTTGTAGCAATCTGATTCCCCCACCCTGTCATTATAAAAAAAACAAAACAGCACTGAATTTCTGATCATTTCACAGTGTACAACCAAATAACTCAGGAACATCGTACAACAAAACACATCAACAATTTCCATCTCTGTGCTACACCCTTCCCTCAAGTATTGCCCATCGTTAGTACTGCCCATCTGGCATGGAATGCTTGGACTTTGTACACATGCTAAATTTAACTAAGCCGATGGCTGTTTGGAGACTTCTTGGCTGAGAATCTAGCATGCATAGGTGTGCCCCCCAAGGTTGCTTAAAGCCCCCCATATCTAAGTGATGGCAAGTTACTTTGCACTGTTGCTTTCTTTACCCAACCCACTGCTCCATAGTGTGTCCTGCGGTTTTCCCCGCTCCCTCAACTATAACAGAATTTGCTTAGCTGTAGCTGAAAGACATGTCTGTGTGCACAGTATCGTCGCCTTAGGGATCGATTACCGATTCCTACGGAAGACAAAGGTAGATACACATACATTTGCAGAGCTGTGGAGTCGGTACAAAAATCATCCGACTCAAACTCCTCCGTTTATGAAACCACCGACACCAACTCCTACTCCAGGTACCCAAAATTGCTCTGACTCTTCGACTCCACAGCCCTGTACATTTGTTTGTAGAGACAAACAGACAAGAAACAAAAGCGTACATTTAGAAGCGACAATTCAAGCTTGCGACAACAAAGAAGGAGAAGACACAGTGGAAGCTGTCTGCACCGGACTACGTAGAGATGACTCTCCACCGGATGTTTCCTTAGAAGTCTGTAGGTAGCGACTGCCGTCTGTATAATATTTTCGCACACACAGCAGGAGAACAACAGACTAGGCGACGGTTTGCGCAACAAAAGCCACGAGCAATTGAATGTTGTCTCACAGCATACAAGCCAATGAACTGTTGCGCGACATGTGTCTGTACAGAAATTTGTATGCCATGTGTATGGATGGGCCGTTACTGAAAGTGTGTACATAACTTAGCATAAAGTGTAGATTAGTGCAGGAAGGGTTGGGCTCAACTCCAATGGTATTTTAGTTACAAATGCTCTTCTTGCGACCACAATACCTTTGCATACCTGGACTTTTATGCTGGGCATACATGGCTCATTTTATATTACCAATCGAGCCGCTGATGGCTTGATTGAGAATGTTCAACCTGTCCGATCACCGCGGCGGGTCGATACCGCACTCATTCCCTGCGGGCGGACAATGGTAGAAACGAAAGGCAGATAAGGAAGTGCCCGCGGGGACGAGCGGGGATCGATTATCGCGCGGTGATGCGCTGGCTCGATACCGGCGCATAATCTAACCATGTATGCCCAGCATAAGTCAGGCTTCTATTCTTAAGGGGCCCATACACCTAACGATTTCCGCGGCCAAATACGGCCGTTTCGATCACAGTGATCGAAACGGGCGTGAAATCGCAGCGCACACCGCTGACAGAACGATGGATTTCTGTCCGAAATCCATCGTTCCCGTCGATCCATCCGTGCGGAAGATTTTTCTCGGGTCAGGAGTGCGTCGGGAGTGCGTCGATAGCGGCGTTCGAATGCCCGACGACCGAATACAGAGGAGATACATTACCTGCTCCGCTGACGCGAGTCCCCGCTGTCACCTCCCGGCTGGCATCTTCTCCCATCACCTTCCGCATCACGGCATCAGTGTATAACTTCCTGTGTCACTGCAGTGACAGCGGAAGTACAAATAGAGGGCGCTCTATTTGAACTTCCGCTGTCGCTGGAGTGACAGAAAGTTATACGCGGATGCCGATGGGAGAAGATGCATGCCGGGAGCCGATGCGAAGAAGATGCCGGGAGCCGATGCGAAGAAGATGCCGGGACCAGGCGGAGAAGAAGACAGTGGTGGACCAGGGGACTCGAGCCGGTCGGAACAAGTAATGTATGCAGGGGGGACGGGGTACGGCAGCTTCACAGATTGTGATCGGTTTCAGGCTGAAATCGATTCACAATCTGTTTGCAGTAAGGTGGCCATACGATCCCTCTCTGATCAGATTCGATCAGAGAGGGATCTATCTTTTGGTCGAATCTGATGGCAAGTCGACCAGTGTATGGCCACCTTTAGATACCCTGAGCCTTCTAACAAAAGAAAGATGAATGCACTGTGCTTCTTCAATCACCAGATACCATCCCACCCAGAACCTTAGCTTCTCCCGGGAGACCCTCTTATCCTCTAGCTTGGTCACTGCCTCTCACTCAGACATCCAGGACTTCACCCAACCATACCTCTCCTTTTGAACACTCTCCCCCAGCCTGTCTGCCATGCTTAGAGCCTGGAAACCTTCAAACATACTTTCAAAACACACCTGTTCAGAAAATCCTATAATTTTCTATAGGTAGCATTGGAGGTTCACTGCCTCTAACCTGCTGTACGTTCTTCCCTAATGTCTCCAAACCACCACTCTCTAGACTAGACTATAAGCTCACAAGGGCAGAGACCACCTCCTAGTGTTTCTGATTCTGCTGCAATTTATCATATGAACATGTACCAGTATTGGTGATGTCTCAAACCACACATCAACTATGTATTTGTATTGCTGGATGTTTTAATAGGACTGAGTTTTGGACATCTCCTGTATCTATGCTGCCCACTTGGTAAATAACTAATAGTCCTTCTTGGAGTTCCCCCCCCCCCCCTTCTCTAATTTTGCCTTGTTTATAAGGTTTACTACCGATAAAATAAAAGATTCTTTAAATTTGGAAACATTAAATGCCACAAATAGAGCGATTCGTATCTCCACCTGATATTCACGCTTTTCCCACCAGTTGTTACAAGCCGTAGAAACGATTTGGTTTGCATTGGCTTTCATTTGCTGAATATTTTTAAAAACCTGATATATAAGACCCCACCCTGTATCTCCTTTAAGCCAACCTAAAAAGAGCATTCCTATTAAACGAATGTCCAAAGAAATCAGCAGAAAATCTGTACATGAAAGCGATCCATAAATATTGATCGGACGGAGACATTCAATTCCCAGCCTAAAACGTCTTCCTGGCACTTCTGAGAAAATGTTTATTCAGCTCAGCTGAAGCAGAAGGTTAGCATTAAAAATGTCACAACGCTTCCGACACAGCAGCTGATTTGCATTCTTGGGTGTGCTAGAGCGTCCGGAATGCTTTTGCAAGGAAAACAGAAGTTTGGAGCAGCAGCCACCCCCACCCCTCTCCAAGACTGTGTCCAAGCCAAGGGGAGGCAGAAGGCAGATATTGGGGGAAGGAATCTACTTTAGCTGCCTGGTACATCAGCTCCTAGAGACAATAGGTCCACACAGAAATCACTGGGGCTAATTTCTCTCTCCCTTCCTGCAGCCAAATGGATGAGCTCCAGGAAAGAAAGGGACAGAACAATGTAGGCAGCCAGGACAAGACAGCAAAGCACTGTGGGTTTAACCCTCTGCCGCTCTTCAAGGAAACCTGCAGTGTAATCTACACTGTCAGCGATGCAAGAAACCTGTGCCCCACACTGATCACACTGCAAGAACAGCTGTACCCAACACTGCAAGAAAACCCTGTACTCCATACTGTCCACACTGCAAGAACAGCTGTACCCAACACTGCAAAAAAAAAAAAAAAACCTGTACCCTATACTGTCCACACTGCAAGAGCAACTGTACCCTATACTGTGCACACTGCAAGAACAACTGTATCCCACGCTGCAAGAAAGGAAGAAAACCTGATTGCCACGCTGTCTACAGTGCAAGATAACCTGAACCCGTATATTGTCAACAATGCAAAAACAACTGTATCCCACACGGTCCATACAGAGAAAACCTGCAAGAAAACTTGTGTATGACACCGCAAAAAAAAAAAAACTCTCACACCGACCACACTGCAAGGAACCCTGTACCCCACATTATCCATAATGCAAGGATAGCTATAGCCCACACTGCAAGAAAACTTGCAAGCCATACTATCCCCACTGCAATAAAACCTGTACCCCACACTGTCCCCACTGCAAGGAAACCTGTACTCCATAATGTCCCCACTGCAAGGAAACCTGTACTCCATACTGTTCCCACTGCAAGGAAACCTGTACTCCATACTGTTCCCACTGCAAGGAAACCTGTACCCCATACTGTCCCCACTGCAAGGAAACCTGTACCCTATACTGTCCACACTGCAAAAACAGCTGTACTACATACTGCCCCCACTGGACGGAAACCTGTACCCCATACTGTCCCCACTGCAAGAAAACCTGCATGCCATACTGTCCACACCGCAAGAAAACCTGTATTTCACACTGTCCACACTGCAAGAACAACTGAGTTTTACACTATCTACACTACAAGAACAACTGTACCCCATACTGACCCCACTACAAGGATACCTGTATGCCACACTGTCCACACTGCAAGAAAACCTAAATACCACATTGTCCACACTGTAAGAAAACATGCATGCCAAACTGCAAGAAAGCTTGCATCTCCCACATTGAACACACTGCAAGGCAAACTGTGTCCTGAATTATATCAACAGTGCAAAACAACCTGTATCCCGCATAAACATATCCTTAACACTGCAGAAAAATGTCCTAAACCGACCAAAGTTTGGTGTAACCTACTCTTTAAAGCAATGCCATTAAGAGTCAGTAATTAATAAATCTATAAAAATACAAAAAATTAGTGGCTTTCAAAAATAAAGAAAATGCATAGAACAGACAAAAAAGTAATACAGTTAATGGAAAATCTACAAAAAAAAATTCTATTTGAAAAGGGACTATGCACAGGAAAAAAATCAAACAAAAAAATACAAAATTAATAACTGTCTTTGACCTGCAATCCAGAGGCGCTTTTGGCAGTCTGGTTTAATTGGCCCTGGCTTGGCAGTTCCCTAATTGTCATGGTAATAGTGCTTATGTAGCAGTCTGCCAAACCAAATACCAAGCGGGAACCACAGGCAACTATTTGTGTAAACAGAGAATGTTATTTACGCCAGTCTGGCTCCTGGGCACACTGCTGACTCTGTCCCAGCAATCTGGACTCCGCAGCAGAGTGGATGGGAAGCAGTGGCAATGCCGTGACAAACGCGAGCTGGAGAAAATACACAATCATGTTATGAGGCACAATGACGCACCACATAAGCTTTGCTCACCTCTCACTTCAGACCGCACCCGGTTGTGGTTGCAAAAATCCCCCCCCAAAAAAAAAATAAAAAAAATTATAATAATAAAAAAATAATTACACGGGGAGATGTGGTTTTTAGCAGCCTTGGGTCAGTCGCGCACGTCAGTTGTTGCAATATTTTGCGCAGTTACTGCTGAGCAACTGATCAAACACATGCAACTGATATTTTCCAGCATGTCCGATTGATTTTGACCAGTGGTTGATCAGGCTGCAAAAAGCGGTAGATGTATGGCCACCTTAAAGGTACCCATACACACAAGTTTTTTTAGTTCGATTCCTTGCAGGTGCGATTCACCTTCTGGGAAAACTGTAGCTTTCCCAAAATGTCCAGCCGATCGAAATTTGATCAATTTTGCCCAAAGATAGGATTGAAAGCATTGCTTGAACTGAAATGACCTTTGATAAGTGTATATCTAACTGTCCCCCACTCACTGTCCATGTCCAGCAAGTGCCTCCCAATATAGTAACCCCCTCAATATGAAATACAGCTCCCACACCATTTTCTAGGACTTCCCCTCCAAACATAATTAGGCAGTGTCCTTCCTCAAATCTTCCAGTATAAGGCAGAGCCCCTCCCCATCCATAAATGTAATTAGTCAAGAGTTCTCCCTAATTCAAGCACAAGTCACAATCACCTCCCCAAACTCCCCATTCCCAAGCATGGTCACACAGAGTTGTCCCCTACCCCCTCTCCCCACATAGTTAAACAGTGATAGCCAGCATAGATGGCCAAATGTGCCCCCGGTATTAGGTAGCCACCCCCACCAGCATAAATATCCAATGTGCCCCCAGTAAAAGCAGATGGGACTGTTGCACACTTCCCATCTCCACTAGATGGCATCACAGAGAAGAGACAGGGCAGAATAGGGATTCTGTTGGTAGTGACAGGTGAATGAAGCATGCTGCATGCTACACTCGGCATTCTTGCTCTGTAGCCAGCACTCCACTTCGTCATTCTCGGTCAGTGTCCGACCCTCCAATTCAGCATGCGCGACCGATCTACCCAGTAGTCCTTTGCGCTCAACCGGTAGATTGCAATTGGCACAATTGTCACCCCTGTCGTACATGTATGAAAATTTTTCAAACAGGACTTCTGGCTGCCAAAGCCTAGTTTCTCCCAATAACCAGAAGGCATATTAAGATCTGAGCTTGAAATTCTCCTTTAAGGCAATGTAAACACTCTCCTGCTCTGGTAATGTATGTAAGGGTATTCCCACACTGCTAGTTGTTAATGTCAAAAGATTTTTTTGTCCCTGTGAGCCAAATTGTGCCGACTCTTTAAATTACAAGTCAAAAACAAATGATGCAGCTTCCGAGAAGGCTCTAATGAAAGATTTAAAGATTTTTGAAGGAGACTGTGGAGGGGGGAAAAAAATCCAAGCACAGCTTTCATCAGCTTTTTTTGCGTGGTTAATGGCTCTGCATCTTCACAAACTACCCAGCAGCCTCTGCTCTGCGTTGGTCACAACAGCAGTGACATCAGCCCTGAAGAATCTGCAGTCTACCCAAAAGCAGGTTGAACAACAGAGTCTGTCACTCCCTCGCAAGCAAATAAGGATCTGTTTATCAAAAGAAATAGCCTAAATTCCTTCTGTGGAATTTAATGGCTTCCACTGGATCTGATGCATGTGGAGGCATTTACAAAACAGGCGATTGTAGCAGTTACATTTCAAGTCTACGCAGCGCCCATTTGGTCCAAGTGTATTACAGTTAGCTGTGTGTTACAGCTCCTAATGCGGTGTTCTTTCAGCATGCAGAGCAGCAGAATTTTCCAAGGCCAGGCAAACCCCACTCACATCAAAGCAGCAGAAAATGAGGACATACTGCACTCCAGTGACTTCAACCAAGAAACGGGTGTGGCCACTGAGCCTTTCTGTATGGGCCTCAAGCGGGTGGCATTTTAGTCAGAAAATGCATTTAGTCAGTCCAAAACCACCAAAACTCAACTTCGCTAACTGCAGACTGGAAGTTTCTAGTACTCTATCCAATATTCTGTGACTGTTTCCAAAGCCTTATTCACAATATATAAACAATCTGAGAACGCGTCAAACAGGATAAAAAGTCAAAATAACTGTTTAGATAAAGAATATTTACAGGAGAATATAGCAATATTTTTCTGAGACCTGTTCTGAAAAGGGGCTAGAGAAAGAAGACCTCATATCAGGCAGGGGGTGAGAGGACAGCCACACAGTAAATTTCAGGATATGATCAAACTTTTTTTTTTTTAATGAACCGGAACGCATGCACAGGACAGAATGAAACCATAGGGAAATGCACCCTGTATGTATTTAGAGAGTTTAGCCTGTCTAATTCCCTCTCATCTGTGACTAACCACAACTGTAATTTGATATCTCAGCGTTGTCAGCTGGCTGCCTCGGCAAAGCAGCTAATCTGTAAACACAGGTTGTTAACCCTATGTCTCCTTCCATGAAAGCAGGATGTAAACACGCTGCAGATTTATTGCAGGATTTGTATCAGCTGTAACAAAGAAAAGTTTTTCTTTAAAGGTTATGATGCTGTTGCTTATCTTTTACAGCAGAGAGGAAAGTTCTGAGTTCAGGTCTGCTTTAATCATATGCTATTAGCTAAGCAGCCTGGCTATAGTTCTGTGACTGGAGGGGTACTTCTAATACTAAAGGCGCATACAGACACCCAATTTTACCACTTCCATGTAAAATGAGGGCTAATAGATTTTGTAGGACACTTTGATCCACATAGGCTGATGGACTAGATCGCCCATGTTATATCTAAATTACGTGTCGCAGCATTGGAGCAGGAGACTGGTGGCAATCAATAGTCAGACTTAGCCCAAAACTACAATCTAAAGGGGCCGACCCTAGGCCAGCACCCCTAGCGGTGGTCATGTTTTCCTATGTCGAACTATGTCTGACTTTGGACCTGAACTGGGAAGTGCCAATGTTGGACATAGTCTGACATAGGATAGGAAAGGATTAACAGCACGAATAGACGGTGGTGGTAAGCTCCCATAATACAGTGGTAAAATTGGCCAAACAACAGTCAATCAAAATTCGACGTGTGCAAGTACCCTAAGGACCAGCACACCCTCTTGTTTACCTAATTTCAAGTGTTATTTAACGGTCCGTATACAGGGGAATTGGAAGTCATTGCTCTATGCATATCTTATTCCAGCGATGTTAAAGCTCCTACCCTGCCCCTGACTGTTGGAAATTTTCCACCCTGTGCAAACAATATTGACCATTGATTTTAGGCCAAAATTGATCAGAATTTGGACGTGTCTGTCCAATAGATTCCCAGCAGATTCAATCAGTTTTTGAATATGCTGGGAATCGAGCGCCAAAATTGATGCACGCACGGCCCGCTTAAGTCCAATTGGGAAAATCCAATTAACTTTTCAGAATGTGGGAGGACAAAGGTGGGCCCAGAGGAATGACACCTGGACATGGGGAGAATCTACAAATGTCATATGCCATGTCACCTGACCAACCCAGTAACACTGCCAAAGGGCAGCCACCTTGTGGCACCCACAGACCACTGCAATAATCAACATCAATTTCAAGGCACCCATGAGGTTCCAGATACAAGTCGGCATCTATGTGCTGGATTTGGAAACAAAATCCCTGCCACTATTTTGGTTAAGGAGAACTCATGATGTATCACTGAATGAGAATACACCTTGCAAAGAGGTTCTGTCATTCACAACTGTCAGAACCTACATCAACCAGACTGATAACTATTGATATAAGAAAAAATTAGAAACAAATTATTTGAAAAATATCATGCCACTTTAAAACAGCTGTCTCTGGAACTGACAAGTAATCAAGTAAACGCTCAATCTTCCAGATTCTTTGAAATAGCACGAGCTACAAACATTTCTCGTCAACACTCAATCCAAGTCTGCAGAGCATACACCAGAGACCGGAAGGGAATTTAGAAATCCAGATTATTATAGGTAGTGGATAGCCAAAGTTGCCTCTTGAATTGTAAGGACAGGCTGGATATATAAATGGTCGGCACACAACTCACCAGCATGCTCCAAGGCCACCAGCATGGACTGCTCGATGAGATCTCTCTCGATAAAGTTGCGGAAGTCTTCGCTGTACACCGTGAGATCTGGCAGCTGGAAAGTGCACACCGGCGCCTCCAGGAGGTACTCATTGCTACCATTGCTGGAGACCTGGGACCGGGCCAAGGAAACGATGGAAGAGCTGGCGTGAGAGATGCCTCTGGACAGGCGTTTCTCTGTGAGACACAAGAGGGGAGTGGATGTAAGTCATAATACACGTAAATCCACACTGGGTTACAATGTCTAAATAATCTACATAAGAACAAAAGAATTGAAAATATTAATGACAAAAAACATTGTAGGTTTAAAAAAAAAAAAAAAATAGTTATTTTTAATGTTGTATTTGTTTTATTATTCACAATCGATCGGTAGAACCCAGAATCAGAAATCTGGAGCAAGGGTGACATGGGAGTTGGTACAAACAATACCAGTTGCATGGCATCCTACTGATACTCTGCCTCTAACACTTTTAGCCATGGACCCTGAATAAGCATATGCAGATCAGATGCTTCTGACACAAATCTGACAAGAAAGTATTAAAGTGAATGGGAACCGCATTTAAAAAAATTAGACAGATACTTACCCAAGGAGAGGGAAGGCTGTGGGTCCTTTAGAGTCTTCCCGCTCCTCTCCTGGTCCCCTCGTTCCAGTGTTGGCTCGCCCAGTAGCAGTATTTGACTAATTTAGACAAATACTGCTTTACCCGGCCGAAGGAGGATTCAGAAGTCTTCAAGGAGCCAGAGTGCTCCTGAAGAAGGGCGGCCCTGTACTGCACCTGCGCAAGCACGCTCTCTTGCACGCTCACGCCTATGCAGTATGGAGCCGCACGTCGACGACGAGCCAGCACAGGATAGAGGGCACCGCGAGAGGAGACGGAAGACTCTATATGACCCAGAGCCTTCCCTCTCCTTAGGTAAGTATTTGCTTCATTTTTTTAAAAATGCGGTTCCCATTTACTTTAAAGGCAGAGGATCAGCAGGCCAGCCAGGTAATATGCATGGTTTAAAAAGGAAATAAATATGGCAACGTCTTTATCCCCCTTGCTTTAGGTTTCCTTTAAGGAAATGACAAAAAAACACAAACAGGCGTTTTCAAAGAAAGACATGATGTATAACTTCAGCAGACAATCGTTCATTATCAGTGTGCACAGTGTTATGAACGATTTTAATAATAGTTGTGTCTGCAAAGTCTATGGCAGCTCGCCTACATCCTTCATTGTTTAACAATCCTATTAGTTAAAGTTAACGTAAGATATGTGGATGTAATCGTGGTACAATTGTTTATTGGCCATTCACACGATTCTATCTTGCAGTGTACACATTGTTGGAGATCTGCCATCTGACATTTAAATGTCTGATTGTTTTGATGTCTATTCCATTCTCCCCATTTTGCCAGTTCCAAAAGTGCTTAAAGAGACTTTTCAGCCCGATTTCTTCTATCCTATAAGTTCCTATACCTGTTCTAATGTGGTCTGGATTACTGCAGCCTTTTCAAGTTGCACTGTCTCTGTAATATATATAATCTTTTCTTTGTCAAGCTTTGTCGACCCAGGGAGGAATGGGCTGCCTGTTGTAATGAATACAAGTTATGCACGCCCACTTCAGGCTCTGTGTGCTTTGTTTACTCATCACTCTCTGCTTTCAGTTTGAGCTTGTCTGATGTAGTTTGTGAAAGGGTGAATATCTACCAATTAACCCTCCTGGCAGTTTGGCAAAATCCGCCAGGTGGCAGCAAATGCGTTTAAAAAAAAAAATAAAAAATAAAATTTCATGTAGCGAGACGAGGTCTCGCCACATGATAGCCGCTGCTCAGCGGCATCCCCCCAGCCCCTCCGATCGGAGATCAGGAGATCCCGTTCAAAGACGCGTATAGCGGCGGATCGGCGGCGATCGGGCACTGCACGCAGCTAGCAAAGTGCTAGCTGCGTACAGCAAAAAAAATTTATGCAAATTGGCCCAGTGGGGCCTGAGCGGTGCCTCCCGGCGGCATAGCCAGGGAGGTTAAGCTTGGTTCACACATAAATCTGTACATTTCCGGTCCAGTCTTGTCATATCAGTTTTGCATCAGTTTCCTATCAGTTATACCTGACTAGACCAGAAAGGTACACCTTTTATGTGTGAACACGGCCACAGAAAAATGATACAAAACTGACAAGAATGGAATGGACCAGAAACTTACAGATTCAGGTGTGAACACATCCATAAAAACACATACAAAACTGACAGGACAAGACTGGACCGGAAATGTACAGATTTATGTGTGAACACATCCACAGAAACACATACAAAACTGATAGGACAGGAATGGACATGTACAGATTTATGTGTGAACACATCCATAGAAACCAGGGCTATGGAGTCGGTACAAAAATCTTCCGACTCCAACTCAGTTTATGAAACCACGACTCCGACTCCGGGTGCCCAAAATTGCCCCGACTCCTCGACTCCAACTCAGACTCCACAGCCCTGATAGAAACACATACAAAACTGATAGGACAGGAATGGACATGTACAGATTTATGTGTGAACACATCCATAGAAAGATACAAGACTGATGCAAACTGTCAAAAACTGACATGACTGGACACCTTTTTAATGTGTGAACCAGCCCCAAATGAACATGTATCAGTGAAGTTTTCAAACTACCAGTATACAGTACATCAATGGTGTAATCTGCACTTGTGTCACTGGTTGTCCTGATTGTACAGTGTGCTGAACTGCTCATGTGTATATGCTCCCCTTTATTGTATGTTTTGCACTATGTACAGCACTAAGTAAAAATGTTGGCGCTATATAAAATAAAACCATTATAATAAAAAGTGGCGACAGTTACAGATGAGGGTACTGGGAACAGCAGGAGTTGTTTATTCCCTATAAACCATCCTTACATAGACCCGGCCTACAATCCCCATTGTTTGTTTACTCTCATCAGGGTCCTCTTGATTTTTGTACTAGTTCACAAAGAAACCTGAACATTAGGCACGTGTTGCCAATTACATGTCTTTGAACAATATCAGCAAAGCCTGGCAGGCATGCATGCAGCTCTGAAAAATAGTAAAAAAATGGAATGTCTTCGGTTGCTTAATACTATACAATGGGAAATAGTAAATAACATCTGCAGGGAGCGAATACCTGTCATATTTGAAGGGCTAAGGATTCTACTTACATTGAAGAATGCAGCAGGTTTAACTGAAATCTGCTTTTCAATGGGATAGTTGTTACAGCCATGTCAGGGTAAGCATAAATTGTAATTCAGTGAGCTCTGACATGACATTTCTTGTCCACACCTGCTGTCAGTGGTAATACTTCATGCTGTTTACCGTGTGTGTGTCCTATATATTATTTATATCTGTTTACACAGATCTACTGTGAAAAAAAAACAATATTTACTAAGTCTTTGTTCTGCTCTCCTAGACTTGAATGGCACTAAAGTAATAAACTCCAGACTCGCTAGAAATAGCAGAAATGTAGATGGTGCGTCCATAACATAGTAAAAAAAAAAAAAGCCTTTAAATGTGTTATTAATCATCAATAGGATAGTACCCATAAACAGCTATGTAGGCTGTACTCTCCGTACATATGCTGGTTTAAACTTGGCCAAGGGAAATGTGTGTAAGTGGGGGTGTGTCCCAAGTCGCCAAAATTCACCTACTGTTGTGTCTGAGAGCAGAGAGTACGCTCACTAGTCCAGGTCAGGGCCTTGGCAGAACCACAGACTAGCATGGCAAACAGTTAAAACGTATCTTACTTCCTTACTGACTATATAAATTATCCTATTTGTCTTTGAATCAAAGTATCATCACCCCCCTATATACAGCTTGCACTCAAAAGCTGACATCTTGCAAAATAATGTAACATTCAGATCAATCTGAAAACAGAATACTACTACACCTTTCTATCAATGTAACTTACACACAAAAAGCTCTGTGCTATAAATCAAGCTTTATCCCTTGCACTCAGAGCCAGCAGCCAGGAGAGCACAGTGCCACACAGCTCTGTGACTGAGGGCCTTGGCACACCGGAGAGTGTTTAGCAGGTCTTTTTCTAAAAAACTCTTCCGTTGACTTGCATTAAAATCGCTGTAAAATGACAGCAAAGGGCAGCTATTTTACAGTGACTTAATACAAGTCAATGGAAGCATTTATAAAAAAAAAAAAGAAGAAAAGAAAAGAAACCCCGCAACACGCTCTCTGGTGTGGCAGGGCCCTTGATGTTTTTGCTTTTTCAGACTTTTTTTTTTTTTAGAGAAAAAAAAACAAGAGTTTGTTATTAGAAAGTAAAATGGTGTGGCTGATCTATTGGCGCATATAGGAAAAACAATGTACCGGCCTTATATTTTTCCCATGAGTTACTAAAGAATTGAAGAATGACTGACTACTGACAGAAAACAAGACTATGGCCCTGATGGAGAGACAATGTAAACCAGAAAAACTAGACTGGATTCTTTTAAAAATGGTTTGCTCTTAGGCTTTGTTCACATTATGCACATAAAAAACTGATGCAAAGCTGAGCCCGCCTCCACAGCATGGTCACTACATACGTTGACACAATATTGCGGCTACAGTGGGTTTCCAAAACTAAAACTTTAAATTGCACACAGTGAGAAGAACACTACCGCTCAGATGAAGTGTGCACACTTTCATTGTGAATAGTCAAGAAGTTTGCAACCTACTATGCTTTCATATCAGTTCATACTGAGAATTAGAAAAAGGGTAGTAAAATAGAAGTCAAGCAAATTGTAGTGAGGTACAGTATCTGCAAAACATTTTTTTAAATGTATTAAAGTAGCACTGGATTTATTTTGAAAAGGAGAAGAGCGAATGCTTATGTGGTATGAACAGAGTGTGTGACTGCTTGCCTGGTACGGACAGTGGGTGTGATTGCGGATATGGTACAGAAAGAGCGTGCGATTGCTGACGTGGTACGGAGAGAGCAGTGTTCTCCCCAGGCCCTTTTAGCCGGGTGCTCCACACGGCTAGTTTTGGTGAGCACCCGGCTATCGTATGCTCACCTCCTCCTCTGCTGTAAGCTGAATTGTCCAGAGAAGCATCAGCCCTGCATTCTTTCATCTCTCCCCACCTGGCTACTTTTTCATGCCACCCGGCTGGGAAAAAAATGTCTGGAGAGAACACTGGAGTGAGTGATTGCTGGTGTGACATGGAGAGAGCGTGTGATTGCCGACGTGGTACGGAGACAGCGTGTGATTGCCGACGTGGTACGGAGACAGCGTGTGATTGCCGACGTGGTACGGAGAGAGCGTGCGATTGCCGACGTGGTACGGAGAGAGCGTGCGATTGCTGACGTGGTACGGAGAGAACGTGCGATTGCTGACGTGGTACGGAGAGAGCGTGCGATTGCTGACGTGGTACGGAGAGAGCGTGCGATTGCTGACGTGGTACGGAGAGAGCGTGCGATTGCTGACGTGGTACGGAGAGAGCGTGCGATTGCTGACGTGGTACGGAGAGAGCGTGCGATTGCTGACGTGGTACGGAGACAGCGTGCGATTGCTGACGTGGTACGGAGACAGCGTGCGATTGCTGACGTGGTACGGAGACAGCGTGCGATTGCTGACGTGGTACGGAGACAGCGTGCGATTGCTGACGTGGTACGGAGACAGCGTGCGATTGCTGACGTGGTACGGAGACAGCGTGCGATTGCTGACGTGGTACGGAGACAGCGTGCGATTGCTGACGTAGTACGGAGACAGCGTGCGATTGCTGACGTGGTACGGAGACAGCGTGTGATTGCTGGTGTACTATGGAGAGAGCGTGTGATTGCTGATGTGGTACGGAGAGAGCGTGATTGCTGGTGTGATATGGAGACAGTGTGTGATTGCTGGTGTGATATGTAAAGAGCGTGTGATTGCTGACATGGTACGGAGACAGCGTGTGATTGCTGGTGTGATTTGGAGACAGTGTGTGATTGCTGACGTGGTACGGAGAGAGCATGTGATTGCTGACGTGGTACGGAGAGAGCATGTGATTGCTGACGTGGTACGGAGAGAGCATGTGATTGCTGATGTGGTACGGAGACAGCGTGTGATATGGAGAGAGCGTGTGATTGCTGACGTGGTACGGAGACAGCGTGCGATTGCTGGTGTGATATGGAGAGTGTGTGATTGCTGGCGTGGTACGGAGACAGCGCGATTGCTGGCATAGTACGTGCTGGTGTGATATGGAGAGGGTGCGTTACTGCTGGCATGGTATGTGCTGGTGTTGTATGGAGAGAGCGTATAACTGCTGGCGTGGTACGTGCTGATGTGATATGGAGAGAGCGTGTTATTGCTGGCATGGTAGGTGCTGGTGTTGTATGGAGATAACGAATAATTGCTGGCGTGGTATGGAGAGAGCGCAGTTTATGGCGGGGTATAGAGAGAGCGTGTGCTTCCTGCCGTAGTAGGACGAGAGCACGTTATTGCTGATGTGGTATGGAGAGGTGTTATTGCAGACGTGGTACGGAGAGAAGGTGTTATTGCAGACGTGGTACGGAGAGAAGGTGTTATTGCAGACGTGGTACGGAGAGAAGGTGTTATTGCAGACGTGGTACGGAGAGAAGGTGTTATTGCAGACGTGGTACGGAGAGAGAGAGTGTGATTGCTGGTGTGTGGAGAGAGCATGAGATTGCTGATATGGTGCACAGAGTGTGTGATTGCAGAGGGTGTGTGTGTGTGTGTGATTGCAGAGAGGGTGTGTGTGTGTGTGTGTGTGTGATTGCAGAGGGTGTGTGTGTGTGTGTGTGATTGCAGAGGGTGTGTGTGTGTGTGATTGCAGAGGGTGTGTGTGTGTGTGTGTGATTGCAGAGGGTGTGTGTGTGTGTGTGTGTGTGTGTGTGATTGCAGAGGGTGTGTGTGTGTGTGTGTGTGTGTGTGTGTGTGTGTGTGATTGCAGAGGGTGTGTGTGTGTGTGTGTGTGTGTGTGATTGCAGAGGGTGTGTGTGTGTGTGTGTGTGTGTGTGTGTGTGTGTGTGTGTGTGTGTGTGTGTGTGTGTGTGTGATTGCAGAGGGTGTGTGTGTGTGTGTGTGTGTGATTGCAGAGGGTGTGTGTGTGTGTGTGTGTGTAGAGGGTGTGTGTGTGTGTGTGTGTGTGTGTGTGTGTGTGATTGCAGAGGGTGTGTGTGTGTGTGATTGCAGAGGGTGTGTGTGTGTGTGTGTGTGTGTGTGTGTGTGTGTGTGAGATTGCAGAGGGTGTGTGTGTGTGTGTGTGTGTGTGTGTGTGAGATTGCAGAGGGTGTGTGTGTGTGTGATTGCAGAGGGTGTGTGTGTGTGTGTGTGTGATTGCAGAGGGTGTGTGTGTGTGTGTGTGTGTGTGTGTGTGTGTGTGTGTGTGATTGCAGAGGGTGTGTGTGTGTGTGTGTGTGTGTGTGTGTGTGTGTGTGTGATTGCAGAGGGTGTGTGTGTGTGTGTGTGTGTGATTGCAGAGTGTGTGTGTGTGTGTGTGTGTGTGTGTGTGTGTGTGTGTGTGTGTGTGTGTGTGTGTGTGTGTGTGTGTGTGTGTTGAAACAGTGCAGAGTGCGAATAATTTGCTGACATTATATGAAGTGACAGTGTGATTGCTGACATGGTAAGGAGAGCGTAACTGCTGATGCTGTATGGAGGAAGTGTGCGATTGCTGATGTCTGCAGAGAGCGTGTAATTGTTGAGGTGGCATGGAGAGAGAATTTGGGATTACTAACATGGTATGGAGAAAGCATGCAATAGCTGAGGTAGTACTGAGAAAGTGTGTAATTGCTGGTGTTGTATGGAAGGAGTGTGTGATTGCTGATGTTGTATGGAGGGAGTATGTGATTGCTGGTGTTTTATGGAGTGAGTATGTGATTGCTGGTGTTTTATGGAGGGAGTATGTGATTGCTGGTGTTGTATGGAGGAAGTATGTGATTGCTGGTGTTGTCTGGAGAGAGTGTGTAATTGCTGAAGTGGCACAGAGAGAGAATATATGATTGCTAACATGGTATGGAGAAAGCATGTCATAGCCGAGGTAGTACTGACATAGTGTGTAATTGCTGGCATTGTACGGAGAGAGTGTGTCATTGCTTAGATGGAATGGAGAGCACATGTGTTTAATGATGTGGAGAATTGTGTGACTGCAGACATGCTCCAGCATCATTATACAGATAGCTCTTTGGTCAGCCAACTCACTACATAGGAGAAATATTTATGCACATCTGTAGACCACAATCACATATATGTTTTCACACAGGGAACACATTTTAGCCTTTCAGTTCATAAAATGCAAACGGAGAAACCAATCACCTTGCACGGCGTCATCTTGCCGCTGCAGCACCGGCCTCAGGGGTCGGGTTGTTTCTTGGGGCTTGTAGGTGCGCGGGTCGTTGTAGTTCTGCGCCAGGCCGCCTACATTAGGCTGCCGTAGCTGGTCGTAGTCATTGGCTGCTGCATTCATGTCCCATTTCTTGCCTAAGGTAGAACCAAAATGCAAATCATTACATTGGTAATCATTATAAACACTGTGCATTTACATCTAAGAAGTCATTTCAGTTTGGAAACCTAATTCTAATGTTATTTTTATTTTTTTAAATAGCGCCAACATGTTCCGTAGCATTGTACCTAGCACAAAAGCATACAATAGTTGGAAGAATAGATACATGGGTAGTAGTTCAACACACTGTAGAATCAGGACATTGGCCAACAAAAGTATAAATACATACAACAGATCCATAGTTTGAAAACAGCACTAGTATTATTATACTATTTATATAGCGCTGACATCTTCCGCAGTGCTGTACAGAGTATATTGTCTTGTCTTGTCACTAACTGTCCCTACCATACTCATATCTTTCAAGATGAAACAGGTACACCATCCGACAACAAATTCTCGGGGTGCTTGGTGAAGTGGCATAGGCAGTACCACACCAAGTAAATCCACAAGATCTCACCAGCACACCACCAGTTACAGCACACCTTTTATTGTGCCAATATCCACAGAATTCCAACAATCGTTTCGGGGGCCACGCAGGGTCCCCTTTATCAAGGCATGTGGTTACATTACACATAACAAACAGTTACTCTATATAGACTCCTAATCCCCAATACCCCACCCAGACAAATACTCATATGTCTATGTATGTATCGAGTATGTATCATAGTCTAGGGTCAATTTGCTGGAAAGCCAATAAACTGATCTGTATGTTTTTGGGATGTGGGAGGAAACCGGAGTGCCCAGAGAAAACCCACACAGGCACAGGGAAAACATACAAACTCCATGCAGCTAGTGCACTGGTTGGAATTTGAACCCGAGGACCCATCGCTTCAAGGCGAGAGTATGCCACCGTGCTGCCCACAATACCGGCACATAATTTGATAAAATACACAAACCATAAACACTTTAGGGAGGTCTCTACCCTTGCCGGCTTACAATATACAGCAGAGCACCCCAACCCTGCCCTCAAGGCCCAGCAACAGTGCATGTTTTTGCAGAAAACCCCAAACATACACAGATGAGGTAATTAGTGTCTCAGCAGAGCCGATTACCTACATCTGTGCATTTCCACAAAACATACACTGTTGGTGGGCCTTAAGGACAGGGTTGGGGAACACTGATTCTAGAGCACAGGTATCAAACTCCAGTCCTCAAGGGCAAAATCCATGCCAGTGTTTTGGGATGGACTGAGAAATGGAGAAATGTGTTCTACTTGATGGACCACACCTTTCCTGAGGTGAGCTGACACTCGTGAAACGTTCTGGGTGCAGGGGTAAGGCCCGGTTCACATTAGCGGTGGCCGTCCGGAATCGCCGTGCCGGAGCCGGACCGCTTGCAGAACGGACGCACGGCATAGCAATGAAAGCCTATGCGTCCGTTCACATGCGTCCGTTCTGCCGGACCGGATCCGGACTCCGGCATCCGTTCCAACATGCGCTATTTTTTGGTCCGGCTCCTCCGGCAGCCGTATCTGGGGCGGAGCCGGACTGCACCATCCGGCCAATACAAAGCTATGAGAACCGGAGAGCGCACAACACACTGGCTAAAAATCCGGATGTTCTACCCCACTTCCTATGCGTATTGAAGCGGCGATTTTGGATAGGGACACATGGGCAAGCATTTTGGAGTGGAGCAGCATTGATTTTAAACGTGCTGGAGATGTTGGCAGTATGTCGGAGGTGGAGGTGAGTGCTAAACAGCGGAGGGCCTGATTCCACAGGTCCACCTTCTGCTGACCTCCCAGACCCCAACATTTTTATTCCTTTTCTACTATCTTTTGCCAAACGGATCCGGATCGCATCCTGATGAACACCTGATGCAAACTGACCGGATCCGGATCGGATCCGGATCAGAACCGTACGGTTCCGGTCCGGATCCGGTCAGGTCATCCGGTCCGTTTGGCAGAGAACCGCAAGTGTGAACCGGGCCTTAGAGCAGGTGACCAAGCTGGACGACAAGAAGGTTTTGAGGGAGGAGCAAAGGTTCCCGGGAAGGATGGTGTCTGGAGTACAACCATCCCGCTTATACACAAGGGCTATGAACTATGCCTCTACCTCAAGACCACAGCTGTTATTGCAAACAGTATTCTAGGACTGACTTGCAAAGAATCCATGCCAGTGCTCTCAAGTCAATGAACACGCGATGTCTCACACCTTACACACAGGATTGGTATCAGCACAACAAGGTGACTGTCAAAAATCTGCCTAGTTAGGCAATGTAAATATAGGTGATGATCATTATGCCTAGTACACACCATACAATTTTCTGTAATGCTGGGAATACATGGTTCGTGTTGTAGCGGATTAGATGGCTCGATAATTTCCGACATGTCCGATCTCGCTTTCAATTGTTTTGCCGCTCGATTTCTGATAGAAGTGAATGGAAAAAGATAAGAAAAACGGGGGGAAGCTAAGGATCGAGAGCTGAAATCGAGCGGCAAAACCGCACGGCAGAAACGGACCGTGTATTCCCAGCATTAATCTGTTAGATTTACCTGCCAGATAGGTAATTTCCAACATGTTAGCAATTAGCTAACCATCTATCTCCCCAGCAATTAGGCATTGTTCTACTCAGCAGGAGATAACCAGAAGACAATGCACCAGAGATAATGACCAGTCTCTACCAGTACTTTATGCTGGGGATACACTGGTCGACCGGCGGCTCGAGTAGCCGCTGGATCGACTCCAGCCGCTTCCCCGCTCATGTGCGTAGATCGATTACCGCTCGCCCCCGCCGGCGCTTCCTTATCAGTGCTCGATTCCCTGCCATTGTCTGCCGGCAGGGATCGAGCGGGCGCGGGTCGAGCGGCTTGATCGGGCCAGCTGAATATTATCAGCTGGCCGGATCAGCTGCTCGATACACGGTACAGAAACGTACCGTGTATCCCCAGCATTACAGAAGATATTCTATTTACAGAAAATCTAACAGAAAATTGTATGGTGTGTACTAGGCATAGACCTTGCAGCTCTTATGCTGGGCATACACAGCCCAGATTCCTCTTCTCAATCGAGCCGCTGATGGCTCGATTGATAATATCCGACAGGTCCGATGACCTGCCGGATAGATTCCCCTCTCGATCCCCGATCGGGAATCGATCCGCGCGGACGAGCGGGAGTCGATCCAGTGGCTAATCTGCCCCTGGATGGACCAGTGTATGCCCAGCATTAAGATTTCTTTAGCTGTTGTCTGCATGCCTTTAAACTCATGTCCAAAGTGTAGGACTTCTGGACTTGGTCACAGGAAGGGGGTGTGTTGTCTCTCATGACAGTTGGTATGCCTGAAACATTTGCCCTCCTACCTGTCATTTTACAGTGTTAGTTGGAAAATAAAGGACTATAATTACTAGGGGCAACCAGCACACATACTTTCTACACATGTAGTCCTGCGCTAAGGGCAATGAACAGTCCTAGCTCTCAAGTTGAGCTGGGTAACCTGATCTATAGCAATTTGTAATTTTTATGCTCCACGTGCAGTATTGATGTTTGCAAGGTGTGAAATTTCACAGTTTATTGCCTCCACTGGAGTGTTCTGTTACTACCAAATAAAGATCGAACAAACGAAAATAAAAAAATTCAACAGAGAAAAAAGTTAAAGGAACAGTCATTCTAACATACAATAAGGAAGGCAAACAGAGACAACACACACTACAACTTCCTGAGACCAAAATTCAAGTCAGATTTAAAACAGAAATTCAAAAGCTTACAGTCCAATAAAAATAAAAAAGTAAAAACACAACTAGTAATTCTTTTTCACTTGCTGTTAAAGCATTTAGGCTCCCAGACACATATTGGATGCAGAGTCAGGTAAAAGTCCAATATAGCAAAATCACAGTTTAAGGTCTGGCAATATAAAATTACATTTCGTTATCTGTTGCCATTCAGCCACTGTTCCTTTTCTTGTAGGTCTCTGTTTCTCTAGTGGGTTGAATCAACAGACTCCTATTGACATCCAGTAAATAAGAACCATCACTGGTATCTTTGGTTTTCTGCTGTTCCCACATGATATTTCTGGACAGCTATTGTTATAACTGTCACTCTCCCTGGCCCTCTGCAGTACAGGATTCATGAGGAACTGTTGGGAATTTAATGAAAGCTGTGAAAGAAGGTTTTCTGTCTTCGCTAAAGAGGACTGAGCACAAGATGGTCAAGTTGATTTGGAAAGTTTAATCTATGAGAAAGGAATGCAACCTCAGGCACTTGTAACAACCAGACAGGTCGGGTTAAAACTGTATCCAGGAAGCCAAAGGCTATTAGCCGATGTGCTTAGAGCTTGCCATTGACAAGACGGTGGATTGTAGGCCAAGAAAAATATACACTAGTGTGAAATGATAGCGTTTTGCCACACCGTGTGAAACGCGCACCGCCACACATTATTAAAGTAAATGGGCTGCTTGAGAAATCAAGAGTTTTTGTGTGCGTCAGTCCAAGTTCTGTTTTTTCATTTTTCTCTGTAGGGAGGGGAGGGGGGTCACAAATGAGTAAAAATAATAATCCACCGTAATATTGCTAAGTGAGAGATTACATTTTTCTCTCTCTCTGCAATCGCCTTTTTCATGCATAATTAAGTTAGAAATGTCTTTATTTGCAGCAAAATACAGTAGAATTAAAAACACATGAAAAGAGAAAAGCAGGCAAATTTTTTTACTGTGAAGAAAAATAGAAAATGGGCAAACGGAATAAAAAAAAAAACTCGATTCTTGAGTGACCCATTGACTTTAATATTTGTGTGGTAGGTAGTGTATGTTTCTATGCAGCAAAAGCATGCGCGATTCAACCAAGTGTGCGGCACAGTCACCTGAGATGGCCTTTTGTCATAGTTTTAGATGACAGCCTACAATCTGAAGAAGAAGTGCCCTGTCAATGCATGGGGTCCAGAGCTGAAAAATCCAAAGCAAATTAGTGTTATGCTGGGAATACACAATGGGCTTGATTCACTAACTGGTGCTAACCTAGTTAGCGCGCCTAAAGAGTTTGGGCATGCTAACTAGGGTGGTACCCTGTTAGCACGCCCAGAGATTGCGAGGTGTGCCGAAACAATCGTGCGGTGTTAGCGTCGCACCCTTCATGTGAAAAGTGACCCCGGTGCCCTGGAAACGTCACACCCAGTGCGACCATAACGGCGCATAGAGTGCGACGTTATTGTCGCACCCTATGTTCTGTTATGGTCTCACTGGGGGCGACGTTTCCAGGGCACCGGGGGTCACTATTCACACTAAGGGCGTTCTTTTCAGCGCACTGCGCACAGAGCCATTTGTGGCGTGATAAAGGGGTTTTCACAAGCGTGCTAACACTTAGCCCAATTAAGTTTTTTTTTTGGCAGATAGATGGCTTGATAGATAATTTCCGACCAGTCTGATTTCAATCGTTTTTCTGATCGATGTTCTCATAGAAATGAATGGAAATCGATCAGAAATTCGATCCAAAAAACAAATGGAAAATCGATTGGCTAGTAAATCTGCTGAAAGAACTCTTGCTGAAAGAACTCAGCGCTGCGTAATATGTTGGCGCTTTATAAATACAATAAATAAATAAATTTATTCCCAGCATTAGATTTCCCTGCTGTAGCTCTAAAGGAAAGATTGCTTCCCTTTGCATGCATTATTTGGGGTTGTGCAATTGACAACCATATTAAAGTTTTTATTTTTCCATTTGACAAGCGCAGTCTGTTCATATACTTAGTTCACAATATCAGGAAGTGGGATCCCCTCACAGATATTGCTGCTGTCTACATTGGGCGCAACACCTTATCTTGAATGTAGCTCTAAAGGTGCCCACTAATGATAAAATATTTTTTTTATATACCGTAGTCTTACTAGATCCATGTAGCAAAAGTGTAAGGGCTTTTTTCTACCTGAGCGATTATGGCCGTGTTTTCAGCAAAGCAATCCATAGGGCCATCAGAACTGCATAAACTGCACTGTCTGATGTTTCCATCCACGCACAGCAATTCACAGCGGCATTACAACAGATGGTTGCATGCATTTCTGCATGTTTGTGATGAGATTTCATTCATTTCTCTTCTTTTTTCAACCTAGAACGGATCACACTACTTCATACACATCCCAGCAGCATTCTGCAGATTACCGGCTCTGTCTCAACCCACAAATTATAGAGGTGGAGCTGAACATAAAAAAAAAACCTTCTCATTTTAAAATTGCAATGCTTTAAAAAAGAAAAAAAACATCACTGAGCATGTGCAACACAAGTAACGCAGCAGATTCATTGCTGAGCGCACAGCATGCAGCACTTTCTAATAGCACTACACGTTACACACTAACGCAATGTGTGCACTGTGAATGTCACACAGACTTTGCATTGCTGTGTGTTACTCTGCGTTAAAATATTTTATAACGTGCGACTTTAACGTTGCACTGTGAAAGAGGCCTAAAAGTTCTGCTTTGCTATAGTATATCTGAGTAGACCGAAGACTTTAAAGGACACCCGAGGTGAAAATAAACTTATGAAAATAAAATAATAAGTCCTATGGGAGAAAAGCGCTTTACAAATGTTATTGTATTATTGTAAATCATCAATTGCATCTATCCTCCTCCTCCTAAAAATGACTTTTTAAGAGATTCCACGGTTTTATTTTATAGTTAAATCTATTTAAGTTTTTACTGTTTTATTGTTTTTGCTCAATGACACATTCATTGAAGTATGCCAGAGCTAAAATCTATGAACTATTGACTATCTCTTTCCTGCTATCAGAAGCCATTTTCTGCTAGGAAAGAGTTGTAAAGAGAACCCGAGGTGGGTTTGAAGAATATTATCTGCATACAGAGGCTGGATCTGCCTATACAACGCAGCCTCTGTTGCTATCCCAAACCCCCCTAAGGTCCCCCTGCACTCTGCAATCCCTCATAAATCACAGCCACGTTGCTGACAAACCGCTTGTCAGAGCTGGCTGTGTTTATCTCTATAGTGTCAGTCTGCTGCTCTCCCCGCCTCCTGCAGAACTCCAGTCCCTGCCTGCATCCCTTCCCTCCCTGCTGATTGGAGGGAAGGGACAGGGAGGGCAGGGACCGGAGCTATGCAGGAGGCGGGAGAGCAGCTGAGACTGACACTACAGATGTAAACACAGCCTCACAGCACGGCTGTGATTTATGAGGGATTGCAGAGTGCAGGGGGACCTTAGTGGGGTTTGGGATAGCAACAGAGGCTGGGCTGTATAGGCAGATCCAGCCTCTGTATGCAGACAACATTCTTTAAACACACCTCGGGTTCTCTTTAAGCCCAATATACACGATATGATTCTTTATACGATTCGATTACGATTCTATTTACGATCTGATTAAATCCAACATGTCCGATCAGGATTCGATTCAATTCGATTTGCCATTGCAAAACAATGGCAAATCGAATTGAATCTAATCGAATCCTGATCGGACATTATGGATTTAATCGGATCGTAAATAGAATCGTAATCGAATCGTATAAAGAATCGTATCGTGTATATTGGGCTTTAAAGTTGGAATTTTTTATCAGTGAGGGTCACACTGTAGTCTGACCCAGTCCTGACTCAGCCAGGAACTGCCACTTACATACCTGATGTTTAACTCTTTCAGGCACAGAAAGAAAAAAGCAACACAGCATGTCTCATGTCACGTCACCTCGGGTATCCTTTAAAGAATTTTTATGAAACAGTACACAGCACATTTAACTTTCCTTCATCTCAGTGTAAGTAACTGAAGCGATTCAGATTATAGGTCCACCTACGCATTTCGCTCTGTGGGGCTTCCGTCTGACATCAATGAATTAAAGAATGGCTGCATGATTAAATCTCATCCAGTTTCCGGAAATGTCACCTGCCTGATTGATATTTTTGGAAAACAACTCATGTTCAGGATACCCCAGAATGGAGGAAGATGGACTTTGTCAGAGAGGAGTGTGGAAGTGAGATATGGTGACAGTCCGCGGTTTGTCAAAAAAAATCAGCTTAAAAAAAAAAAAAAAAAAAAAGCCAAAATCAAATTTTAGATCCATTCTGAGTAAGCCTGTGTAGGGGTGGGCAATTAAGTGTCTATATGATTTAACAAAAACATCCCTAAATACCACTCACTAAGCCAGACCTCTTCCGTCCTGTCTGATCAATAAGTTTATCAATCTTTGGTCAATATCAACCAAAAGTCGATTGTTTGAACATTTTGGGGGAATTTATACCCTGCAGGTCAATCGAATCTGCAGGGAATGGGAAAATCGATAAGTGAAAGGGCAGGGTTAAGGTGTCCATTAATGATACAATCTTACAACTTCTATATAATACCATGACTGTGGAATGACTACCTAAAGTAGCCAAAGTATAGTCACTGAATTTACCCTCCTACCTAGATTTTGATTGTACAACAAAGAATGAATCACCGATAGGAACCTTTGAGGGCTAGGACACACTCAGCGCTCGGAGCGGCGCAAGCCCGCTATTTAAAAAAAAATCTTTTGATTCTTGCACGCTTTGCACTTGTGATTCCCGTTCAACAGAATGGGAATCAAAGCACAATCGCCCCACAAAAGCTGCATGCAGCACGTTTGCGATTAATCGAAATCGCGACCGCTGCAGTGTGAATGTATCCATAGGGATACATTGCAGCAGCGCTTCCGGCGATCAGCAAAGCGCACAAAAATCGCCCCAATGTGAACCAGCCCTAAGGTGGCCACCCACTATATAATCTTCATTGTACAATTATATCACATTGTTGAAGTAGTAAGCAGAAAGAAAAAACAAAACAAAAGCAGTGTTGCAAGCTGCATTACAAAGCGGTCGTTATGCCGCCACACACCACTGCGCACATGGCCTAATGGCCTTTTTCCACTTGCGGCGACAGATACTAAATCGAAAAATTACTCGATTTTTAAATCGCTAGGGTTTGCATAACTACATAGGAATCGTGGTTGGTAATTCCCACTACCGTGATTCGTTTTTTAGCAAAGCGCGATCGCGCTGTGGAGTGATTTTTACCGCGATTTTGCTATGCAATGCACTGCATAGCAAAATCGCAATCGTGGGGGGAAAAAAGGGACTTTGCTGAATCGCAATCGCTAGCATTTAGCGCAAGCGATTGCTAGTGGAAAAGGGCCCTAAATGTCAGAGCTAGATAGGAGTTATGCAATTACTTGAGAAATGCAGAAGGCAGGTCCCACAGAACGCCATCAGTACCCGAGACAACACTACCTGGTAGACAGCACCAAAACTAAATAAAAGACGTAACAAACATACACAAAGCAAACTGGGTTAGCTGTGCATGGCAGAAGCCTTGTTATAATAAATGGCTTCAGAATAAATGACCACCCTATAAAAAGAACAGCTTGCACTTTCTGGGGATCAATATTCTCTGCTTTGTGCTCACCAAATATCTCTAGTTTCAAAACGATAGTTCTCCCGGAATTAGATCAATACATCTCTAGTTGACGCAGGCGAGACCCAGTGCTTCACCAATGGTCAATGAATCTGCACAGCAATTTAAAGGAAACTCAGTAATGTGGACCACATTTCTGCTAGCTCCGTTTTGAAAATGCCATTTGGCTGCCTCTAACAGTCAGAGCTACTCAGCTAGGGTGGATGAGGAGATTTGCTGTTCCGATTCCACTGGCTGCTCATTTAGTAGATGCTACTGAAGCAAAAGATAAGTTTCTGCCACACAAGTGATTATGTTTAAAGGTGATCATTAATGATAGGATTCTTCACATCAATGCATTTTTTGGATCGATTCCATTAATCTGATCAAACTGAATAGCAGCTATCCTTCCACTAGTACGCCCAAACGAGCATTTCTGATTAATTTATCATCCAAACAATTGCATCATTAATGGCCACCTTAACCCATTTGCAGCTTCAGTAGCGTTATCTAGTTTGAGATAAGTGCACTGCTTTTGACTTCAGTCGGCAGAACTTCTTGTGCTGTACATTTTTGGAATGCATTTGCTCTCTACTAGCAGAAAACATAGAAACTGAAAGCAGAAGTCCTCTGTTACTCTCCCACACTACTCCCCTAGTGACAAGCGGCCATAAATACACATTACAAAAAAAATAAAAAATACATTTGCTGCTAAAGGGTTAAAGGACACCTGAAATGAAATATATTGAGGCTGCCATATTTATGCCTGTGGCTGGGTGTTTGTGTGTTTTTATGCAGGGCATTAGACTTGGCGTGAGCATTGGCAGGGTTTCAAGCATGCGCAGAGTATAAACTCACACGCCTAAACAGCCCTTGCTTGCTTTTTGCATGACTCTTTGGGCAGGACACTGAACAATCAGGAGCTGCTGTAATTAAAATGTTAGTTACCCTCAAAGTGATACTGAAGTGACTTGGAGGGGGGGGGGGGGGGGGGGGGGACAACAAAAACCAACTACGACACTCACTTAAGGCTCTCAGAGCCATCCCAGCCCTCTCTCGGTTTCCTCATTGCATTGCTGTCCCCTCCGTTGCAGCTACTTGACCAACTGGTTAATGCGCTTTTGCTGAACCTTGGGAGGTATCAAAGGACTCGAGCCCACGAGTGCTTGCAAACAGAGGCGGCATACTGTGCATGTGTGAGCTTGGACTCACGCATGCACATTACGGAGCTGCCCATCTTTAGAAGCACTCAGGAACACAAGTGATTCTGAAGCCTTCCGAAGGCTCCTGGAAACAGAAAATTTAAACTGGGGACAGTGCTGGAACGAGGACGGCAAGAGAGGACTGGATCTGTGGGCCAGATTTAGCAAAGCATTATCGACAGTTTTTTCTTCTTAAACTGTTCTAAACAGCAGGGGGAACTGTTCTGCATGAGAAAAAGAAACTTCTCAAATCCTACGTAATAGCAGCAGGATTTCTAGAGCTGCACTACAGTTAAGAAAACTGCATATCCATTCCTTAACTGTCGTAGATTAAGAAGTGTTTAATAGCAGTTCTACAGATAGTGCCGCAGTGCAGGCTGGGCATGATTTGTGAAGGGCTCCTTCCCCCCCCCCCCCCCCCTCACGCGCAGCCTGTTAACAGCAGATGTATTGGTTACCTCAGCAACAGCAATTCTAACACACTGCACTGTCTGAGAAACCTTCCTAACTCCTCTTATTTGACAACAGTTTTAGAAGGAATCTGCACTATCTAGTGATTTCTTAAGCTGCCTGAGACAGTTCTGCACGGTTTTCTGAGAACCTAGCAATGTTTTGTCTCAGACACTCTTGATAAATGCCCCCTCTGAGCGTTCCCTCTCAATAGGTGAGCGTCTGCCTTTTTTCTCCCAGTCGTTTCAGCATCGCTTTAAGAGGTTTCTGCTATACATCACTATCAATGCAAAATCTAAGTTTCTGAGGAAGCACTAGAGGAAATGTGTACAGTAGCTGTAGTAAGACATGCCTGCAGAGCTGCCCTGACATCTCCAGTTACCAGGCTACCAGTCTGGCTCATTACACTGCATCTTTTAGTTTCACCTCCCATCTGGACCTGCTGGAAAGTCCCAGCAGCCTCATAGAGAGCCAAGTGATGAGGTCACCGTCCAGCACAACAAACATCAATAGGAGGAACAGTAATGTCTGTAGGAGGCTGGCTAGCCACTCCCACACAAAAAAGACAGAAATGTAGGTGTTCATGGGAACAGGAAAGGCCACTAGCCACAGTACATGAGGAATGAGAAGCCTGATGAATGCAATTCACACACAATACTCTGTGTGTGCACAAAGATGTGCTGCTTGTTACTTGTTATCAATTAATACAGAAGTCTAGTGTGAAAGGTATATATGTGTAATACTGCTTTAAAGTGTGGTGACCGTGACCAGCTCACTCCTCCCCCTCCTACAGAAGAGCACAGTAGAGCAGATGAATATTTACCTGCTCCCGTGCTGCTTTGGAACTCCTCTGGTCTTCCAGACAGCTACACACTATGCTGCATACCTCTGGCTCCAAATGCACGTCACGTGATCAGAAGCTGGAGGTATGCAATCACAGACCTTGCAACTGGTGGGGAGCAAAGAAGAGACCCAACGCATCGCTGGAGAAGGCAAATATAAAACTGCTCCGCTACTTTGTAAAGTGGGGAGAGGATGTTGGGAGGGGAAAAAAGGTGTGTATGTGTGTTTCACCAGCCACAAAACGGGGTTTGGATCCCATGAGGGAGCCCCATGCTAATTTTGTGGGGGGCGTCCCGTGGGTTGTTGCTGCACTCCAGTTCAACCAGAAACACTGGTGTTCTCCTCTGGATGGGAATGCAGTGTGCTGTTCGCCATTCACATTACGCACGTTGCCGTTCTTTTTTCAGCAACGTGTGTAGGAGGCAGACACGCACGAACATCAGAAGTTCAAAGACTGCACTGTGATGTTCACACTGCATGTGTTGCGTACCAGTGCAGTACGCGAACGCGTGCTGCATGCATTTTTTTTTTGGCAAAACGCACAGCTGACCCATTCTCTACAGTTAATGGGATCAGCCACACAACGCATGGAAACGCAGATGGCATGTGATCATACGCGTTGCGTTCCGATCGCACAGCCATCCACGTGAGATGATGTGAACGAGGCCTAACAGTTTACAATGATGCACATTTGAAGCTCTTAAGAGCTAAATAAAATGTCAAGGAGGGACACATTCAGCCTGTGGCAGGGAATATAAACGGGCAGCCTGGAGGATTACAGGTCTCTCACCATGACCACATCTTATGCTGGGAATACATGGTTTGTTTCTGCCGCTGACAGATGGTTCGATAGATAATTTCCTACATGTCTGATCTCCTGATCGATCGCTTCGCTGCTCGATTTCTGATAGAAGCGAACGGAAAAAGATAAGAAAAACAAGCAAAAGATAAGAGAACAGACTGCAGAATCGAGCGGCAAAAACGATCGAGAGGAGAATCGAGCGGCAGAAACAAACTGTGTATTCCCAGCATTAGAGATGGCCGGATATTGATCAGAAAAATCGACACATGTATGGCCAGCTTAGCTGCATTACTGATCATGGAGAAATCAGGGGCTGCTGTAATTAGATTGCTGCTAACCCAAAACACGCACCTTTTACAAGGGAGGTTTGATTTTATTCTGCACCTAGGAGCGCCCAAGTGCTTAATTCACTTTAACAGTCGCTGGGGTATTCTATGCTGCTCACAACGCAGTGAACCTTCCTCTCCACTGAATGATTGACAATGGTTTATTTTGTAGAACAAGACTGCTGCCAAACACAGAGCTCCTCCATTGTTTCGCCCCACACAAATCTAAACACTTGTGGTTACAGAAGCACATGCTGTTACTTACCAAGCCAATAAACTAACATCCCTGGCTCTTTAAATTCCTCAAAACACTCCACATTCCTAGAATAGGCCAACAACTCTACTGCTTATAAAATTACTCTAAAAATCTAATAAAAAAAACATCCGAGGGTCCAGACAAAAAAAAACAACAAAGGTTCAAACATGAAATGCACTTCTGTTGACAGTATTACTGAGTGACTTTTTTTTTGTCCAGTGTTGCCAACTCATCCCTTTAATTACTGACATATATGAATTATACAGGTTTTGTGGCTAGGTAGATGCAGTTAAGGCACTGATTATGTGCGAATAGCCCCAGAAGCTGTATAACTTAGATGTGTCAGTAATTAAAGGGATGAGTTGGCAACACTGTTTTTGTCTAAGTTATAAGTAATAATTTACTGTTCCCCAGTGTCTGTGTTACCCAGTTCAAACCTGCAGACATCAGACATGAGCAATTAACAGCTACTGATCACACGGTTTGCTTCTGCTACATTTCAAAGCATGGAACTAGAAAGAAGAGGGTGGTTCCTTACGAGTCAGTGCTTAGCAACTCTAGCGAAGAGACCAATCAGTGTTGTGATTGGGAATATGTAGCAGCTGGAAAAGTCCACCCGACACTGCCCATTGGCTGCACACGCAGTGCTACCTCCGAGATAGCATCATTTGAATTATCAACAAAACTATGATCATGTGACCAAATCAAAGATCAAGCCATAAATGTAGATGGCTGCTTTAGTACAGCTGAAACGTGTTGCAATAGATAGTCTGTCAAGGTGCATAAAGACGTTTTCCTACCTGTGTGAACCTTGGCTTTATTTTCACAACATGTCTTGTGGTGTTTATGCATTTACCTGCTATGTAGCTTTCTCATGCTGCACAGGGTGAAAACATAATCTGCTTTAGATCAACAAGACTCCCTGTGGCAGAGACTCTGCAGCTGTCAGTAATAAATCTGTGCAATGATTGATTGTGTGACGAAGTTGTTAGTGGGCCTAGTGAACGTCACTCGTGGCAACTGTTTAGCAACAACTTGGAGCTTCAAGTTCGTGTGTGTCGTGCCGCAGTCATTACCTGTTAATTAAAGCGAACCCATGGTGCCTCCTCTTACCTAAGAAAAGGGAAGCTGCAGGACGCTCCAGAGGCTTCCCAAGCCCTCCTAGACCCCAGCATTGCTAGCCGGGACCATCTAACCCCCTTGGCGTTTTGATTCTTTCCGGATTTTAGGGTTTAAAACCAGTGCAATTTTTTTTCACCCTTTCAGACCCTAAAACCTGGAAAAAAAAAATCATGCTGCCAGGGAGATCTGTAGCAGTTTTACAATCACTCACCTCCCTGGCTCCAGCACTGCAGTTATGCCTCCATCCTCCGGGTGGCACTGCAACTCTAAAGTGAAATTACCGGCTGTCATGACAACAGCTGGCAATCTCACCAGGAAGAAGCATAGGAGAGGAATAAGAATGGCCTCCGATGTCGGGACCCCCCGGGAGGTATGTAGAAATGACCGCTGCGCACTATACTCTGCACACAGCCTCCGGCGGCAAACCCCGAGCAGAGGTCGGGATTACCACTCTGAGCTGCGGTTTTCCGCCAGACCCTAGCTGGGGATTACCGCCAAGGAGGTTAAAGAGACTCTGAAGCGAGAATAAATCTCGCTTCAGAGCTCATCGTTAGCAAGGGCATGTGTGCCCCTGCTAAACCGCCG